>NC_053039.3:567635823-567940383 GCF_002575655.3 Aegilops tauschii subsp. strangulata | reverse complement strand
GGTCTGTTTTACCACACTGCGCAATTCTAAAAGCATTAGGTGCATATACAAACATGGAAAAGGTGGAATAGACCATTAAGTAACAGATTAAACATTAGCTATACCACCTTTTCCTGATGCCCACAACATGTATTGGGACCAATTTCTGTTGAGGTATAGAGTCCATGGAACTACTCGACTTTAAATTAGATGAGAATGACCAATTAGGACATGATATTATTGACAAAATATATGAGTAAAAAGTATTTGGAGCAGAAAATTTAAGGACACAGAGCTACTTTACCTGCTGAGTGGGTGTAGGAGAGATTGACCACGAAATCGAACGGTGTCGAGGAGGTGAACAATTTCGGCACTAATATTTACTAAGAGGTTAAGTTGATCATCAGTTTTTGATCTCCCGTTTTGCTTCAAATAAATACTTCTAAGGGAATACCTTCTTCGCCTCTTGTATGCATCTACACTCCATGTCGACAAAAACCATACTATCAAAAAATTCCATCAGAACAGAGTAAAATTTGGGTTTCGAAGAAGCACATCTCCTTTTGGATCATTAGGTGAGCATAAATTAAAAGAACAAATCGACATAAACAAACATCTAGTTTTCGTTGAAAGAAACAAAGACAAAACATGTAGTGCTCTAAAACAACTTATCCACTGCCCATGAAAATTAGCAGAGGTGGTCTAGTTCCCTGTGGGAAGTACGTATGTCCACATCTGTGGGTAATTGAATCCACCAATTGGATACGTATCTGAACATGTCTGAAATCAAAGAACGCACGTAATCAAAATCCCCCAAAACGAAACCCTAGGCTGCACTTGCTTATTAGGGACCAAGTCTCAAATTCCAGGAGACACAACATAACAATGCCAAAAAACGAAAACCTACTCTGTCGTTGCTCCTTGCATACCTGCAATCAGTCTGACGTAGCTCCTCAACTCTGCAGCTTCACAAACATTGGCGGCTGTCTGATCTAGTAAAAACTTGATCTGATTGTCTTCTCCTACTATGTCCTTGCTCCTTGCATATCTGCAATTAGCCTGACGTAGTTCCTCAACTCCGCAGCTTCACGAACATTGGCGGTTGTCCGATCTAATACCGACTTGATCCGATGCATCGTCTTCTCCACCAAATGTCCCCATTGTCTATGTGGATTGATGTTTGGTCGGGCCATGGAAACTGAAATTGGAAAGACATCCTCAGCAATGGATTGCAACATGTTTGGACTGAAAATAGATTGAAAGATTGTAGTGGAAGAGAATCATCGAAAACTTGTAGAGGAGGGGCTAGGTGTTGGTGGATGATGCAGCAGTGCCTCGGCAGGGAAGGATCAGCGAAGGAAAGAGTCACGGAGATGTTCTACAGCGATCTATAGCCCCAGCTTCATCCTGTTTAGCCCCTTCCCTTTAACAGCCGCAAACTGGTGGACTGCCGCTCCTCCTTACTCATGCCCACGTCAGTATGCCCCTCTTCATCAGTTAGCTTGCCGTCAGATTGAGTGCCATCTCCACCTGAGTCATCGTTTAGATGCCTGTTTCGCTCGCCCCGGCCACATACCTAGCTGCTGTGCATGCCACGGGTAGGCTTGAGTCCTTCAATTCGAACTGAACCTGGTTAGTCACCGAGCGGAGCAGCCACGATCTTCCTTTTGGTATTCTCCTTTGGCACCCATCGTATTCCAGTAAAGAGTTCTCTAAATAGAATGGAGTACTCCGCGCCCTTGGACCACCCTGAACTGGCCATGAACTGATGCATGCGATGTGCGGCCACTTGGACCACCTTGAACTGGCCATGGACAGATGCAACATGCGTATCACAGCCATCTGAAGCAAGCTAGCACGGCGTTCACGGAGCCTGCTATATGTGCCATTGCTGAAACGTGTGGCGAGAGGCCGAGAGAAGAAGACAGCCCTAGCCTCCTAGACTCCATCATTTCACGTGAACATGATGAAGAAAGAGACGATTTGAGGTCAGTATATCTCGTATGCAATACAATCTGTTAGCTATATGTACGGGAGTTGGTTAGTAGCTTGAATCAATCTGTGATTTTTTTTTTGTAACACGATAAATTTGCTATCTTTTATCTCGTGGTTGGGAGTTCTTTGTTGTGGAACCCATAACGACTTGAATCAAACGTTGAACATGGACACCTAAAAATTGTAACGAATAACGTGTTAACTACTATTAATGAGTTTGTAACTAACAGGATGGGTTTACTTCTAATACGCATGGAAAAAATTCCTTTCAATCTACACCGTAATAACTTGGCCCCACAAGATTAACGGTTCTTAATTACTGATTAACGTGAGAATTTTTTGGGAGTCTAGAATTAGTATAGGTAGGTATAGGTATATAGAGGTATAGATATAGATAGATAGATAGATAGATAGATAGATAGATAGATAGATAGATAGATAGATAGATAGATAGATAGATATGTGATTAACGCTAACATAATATGGAGTATATGATATGATATTGATTGAACGCTAAACATGTTGAGGGCTCACTATGAAAATCATCTAGGTCGTTGGATGCACATGGTTCGATGATCGGGATTAGTTAGATTTGCCCCTTTGCGTCTTCTTAGATTGGTATACTAGTGGTTGGGTGGCGCCGCTTGAGAGGAAACTGTGTACATGTTTCCACTAAAAAGAATAGAGTCCTCGCCTCCGTCTAAAAAATATATCAGAAAAAATCCCTCAAGACGCATGGTAACACGGACCAGGATTTAACCTTGTGATACTAATTGTTTGGATAGATGGTTTGTAGAAAATCCATTTTATATAAACTAGGAAAACGGCCTAACAACCTAAAACCACGGTTGGCTAGCCTAACTAATCCGTGGATATGGAAAACCGAATTTTCTATAACCCAGAATTTCGCGTTTGTGGAAAAACGACTATTAGTCGTTTTTGTAAAAACTCGATCTGCGTATCCTTGTTCCTTGTTGCCGATCCCAGCGGGCCCGTTCATGAGCGAAGAGAAGCTACCGAGGCTGGTGGCCATTGCCACGTCCTCACTACATATCGCCGGCCTGCTCGAGGGTCAGTGAGACGACGGCGGCTGTGATGGACTCGCCGGTGAGTCGTACAACGTAGTCGTACTCATACGTCCTCGTCTGGCCGCCGCGCCACGGCTACCGCGTCCTCCGTGTCGTCCATCCTGGTCGTCGTCGCAGCCGCCGAGGTCAGCTCGTTGAGCGTCGCCGCCGCCGGCACGCGACAACAAAGCAGGAGGATACATATATATGGCTGCAGCTTGGCGTCGACCAAAGGGTTTGCACCAGTGGGCACAAGCTTTTCTTGTCCTTAACCCCAACGGCGAGGGTGCATAGCCACAGGCAGGGGCGCCATGGCCATGAACGCCGACGTGCATGCAGCGTGAATGACCAAGAGGAAGGTGGATCCGAGGAGGCTTTTGCCATGAATCCTCTTGTGTCTCGCGTACGTGTACGTTTTGTACATTTCGCAGCCGGTTGCAGATGCTTGCCCATGGTAGCAACTTTCTATGTGTGCGTGTACGCGGCCGTCCGGCGAGATCAACTACCCAGCTCCATTACCTGCGTTTCATTGACGGAAAGTCGAGAATAAGAAGATCGCCGGAGAATAGGGAACTGGACAAACGCACTTTTCGACCCAAACGTGGTCTTCTATAAACTGACTATTAACAAAAAAGTTAGTAAAACCGGTTTTCCTAAAAAACAGGTAAAAACTCGTTTTTTATAAACTCAATGCTAATATTTGTTATCCAAACAACCTGGGCTTTAAGCATGTGTTTATGCGATGCTCCATAACACATCATTTGGTACACCTCCCTTTCTGGTTGCTTCGGAAGGTAGCCCCGTTCAGGGAACGCCGTCTTCTCATGGTACCCTCTCTCTTTCCCAGCTAGCAGTCCATTTCTTTGAAGGAGACAATCCAAGTGCATGTCAGGCAAGGTGTCGTTGTTGTCAATTGCACATTCTTTTGGTCCCTGAACATCCAATGCCATGTTAGAAACTCGAGAGACAGACCACCCCAAGACGCATTATAAGCGGCCATTTTTCGATAAAGGGTATTTTATTTATTACCTAAAAAGTTTAAGATTGTAAGGGGCCATAACTGCAAGGTTTCATCAAAATAGACCCATCAACTTATCATATGCCTCTACGCTCGCGTCTCCTAGTCTCACCTACCTCCACAGCATGCATATCAAAGTTACAAGGCTTTCTGTCACTAACCTGATTCTTGGATATACATGACACAACACGCCAATTCATCCACATCATCAGCATGTCGTAGGTGCAGGGTACACGATGACAGGGCCTATGGCTGACCAAGTCCAACACTTCTCTCGCGACTCCGATGCGCAGAGATGGCTGGCGTGGTTCGTCTCGGATCCCCGGGAGGCGGGCTTGCTAGCCTACCGCCGCGGCGAGGTGGTGCGGCGCACACACCGCGACGGTGCTTCTCGTCGACGCACACGGGCGCACGGTTGACAACCGTACATGTGGGGGAGTTATGTTGGCTCCTGGTGCCATGCTTATTTTCCCATGTCACGTTGCGCGCATCGAGGGGGAGCGGTGCGGCGTTGTGAGCACCTCGGGAGCCGGCGATGGTGGACGCGCGGACGGTGAGGTAATAAATTCAGGCAGCAAACTAGGTGTGCGCATCCCTGTCTTCCACTTCCTTCCTTCGCTAGAACCACACACCGCGCCTGGTCCCCTCAACTCAGGCGGCCGTGACGAGCCAGATGGTGGAGATCAGAGAGGAGAAGCATCAGAGGTTCGCGGGCAGGGATGCGCGTCAACGAGCCCACCTGCGAGAGATCGGCTCCTGGTACACCAGCAAGGAGGCGATGTATGCGGAGGCGCGGGCAATCCGCGACGGACTGACGGAGGAGGAAGAGGAGTCGCTCTTGGGGCGAGCGAGGCGCAGGCACTCGTTGGAGATCCTGCCGTGGGCCATGGATCAGGCGGAGTCTCTGGTGAGGGCCGTGGTGAGGAACTGGGCGGCATTCACCTCGTTCGAGACCGCCGCGCTCGCTCCTGCCATGAGCGCATCGGCCCTCAGATCTCGCGAGGGGGTCCTAGCGCTTCCTGCTCCGCGGTCCGCCATGGCTCCGATTGTGATTCAAGACGACCGTACGGAGGCGCAGGCGTCAACGGCGGCGGCCCCGATGCCGCGTCGCTTTACTCGTCTAGCACCACCACCACCAACTCCGATATGTTACAGATTTGTTTCATCATTTTCATGCCCCCTACCTTCTCCTCTGTTCATGAGAATTATTCCCACAAATAATTTCCACCCCACACCAAACGTGAGATTAGGACTAATAGTCGACTTTCGAAGTCCAATCCCTCTGCCAACTCCCTCTCATAAACTCCCATTCCCTTTCGCTTTCTCTGAGACTACCAAACACGCTTGGAGAGATCTAAAGCGTTTGATGGATAACGAGTGCATCTATAGCTGTCTGAGACACGGACCACAAGGTTGGTTCGCGGTTCGTACATGAACAGCTACGGCCCACTCGCTCTACCGGAATGTGGTAGCCTTCTCAAAACCCTAAACCGCCAACATAACTTGTCCAGTTTTTCCTCTTCGTTAGTTGTTCAGTTCAGAAGGATTCCATTGCTGCCCGGCGACATGCCTAGAGGCGGCGACGAGATGGATGATCTCAGGCAGGTCGAGCTTCTCCACCGCAGGGTCGATGCTGGAAAGCCCCCCGGCTCCGTCCTCGACATGGACGTCTACTCGGCGCACCCATGGGTAATCCTCGGCGACCGGAAAGAAGTCTTGTGCTTCAGCCCCCTCATGTTCCACAAGGCCGCCGACGGCAGGTCCACCAGAGTGCCAAACCGCATCGTCCTCCTCAGCGACGGCCAAGTCACTACCAGAATAACTGCTTGCGCCGACGGCCTCATCTATGCCGACGGCCCCTGTCGGCACGCCTATGGGGCCCGTCGGCATAGGCGCGGCCGTCGGCATAGCCCGGGCCCACCTATCCGGTCAGCGCTGACCGTTTGACGGCGTTGAAACTACGCCGACGGAAGTTAACGGCGGCCGTCGGCATATCTATGGCAGAGGTATGCCTACGGCATAGCCGTCGGCATAGACCTGGCCCATGCCCCTCTGCCACGTCATCGATCCGTGTGCGCAGCCGTCGGCATATGTTTATTTAGTTTTATTTTTAATTTTGCTTTATACTATCTATGGCAAAGGTATGCATACGACATAGCCGTCGGCATAGGCCCCTCTGCCACGTCATCGATCCGTGTGCCATGCCACGTCATCGATCCGTGGGACTGCACCTCCGTGTGTGCACAGATATGTCGACGGCCTTGCCGTCGGCATACATTTATTTTACTTTATTTTATTCTTTTTACTTTATTTTAGTTTTTGTTTTTTGCATAAGATAATTATGCCTTATCTAAAAAAACATACCCCGATGGTATATCGATTGCCCCCCGTTACGAACGTCGCTATCGCCGTGTCACGGAGGGGGGAAACGGTCGACACGGAGGGAATTCTGGTTGGTGGGGGGATTTGGGGTGTAGCTATGTCACCGAAACATCGCACGGGTCCCGATGCATATGTGAAAATGTTCGGGCATGCGTAGACGCCCGTCTTGGGGCTCCGCGGTGTGCCCCCCTGCACGCAAGGCAGTGCCGCCGTCACTTGGAGGGGGCCAAACCCCCAGACGCGTGCCGCCTCTTCGGACATGCCACCACACCGTACGACATGTATGAGGTCCCGGTGCGACGCTCGGGTGGCATTGCTACCCCGCAGGCCCCCCGTCCCGCCTAACCCTGTAGCGTTTCACCACGGGATCTAGCCCTTTGACTTTGCACGAACGGGCTTTGAGCAGTGGACCTATCCACCCAGTTGTGTTAGGTCAGCCCATAGGAACACTTTGGAGCAACATCCGGGCTAGACCCACAGCAAGGTCCCCTCCGTGTAGACCCGATGCGTCCGTTTCCCCCCTCCAGGTGCCGGTGGCGGCGCCGTTCGTGATGGGGGGCACACCCCGGAGACGCGTGCCGGGCGTTTGCACCCGCCACAACACTTCCAGACTTGTTAGAGGCCGCCCACGCAAGATTTGGCGGCATGCTAGCCCCCGGAGGCTGCCGGCCACAGTCGTAGACACGTGAAGAGCAATCCGCGTAGAGGGAATTGTTCAGATACTACTCCATCATGAACAATTATGAAAAATTACCATCAGTCCTACAGCACATGTGTCCACGTCATGTAAAAAACTCATGATTTTATGGCGCTCCGAGTATTTAATAATATTCACGCCGCATCGTTACCGCAGAACATCTACTACCGTGTCATCGCCGTCCGTGAGGGGGGGCACACCCCGGAGACGCGTGCCGCCTCTTCGGACATGCCACCACACCACCCCGCATGTATGAGGTCCCGGTGCGACGCTCGGGTGGCATTGCTACCCCCGCAGGCCCCCCGTCCCGCCTAACCCTGTAGCGTATGACCACGAGATCTAGCCCTTTGACTTTGCACGGACGGGCTTTGAGCAGTGGACCTATCCACCTGGTTGTGTTAGGTCATCCCATAGGAACACTTTGGAGCAATATCCGGGCTAGACCCATAGCAAGATGCCCTCCGTGTAGACTCGATGCGTCTGTTTCCCCCCTCCAGGTGCCGGCGGCGGCGCCGTCCGTGAGGGGGGGGGCACACCCCGGAGACGCGTGCCGGGCGTTCGCACCCGCCACAACACTTCCAGACTTGTGAGAGGCCGCCTACGCAAGATTTGGATGCATGCTAGCCCCCGGAGGCCGCCGGCCACAGTCGTAGACACGCGAAGAGCAATCCGCGTAGAGGGAATTGTTCAGATACTACTCCATCACGAACAATTATGAAAAATTACCATCAGTCCTACAGCACATGTGCCCACGTCGTGTAAAAAACTCATGATTTTATCGTGCTCTGAGTATTAATTTAATTATATTCACGCTGCATCGTTACCGCAGAACATCTACTACCGTGTCATCGCCGTCTGTGAGGGGGGGCACACCCCGGAGACGCGTGCCGCCTCTTCGGAGATGCCATCACACCACCCCGCATGTATGAGGGCCCGTTGCGACGCTCGGGTGGCATTGCTACCCCCCAGGCCCCCCGTGCCGCCTAACCCTGTAGCGTTTGACCACGGGATCTAGCCCTTTGACTTTGCACGGACGGGCTTTGAGCAGTGGACCTATCCACCCGGTTGTGTTATGTCAGCCCATAGGAACACTTTGGAGCAACATCCCGGCCAGACCCACAGCAAGATCCCCTCCATGTAGACCCGACGCGTCCGTTTCCCCCCTTCAAGTGCCGGCGGCGGCGCCGTCCGTGAGGGGGGGACACCCCGGAGACGCGTGCCGGGCGTTTGCACCTGCCACAACACTTTCAGACTTGTGAGAGGCCGCCTACGCAAGATTTGGTGGCATGCTATCCCCCGGAGGCCGCCGGCCACCGTCGTAGACACGCAAAGAGCAATCCGCGTAGAGGGAATTGTTCAGATACTACTCCATCACGAACAATTATGAAAAATTACCGTCAGTCCTACAGCACATGTGCCCACGTCGTGTAAAAAACTCATGATTTTATCGCGCTCCGAGTATTTAATAATATCGTGCCGCCTCTTCGGACATGCCACCACACCACCCCGCATGTATGAGGTCCCGATGCGACGCTCGGGTGGCATTGCTACCCCCAGGGCCCCTGTCCCGCCTAACCCTGTAGCGTTTGACCACGGGATCTAGCCCTTTGACTTTTCACGGACGGGCTTTGAGCAGTGGACCTATCCACCCGGTTGTGTTAGGTCAGCCCATAGGAACACTTTGGAGCAACATCCGGGCCAGACCCACAGCAAGATCCCCTCCGTGTAGACCCGATGCGTCCGTTTCCCCCCTCCAGGTGCCGGCGGCGGCGTCGTCCGCGAGGGGGGCACACCCCGGAGACGCGTGCCGGGCATTTGCACCCGCCACAACACTTCCAGACTTGTGAGAGGCCACCTACACAAGATTTGGCGGCATGCTAGCCCCCGTAGGCCGTCGGCCACAGTCGTAGACACGCGAAGAGCAATCCGCGTAGAGGGAATTGTTCAGATACTACTCCATCACGAACAATTATGAAAAATTACCATCAGTCCTACAGCACATGTGCCCCACGTCGTGTAAAAAACTCATGATCTTATCATGTGCCCCCCTCACGGGCGTCGCTGCCGCCATGTCTCGAAGGGGGCAAACGGCCACCACAGCTTACACCCGGGCACCGGGCCGGTAACTGAACGTTTCACAGTAATTGTCCGTTTTCTTAACACAATTCTAATGAATACTGGAGCTCACAAATATGTCGTAATAAAAAATTAAAAAATATGCCGTAATAAAAAAATGCAAAGTGCCTATGCCGATGGCCTAGCTGTCGGCATAGATTGACACGTGGCATGCCATCTATGCCGACGGGTAAGCCGTCGGCATGGGCTGACCTTATCCACAGCCGCACCAACCCCCTCCACTCATTCTTCATCCCCCCACCGTCTCCCCCCCCCCCCCCGCCCGACCCCGATCCCCACCCGCGCCGCCACCCTATCCCGACCCTCGCCGCTGCCCCCATCCCCTCCCCCAACTCCGACGCCGCCCCGCCCCCGCCCCCATCCCATCCCCTCCCCCACCGCCGCCGCGCCGCCCGCCACTGCCCGCGCCGCCCCCATCCCCTTCCCCACCACCGCTGCACAGCCCCCACTGCCCGCGCCGCCCCCATCCCCTCCCCCACCGCCGCCGCACCGCCCCCACTGCCCGCGCCGCCCCAAGACCGCCGTCGACGCCGCCGGGCCGGCCCGTCCCCGTCCTCGGCCGTCCCATCCCCGGCTGCGGCCGCCCCATCCCTGACTGCGCCGGTGGCCGACGCCACTGCCCCGCCCGTCGCCGCCCTTCTCCGCCCCGACCTCGTCGCCGCCCCGCCCTGCTCCGCCCTGCCTCTGCTTCGCCCGTAAGCCCCTTGCTGCTGCTTTGCTGCTACCGCTGCCGCTTGCTGCTTGCTGCCGCTGGTTGCTGCTTCCTGCTGTTGCCGCTGCTTTCTACTTGTTGCCGCTACGTTAGGTTAGTTAGTTTAGGGTTTAGATGGATACATTAGTTAGATATATAAATAGTTAGATAGATGGATTATAAGATATAAAATTTTTGTTGATAGGTTAGTTGAGAAAAAAATTGTTGTTGATATATAGATGGATAGATGAGTGGATACTATATCATGATATATAGATGGATAGATGATGATGATGAATATGTGACGAATAGATGATGAGCCCCTATAGTTTTTTTGCCTACATGATGCAAAAATAAATGAATGCATGTTTAAATGTTTTAAATATGCTCTATGAGTTGTGATGTTCTAATTATTTGTCGCGATGGAATTTGCAGGCTTTGTGGTGTTGCATTCATCGGAGTGACCGTTGTCCGACGCGTTGGTCCCCCTGAGCATCCCTCTGTTGTTCGACTACTTCCTCTACAGCCGAGAGTGAGCTACAAGTCCATCTCCTCCATTTTTTCATATCACTAGATTTCATTCTCAAGTCAAGTGGCGTAACCTAGGCTTCTCCCGTCCGAAAGGGTTGCATCGATAAATATGCATTCAATTGCATATTTATCACCGCAGCTCTTTCGGAATGTCCAGCGTTTTCCACGGACAGCCCGAGGATGTGTAGATTGGGTATGTTCTCCATGTTCTACCCCGTTCCGAGACAGGATTTCGGCGGCGCCTCCCCATTGTTCTCCGGAGCACATTCTCTCGGCTATTTGCCGAGAGGTGTATCTGGAGAACAGCGGGGAGGTGCTGCCGAAATTTTGTCTCGGAACGGGGTAGAATGGAGAACGTACTCAATCTACACATCCTCGGGTGGGATTAGGACCCATCTTTACCTATTAGAGATGTAGGTGGATTCAACGCGGTAGAAACTGAAAATTTGATGTGATTAATTTAAGTGAATCCTTAATTATGTTGTGTGGCTTGCAAAAAAGCAGAGGATGGCAGATAATCAGTGGATGTACAGTGGTTTTATCCGTCGGAATCGAGTAACATCAGAGTGGATCGCGAAAACCGATGTGTATTTGAAGGAGATATTCCGTCGTCCAATGAGAATTATCCCACCATGCCCCTGTGCGACATGTGCCAGACGTCACTGTAGAAATCAGACGGACATGAGTGAGCACCTTCGCACGCACGGATATATGCCAAACTTTGACATGCCACCGATAAACATAGCCGAGCAGGACCGTGGTAGAGAGGAGGTGATGCGACAACGCATCGATGGATATGAGGACGACGGGTTCAGGGACATGCTAGATGATGTCATTGTTGCAGAAACGGCAAATGCGACACCTTCAGAGAATGAACCGGAGGAGCCGGAGGCAACCGCAAAGGCCTTCTTGGAGGTCTTGGCCTCGTCGAAGAAACCTCTTTATGCGAGTGCGAAAATATCTCAGCTGGATGCCATCTCGCAACTGATTGCAGTCAAGGCTGAGTACGGCTGTAGCTAGAAATGCTTCGAAGCATTCCTGGGAGTATGGGCTAACAGCCTCCCTGAGGGTCATGAACTACCGAAAAGCATGTACGATACAAAGAAAATCATGAAGGCACTCTCTATGGATTATGAGAAAATAGATGATTGCCCGAAGAATTGCCTTTTGTTTAGGCACGAGTATGCGGATGACAAGTACTGTAGGAAGTGCGGTTCGTCTCGGTACATTGAGGTGGTCGGTGAGGATGGTGAGAAAAAGCAGCTAACCATCCCCGTTAAGGTTCTTCGGTATCTTGATTTTATAAAAAGACTACAACGCCTTTTCATCACGAAGGAGTCTGCCAAAATGATGAAGTGGCACAAGGAAGGTATAAGGTACAATCCAAAAAAAATCATACATCCATCGGAAGGGGAAGCATGGAAGTCGTTCGATGAAGAATACCCCGAGGAAGCAGCCGAGGCTGGGAATGTCAGAATAGCCATATCAGGTGATGGGTTGAATCCATATGGTATGTCGTCCAATCCATACAGCTGCTGGCCCGTGTTTGTAATTCCGCTCAATCTTCCTCCCGGTGCCCTAATGCAACGGAAGACCATGTTCTTGTCGCTCATCATTCCGGGGCCTGAATACCCGGGGAAGCAATTGGGTGTGTTTATGCAGCCGCTGGTGGATGCTTTGCACCATTCTTGGTACTTTCCGAGGTTGACATACGACCGGGATCTGCAGAGAGATTTCTTGATGAAAGTTTGGTTGCACTATTGCATGCATGACTTTCCCGGCTATGCTCTATTCTGCGGATGGTGTACAAGTGGGAAGATGCCATGCCCAGTGTGCATGCAGGCTCTGCGAATGATTTGGCTGAGTAAGGGTGGCAAGTATGTAGCCTTTGACCTGCATCGACAGTTCCTCCCTCCATACCATCCAGACAGGGAAGACAAGAAGAACTTCACGAAAGGCCGGGTTGTTCATGAAGTAACCGAGATTCAAATATTTTCGGGGGCAGATGTTCTTGCTCAGCTAAATGCTCTCAAGCCTAAAGTCAAAGGCAAAGGCAAAGCCAAAGCCAAAGGCTTCGAGGGATATGGTGAGACGCACAACTGGACTCACATTACCCCCTTCTCGCAGCTTCCCTATTTCAAGGACCTCAAACTTCCTTACAATATTGATGTGATGCACACCGAAAAGAATGTGGCAGAGCCCTTTTCCACACGATCCTCAACATTCCCGATAAGACGAAGGATAACGTTAAAGCTAGAGCCGATCAACAGAGAATTTGTGATAGACCACGCCTGAACATGAAGCCTCCCACAGGCGGTCGAAAAAACTGGTTCAAGCCAGATGCTGACTTTGTCCTTAAACCGCCAGAAAAAAAAGGAAGTACTTATCTGGCTGAAACAAATTTTGAAGTTCACCGATGGTTATGCATCGAATATAAGTAAGGGAGTCAATCTTTCAACGGGCAAAGTGACCGGCCTGAAGAGTCATGACTACCATGTATGGATTGAGCGGATAATGCCGGTGATGGTTCGAGGCTATGTCCCCGAGCATGTCTGGCGAGTGCTTACCGAGCTTAGCCATTTCTTCCGCACGCTCTGTGCTAAAGAAGTAAGTAAAGAGGTGATTGAAAAATTGCATAAGAAGGCACCGGAGTTGATAGTCAAGCTAGAGAAGATCATTCCGCCAGGCTTCTTTACTCCGATGACACATCTCATTCTGCACCTCGCGAACGAGGTATTGTTGGGGGGGCCTGTGCAGAATCGCTGGTAGTACGGCCCTGAGAGACAGAACAAGCATCTCCGATGGAAATGTGGAAACAAAGCTAAGATTGAAGCTTCCATAGCTGAGGCAGTTATCCTAGAGGAGGTCAGACCTCAGGACATCATACTATCCAGACCACGTTCCCCATCTGCATAACAAGGTGCCTCGATACAATATAGAAGAGCCCAAGTATCAACCCAGGCTCCATCTATTCAACGTGCAAGGTGGGAGGGCTGGGGCCTCGAAATCTTATAACATGCCACGACAAGAGTGGGAGGACCTCATGTTCTATATCTTGCACAACATCAAGGAAGTTGAGGAAGTGTGGATGAGGTAATACCACTACACCATTCCTTTATGTCTTCCACATCATCATGTTCCATGTTCACTTAGTCCCGGTCTAACACCGCTTTTCTTTTTTTAGTGATTTCGTTCAAGAGGAATGGACGGGAATGAATCCTCCTACTGAGGCGGAGGCACTTACTCTTCTCCGTCATGGAAACCCTGGACGTAAATTTTTTTTGTTTGGTTCATGGAGAAAGTAATTTTCCACACTCCCCTATTAAATACCTAGTTCAACATTTATTAGTTAACCGAACTAATGCACGCAGCAATTTCAATTATCCTTGTAGGGAAAAGATCCGAACATATCTATGGATGATGAATTGAGATGGGTTTCCATGGGTTTTGACCCTGCCGTCATGACATGTAAAAAGTATGATGTGAATGGGTATCGCTTCCATACAGAGGAGCACCAAAACAGCCGGCCCGATCCCAAAACTATAAATACCGGAGTGTACACCCCCGGTCAAAATTCAGTAGACTACTACGGAAGGGTACAAAATATATACGAGGTTAAATTCCGCCAGGGGCGCGAGACCCTAAGTCTGCCTGTGTTCAAATGCCGATGGTTCGATCCGCGGGAGGGGGTAAAACATACGCCTTTCATTATTTACTAATTGCTTATTCTCTTTTCAATGCAGGTTCGTGGAACATGGGCAAGGGGAAGGCCGACGGCATGGGTTTCCTACGCAAGGTCGTCGGCCTGCCTAGTCGGAGTGGTCGAGCACGTAATCCTCCCCCTCGGCTACTTGACGATGACTCCTCACAGGGAGGTCGAGGGAGAGGTGCCCCTAGAGGAGGAGGGGGCGGGGGGAGAGCCTCTAGAGGGCGAGGTGGTGGGGGAGAGCCACTACAGGGGGTCGCGGCCAGAAAGAGCGCAACCTCACCGACTTAGGGGTGTTGTCTTCGAGGCCCTCCTCTAGTGAGGTACCCTCTGACGAGGAGGAGGAGGAGGAGGAGGTTCGGGATGGGGCCAAGGAGGAGGTGGAGGAGGAGGCAGGCGAGGAGGAGGAGGACGAGGAGGAGGAGGAGGAGGAGGGGAAGGCAGGCGAGGAGGAGGGTGGTGGCGGGGATGATGGTGGTGACGGGAAGGGGGTTGACAACAAGGGGTGGCTGTGTGGTAACGCAAAGCTACCAAAGCAGGTTCCTGCTACTGAGGAGCAGAAGTGGCTCATTGAGCCCACGGGGAAAGAGTAAGTGCCACTTTATAATAATTTCATTATTTTGCTTGTCACATGCTTATTCCGGTTGTTATTTATTTTGCTTGTCACATGCTAATAGTTCATTCTTTTGCAGCAACTGGATATATTCTAAAGGGGTCCATATTCCCAACGGCCACATCACCGTCTTGTTGAAGTTATACTGGACGGGGTTGTACTGTCCGGATCCAGTCAGGCACCCGGACCGTCGGGTTTTGGCCACGAGCTGGGACCACTGGGAAGCGGCCCTCCACGCGGACCATGAGACCCATGCCAAGGCCGTGATCACTACTTTCTGGGTGAGTTCTCTTCAGAAGCACAAGTCCATTCTAGTTTCATGAATGATTTAACTCATGGCTTCTTCCATTCTTGTTTCATGCATGATTGTAGAAATTCTATCGAGTTCTTCCGGAGCACAGGGCCAGAGCGGACCAGATCGTGCTGTGCCAATGCAAGAAGAAGGCCCGCCAGATGCAGTACGAGGTGCGCTATGTGGCCATCTCGACATACTACCACGACTATCTTGGTGTGAAGATGACCAAGGAAGAAGCGCGGAGGATGGGCATTACCTTGGAGAGGCACGAGTTCTTGGCGGTATGTATAAAAGATTTTTCATTATGCTTTCATTACCTTGTGGTACATTTCACCGTTTCGTGTTGACATGCCATTATGTTTTTATTATGTAGGTGTGTCCAAATTGGTGTTATGGAAAAGACGAGTCCTGGGCGGCATTGGTGGATCTTTGGTGTGATGAGGCTGGAGCCTGGGCGGCTATGAGAATCAAAAACAAGGCTAACCGAGGGAAGGAGGGAGTACATGCTCAGGGAAACCGAAACCACTATCTCCACAAGGCAGTTAATGTATGACTAACCCCATTAAACATTCTTCTTCTTCTATTTACCATCACTTTCTTATGTATGACTAACCTCTGTTTGGTGGTGCAGGAGGAGAAACTGAAGCGGCCGCTCTCAGACATGCAGGCGTGGAAGATCGCCCATACACGGAAGGACCCCAAGCCTGGCAAGCCCAAGTACTACGGCAAGAAGACCGCGGGGAGGAAGAAGGCCTACTCCAAAGGGTATCTGTAGTTACATCCTGACACACCTGACCCCATTGCGGCGGATCTGGACGAGAGGGTGGTGGTGGGCATGGGGCCCAAGGAGCACGGTCGGGAGGCGGTTCTCGATGTTGTGATCACTCCTACTATCTCCTACACACAGCTCCGTCGGATCGACCCGAGCCTGAGCCAGCGCACGAGCCAACCAGTGACCAGTGCACAGTCACAGTCCCTCTTTCAGGAGCAACAATCTGTAAGTATTTTCCCTCTTATCTTCATTGCTCAATTTATTTTCCGCATTAGTAGTTTTATGAGTTCCATCATGTCATAACGTAGGCCTACCTGGAGTACACACGCCAGGAGACCATGGCGTGGCATGAGAGGCTTTATGAACACCAGGTGCAGAGGGATCGCCAGATGCAGCAGGCTTTTCAGGAAATGGCGGCCAGCAGGTGTCCTTAGTTGCAGCCAGCACAATGTCCTCCAGCACAACCAGTGCTGCTGACCTTTGAGGAGTTTGTGGCATAGAACGCTGGCCCCTCGCCGGTTAGTTTATCCCCAATCTATTCACCCAAAGCATGTCATGCCTTTCAACACAGTCATATATCCCGTTAATATGTCTTTTCAACATCCAGGGAAGAGGTGGATCTACTGTTGGCGGTGGTCTTCGCAGCACTCCCGAGACACGGAGCCCGACCACTCCGATCCACGAAGGCGGAGGCAGAGGTGGAGGTGGTCTTGGCGGTAGCACTGCCGCTAGCAGTGATGACCTGGGCTTCGGAGGTCTTGGCGGTGACGACCTCCGCGGTGCTCGACGTCCTGGCGCTTAAGCCTTTGGGTCACATTGTGGCGGTCTTGGTGGTGATGATACTTATATGCTAGTGATGTTTCTTATTGTTGTTTGTGAGATTCTTATATGCTTTGGTGGTGATGATACTTATATGTTTATGCTTTGCGATGCTTCTTATGATGTGTGATGATGAATTTGTTGTGTGATGCTGCTCCTTATTGTTATGTGAGGCATATATTGTTGTATGATCCTTATATATGTTGTATATATTCAAATGAATTGAGCTGAAACAAAACAGAAAAAAGAAAAAAAAGCAGACAGAAACTATGCCGACGGCTAGGCCGTCGGCATAGAGCTGGCGTGAGCTCCCAGTGGCTGACACGTGGCAGGTCTATGCCGATGGCTAGCCGTCGGCATAGAGCTGGCGTGAGCTCCCAGTGGCTGACACGTGGCAGGTCTATGCCGACGGCCTAGCCTTCGGCATAGTTTCAAACTAAGCCGACGGCCAGGCCGTCGGCATAGCCCTGGCCCAGGAGAGCCCAGTTGCTGCCACGTGGCAGGCCTATGCCGACGGTCTGGCCGTCGGCTTAGTTTGAAACTATGTCGACGGCTAGGCCGTCGGCATAGGCCTGCCCCAGGGGTGACGCCTGCTCGCCACGTGGCAGGTCTATGCCGACGGCCTAGCCGTCGACATAGTTTCAAACTAAGCCGACGGCCAGACCGTCGGCATAGGCCTGCCACGTGGCGAGCAGGCGCTAGTCAGCACTTGACGGCGGCCGCCGTTACGAGGTAATGTTGCCGACGACCGAGGCCGTCGGCATAGATGTACGGACACCGTCGGGATAGGTCCTATGCCGACGGCCACCCGGGCTACGCCGACGGATATGTTGCCGACGGCCCTATGCCGATGGGGGCCGTCGGCATAGGCCTGTCCCGACGGCCAGTCAGGGCTATGCCGACGGCCCTGGCCGTCGGCATAGGGTTCGATTCCGGTAGTGAGTGTGGTGGTGGAAGCACGATAAGGGCAAGACGGCCATTCTAGGCGTGGACAAGGAATCCGCTGTGGCGTACAAGCGCACGCTCTACTACATGTCCAAGATCACCACAGCATCCAGCGAGCAAAGGCTTGGGTATTCCATGGTTGAGATCGAGCTCAATCAACTGCAGGTGCTCGCCGCCGAGAAGCTGGTGCTGTGCAAGGTCAAGTCGACTCGCAAGAATCCGGGAGCTCCAGGGCCGGCGTCTCCCTGCCCCATGAAGCTTGTCTCCATGTGCACCGCTCCCAAGCTCGCGCATCCTCTACCAAGGCCGATGGTCCAAATCGGGCCGGGGTCGGTGAGCATGCCTGTGGCTGCCGTGGCGGAGGAGGCGTGGGAAAGGGGTGCGGCTGCCGCGAGTATGACTGCGGCTGCTTTGGACAAGGGCAAGACCGTGGTTGTCCCGGATCAGGAGGCCATGGAAGGGGATGCGGCCATGGCGGGGTTCTGCGGGCCCGTGGTGCTGAAGTTTGGCTGCTCGTCGGTGGCGTCGGCCTAGCGAATGAAGCAGGTGGCTCAACGCATCCCCGACGGGGAGGGGACGCGTGTGGTCATCATTTTCTCCGCCATGGGGAAGACGAGCAGTAACCTCCTCCTGGTACATCATTTCCCTCTCTGAAACTTTTGGGGTTGCTTAGCTCCATCATGTGCTACTGCTAATTTGGCTGTTGGACTGCATGTGTAGGCAGGAGGGAAGGCATTGAGCTGCGACGTTCTGATGGTGTCCGAAATCGACGAGGTCAAGGTCATTATTAGAGTATATATTCGGTTTAATATATTTGGTAGTTCAAGTTGTAATCTATCTCTACTATCCTTGGCCCCCAAGTTTTGTATCTTATATAAACAGCCCTTCGAAGCCCTAATACATATTCAGAATTCAATAATCTTCATGGTATCCGTCGCCTAGGTTATCTCCTCGACATGGCCTCTTCGCCGGCCCCTCCACCTCTCCCGGCGTGACCTTTCTTTACCGCGGCTGAGTTCAACGCCGCCAGATCGCCATCTGTCTCTTCTTCCTCCTCCAACCCTAGTTCTCTTACCCACCACCAATACACCCTTCCTCCACCACAAATCTCTCTAGCAGATACAATTGCCGATGTTGTGCCATTCATACCCATCTCGCTTGATCTCGCTGCCCACAATTACTACCACGGGCGCCATCTCTTCCACATCCACCTTGGTCGCTGCGGTCTACGCCACCATATACATCCATCCTCTGTCCCGCAGCCTGCAAATGCTCGTAGGGTGAAGGACAATCTCACGATCATCCAATGGATTTATACTCGGATCTCAACCGAGCTCTTCAATCTTGTCTCCAACGACGACGCCACCACAGCCGAGCTGTGGGCCTCTCTTCAACAGTTGTTTCAAGACAACTTCGACGCCCGCATCAACGCTCTCCACACCGAGCTCCGCACCATCACCCAAGGAGACTCCCCGGTAACCGTCTTCTGCCAGCGGATCAAGTCGATCGGTAATGAACTCCAGCAGCTTGGTGATCACGTCGACGACCGCGTCCTCATAAACGCTCTTCTCGTCAGCCTCGGTTAGCAGTTTGAGAAACAGGTGGCCTTCATCCCCATGTTGCGGCCCTACCCTTCCTTCGGCGAGGTCCGCTCTCTCCTTCAGCTCGAGGCTCAGAACCAAGCTCGCAAGGCCACTCGCCCGTAAGTGTTTCACGCCACCACCAAGTCTTCGGCGCCAGCTCCATCCACTCCGTCGCCGGCACCTGCCCAGCCGCCTCCAGGCTGGCGCCCAAGCCCTTACTACCGCCGGAAGAATCCCGTCTATCGGCCGCCTCAGCCTCGCTCTGTCAGCTCTTCAGCGTCATCATCATCGTCTACACCGGCATCTACTCCACCGGCATGGCACCCGCAGCAAGATCCCTAGACCGGGCTGGTTCAGGCATGGCCCATGCCTTGGTCTGCTCCATCTCCTTACGATGCTCCTCCAGCATACACGGGATCCTGGAGCCCGGGCCATCGTTCTGCCACCGGCTCTCCTGGTCTCCTCGGACCCCGATCGTCGGCTCACGTCTACACCGCCACCGACCCCGCCCGGCGACCCCGTGCTTCCGCCCGGCTACGCCTTGGTTCCCTATGCACCCGGTGCTCTTTCGGCCCCGTCACCGTACGCATACGGTCAGCATGCACCAATGAACGTGCCTGCTCCCTCTCCTTCGACAACATCGCCAAGCTGGGATCAGGCTGCCTTCATCGCCGCCATGAACAATTTCACCCTCAACAACGAAGGTACGGATTGGATTTTCGCTTCTGGTGCATCCACGCATATGTCTTCAAATATGAATTTTTTGTCAGCTTGTTTTCCTTCTTCTTTTTCTTCCATTACCATCGGTGATGGTTCCACTATTCCTGTCTCTTGCACCGGTGACTCTTACATCCCCTATTCTTCTAACAATTTTCTTTTACGTAATATTCTTGTAGTCCCATCTTTAATTGCTAATCTTATCTCCGTTCGTCAGTTTACCATCGATAATCAAGTTATTCTTCCTTTGACCCCTTTGGTTTATCTGTGAAGGATCTGAAAACGGGGGAGGTTCTAGCTCGGTACAATAGCACAAGCAATCTTTATCCTCTTCATGGCGCCCCCACTTCCACTCCTCGCGCCATGCTTGGATCAGTTGATCTATGGCATCGTCGGCTTGGTCATCCTAATAAAGCTACACTATCATCATTACTACAGGAATTTTGTATCCCTAGTTCTAGTGTCTCTCATGATTCCTCTCTTTGTAATGCCTGTCAATGTGGCAAACATGTTAGACTACCTTTTGGTACCTCCTCTACTATTAGTACTTTTCCTTTTGAATTACTACATTATGATCTATGGACCTCTCCAATTCCTAGTGTTTCTGGTTATAAATACTATCTTGTAATTCTTGATGATTATTCCCATTATGTTTGGACCTTTCCTCTACGAGCCAAGTCCGACGTACACCCAATTTTCCTCAATTTTCGTCAATATGTTCTAACCCACTTTGGTCTTCCAATACGCTTTATTCAATGTGACAATGGACGTGAATTTGATAATACTCGCAATCGCACTTTCTTTCTCTCTCACGGCATACTCATTCGCTTTTCTTGCCCCTATACATCCCCTCAAAACGGTAAAGCAGAACGCTCTCTTCGCTCCATCAAGGATATTCTTCGCACTTTGCTTATTCAAGCTTCTCTTCCTCCCCGTTTTTGGGTTGAAGCACTACGTAATGCCACACTTCTTCTAAATATTAGACCAACCAAAACATGTCCTCTCTACACTCCTTTTCAATCCCGACTATCTTTCTCTCCGCGTTTTTGGTTGTCTCTGTTTTCCCAACATCACTTCTACTACCTCTCGTAAACTAGAGCCTCGATCTTTACCCTGCATCTATCTTGGTCTCTCCGATGATCATAAGGGCTCTCGCTGCTTCGATCCCTCATCTGGTCGTGTCATTATTTCTCGTCACGTCGTCTTTGATGAACACACTTTTCCCTACGCTGCCACAAAATCATCACCTACGCCCCAACCATCCCCTGTCCATCCTTCATCTTCTCTCCTCCCTCGTCTAACTCCTACCTCTATTGTCGCGGAGCAACAGCCACCACAGCAGCCTCCCATAACTCCATAGCAGCCTTCCGCGCCGCCCACTCCTCCTTCACCATAGCCTTCCGCGCCCACCACTCCTCCCTTGATGGCAGCTGCCTCTCCTCCCACGTCTATCTCCCCTGTTGTCGCTTCTCCTTCTTCCTCTTCTTCCTCCACACCGCCTCTTCCGTCCAATGTTGTTCCTATAATACCTCCGGCCAACGATCATGTCATGTGCACTCGTGGTAAGCGTGGCTTTCACCTTCCTACACGACGTCTTAATCTCACGGCCATTCCCACTATCTCCCCTATTCCTACCTCTTATAAACATGCTCTTCTCGATCCTCTCTGGCATTCTGCTATGCGTGATGAGTTTCATGCTCTTCAGCAAAATAACACCTGGACTCTCGTTCCCAAACCACCCGGTGTCAATGTTGTTTCCGGCAAATGGGTTTTCCGTCACAAATTTCATGCTGATGGTACTCTTGCTCGTTATAATGCTCGTTGGGTATGTCGTGGTTTTTCTCAGCAACACGGTATTGATTTTGATGAGACCTTTTCTCCGGTTGTAAAACCTAGTACCATTCGTGTTGTTCTCAGTCTTGTTGTCTCCTCCTCTTGGCCGATTCATCAATTAGATGTTAAAAATGCTTTTCTACATGGCACTCTCAATGAAAATGTCTATTGTCAACAACCTTCGGGTTTTGAGAATTCCTCTTCTCCTGATTTTGTTTGTTTTCTTCACAAATCTCTGTACGGTCTTAAACAAGCTCCTCGTGCTTGGTTTCATCGCTTCACCACCGTTATTCACACATTAGGTTTTACCTCATCTAAATCCGATTCCTCTCTCTTTATTTTTCGTTCCTCCTCTCATACTGCATATCTTCTCCTATATGTTGACGATATAATTCTCACTGCCTCTTCTGATTCCTTTTTACAACATATTATCTCTTCTCTTAATCGTGAATTTTCCATGACTGATCTTGGTCCTCTTCATCACTTTCTTGGGATCACTGTCTCCCGCACTTCATCTACACTCTTTCTCTCTCAACGCCAGTACCTTCTTGACTTGCTCTCTCGTGCGGGGATGACTGACTGGCAACCCTGTCGTACGCCGGTCGACGCTGGTACCAAGTTGTCGGCCGACGGTGAACCTTTTTCTGATCCTACTCTATATCGCAGTATCACTGGTGCTCTCCAATATACCACTCTCACTCGTCCTGATATATCTTATTCTGTTCAACAAGCGTGCTTATATATGCATGATCCCCGTGTTCCTCATTTTTCTCATGTCAAGAGAATACTTCGGTATCTCAAAGGTACTATTGATCATGGTCTTCTTCTTAACTCTTCCTCTCCAACAAGCTTGACAGTTTATTCTGATGCAGACTGGGCGGGTTGTCCAGATACTCGACGATCTACATCCGGCTTTTGTGTTTATTTGGGTGACAATCTTATTTCTTGGTCTTCTAAAAGGCAGGTTACAGTTTCCAGATCTTCTACAGAAGCTGAATATAGGTCTGTTGCTCATTCTATGGCCGAGGCGGTGTGGCTCCGTCAGCTTCTGGTTGAGCTCCATCGACCAATCGAGCGTGCAACTATTGTTTATTGTCACAATATTTGCGTCCAATCCTGTTCAGCATCGCCGCACAAAACACATCGAGATTGATATTCATTTTGTTCGTGAAAAAGTGGCTCTTGGCGAGGTCCGTGTGCTTCATGTTCCTACCACTACGTAATTTGCTGATATTTTCACCAAGGGGCTCCCCACTGCAGCATTCACTGGCATTCGCTCCAGTCTCAACATCGTTACACCTGATGTTGACACTGCGGGGGGGGGGGGGGGGGGGGGGGGGGGGGGGGGGTATTAGAGTATATATTCGGTTTGTATATTTGGTAGTTCAAGTTGTAATCTATCTCTACTATCCTTGGCCCCCAAGTTTTGTATCTTATATAAACAGCCCTTCGAGGCCCTAATACATATTCAGAATTCAATAATCTTCAGTCATCAAGGAGCTTCACCTTACGTGCGTCTTAGTTCTCTAATTTAATTTTCAAGTCTTCTGTTACGTGATAACAAATCCTGAGTGTTCATTGGTTTGCCCTGCTCAGGACGATTGATGAGCTTGGATTAGATACCTCCACTGTTACAGGTATATGCCAATGTTTTCTCTCGCCCTGGGTGACATGCAGGATCTTGGCTGACTGACATCTTTTCTTTCGGTAACACATCAAAATTCCCCTATTTGTCCCTCTCGAAACAGGCTTTCACCCAATTTTATATGTAAAGAAACAACCAAAGAATAAAAACGGCTGAACTGTACATGGTGGTGAGGTCGGCTTTTTACAAAGCCGATGCCAAGATAATTACATCACGCAGAACTAAGGTTTTGGGTTTGTTTTGAAAATTTTACCGCCCCAAAACAAAATGGACGAATTTCTGAATTTTGGATTTTTTTTCAGAAAATCTTGGACGAAATGGACAATCCAAATTTTGAATTTTTCAACCGAAAAGGGGACCGAAATTGCCATTTTTTTAAATAGTAAAACAGTGGAACAAAACAGAATCATATTGAATAACACCGATACATTGATTGCTTTTTTTTCAATAAAGGGCGATTGTATTATCTCAAAATGTAGCATCAAGCGGATATAAAGTATTATGAGTAACACCCGGTCTCTGCATAACTAGGATTGACACATGAATCTGATTAGCACAATACTTAATATTCATCTAGTAATGAATACGATAATACTTACTAGTACTCATCTTGCTCTGATTAGTACATCAATCACTGCTGCCGAGACACAAGTATCTGCTCCATACTCTGGGTCCCGTTCCGGCCGCTATGATGAGCTCGCCTGCGCCCCAACTAATTAGTACTCATCTAGTCATCTTGCTCTTACTAGTACATCAATCATGACTGGCTGACATGTTTTCTCTCCGTAACACATCAAAATTCCCTTATATGTACCCCACGAAACAGGCTTTCGTCACACTTTATAGATAAAGCAACAACCGAGAAAAGCCCCAAACTAGGGTTTCCTCCGGCGCCGCTGCCCCTCCAGCCTCCCATTCCCTTGCCGCCACCTGAGGGATGGCAGGTAAGCTTAGGCGGCTGTCGATGAAGGTGGCCACGAGGCTTCCCATCACTTCGTCCCATGGCGAAGGACCTCATGGCAAGCGCCTGCGCGGGATGTGGTGGCCGGCCTCCTCGGCTACTTGGGCAGCAGGGAGCCAGCAGGTGGTGGTCGCGGCACGGTCTTCTTCCGCTCCAGATCTGAAGGTTGGGCATTTCTTCTCCTCCTCTGCTCACTCCTCCCCTCCGGATGTGTCTGTTCTGTGGCTTTGGCTACCGGTTCCGGTGCTAGCGGGGTGCCGGTTGTATAGGCTAGAGTCCAGGGGAAACTCTTGGCCGGTTCTCCAGCCACGGCGGCGACAGGGCGTGCACACATCATTTTTCTCCCTGGAGGCACCACTGAGGACTTATCCTATCCACCGCCGTCCCAGATCCCAGGTGAAAACCCAATACTCATCCAGGGATTTAGCGGCGGTGGCGCCCTGCGCGTCGTTCTCTCCTTGGAGGCGCCGCCTGGGGTTCTCTGGTTCTTCGGGAGAGTGGCTTTGAGGTTGCATAGCGCCCGTCGACGGCGAGCCCAAGGGGTAACTTTTCTTCGGAGGGTGTGTTCCTGCAGGTGTATGCCTTCCTGTGGACTACTGGTCTTCGATGGCAAGGTTGTGGCTATGTCCTGGTATCTCTACGTCTGAGCCAGGTCAAAGGGGGATAGGGTTTACCTTCATGTCGACAGTTCCATGACGAGCACCGTAGACGATTGAGTCCCCTTCTGCGGACACCGGAACGACACCTAGTGCTTCCTTTCTTTGCCCCTGGGCTTTGCAGCTTGCTTCTTCGACGATCCTCCTGGCGGCTTTCCTTCTGTTCTCGGCTGTCCAGGGAAGGTGGCAGTGCAGCTAGTGTGTGTGTGACTACGACATGGCGAGGACCACGAGCTTTGCCTGCTCTAACTCTTGGGTGGGCACCCAATGATCCGACGGTGCAGCGCGTTCGAGCCTGCGTGAGAGGATACGTTTCTTCTTCGGCATTGGCAGACAGGTGTTCGTTGTCTCAAATTCCATGATCAGGCGGCTAATGACTGATCCTCGACGCTAATCTGCTTTCCTGTCTTTGGTCCCGGTGTGCAGCGGGCCTCGACATTACTAGCAGGCTTTCCCACGTATTTTCTTTGTGTGCAGTAGTGTGCGTTGCGTTGTAAGCTGCTCAGTCAGCTCCCTTGTAACTTTCGGTCACTCATGCTTGGTGACCTTGTGTAATCTTGGTCAGTTGATGGCTTTCTTCATTCCAAGACGTGCTCTTCGTGAGCCTTTGTTCTAAAAAAGCAACGGAAGAAAGAACACGGCCAAACGATACATGATGGTGAGGTCGCCGTCTTACAAAACCAATCCCAAAATAATTGGATCACACAGAACACACGCGACTACGCTAGCAACAAAGAACACAAAAAGAACTAAAGACACCACCACGCTACTACCTAGTACACCTAAGCTCCTCGACAACGCCCTCAAGACCACCCGCAAAAAAAAAGACAACACCCTCAAGAGGGAGAACGGCGCTGAGCGTCGCCACTGCTGAGTCCACAATGGACAAAGGTCTTCCCTAGAGCACTAGCATGGAGAGAAGAATCACGACGACGTCTTCAAGAAAAGTGCGGCACCCGCGGGTGTCGGTGTTGTCAGCACCAAGCCACAGAGCTTCCGCTTGGCAACTCAACCGTTCCACCATGAGGTTACAAGGATGAGCGTGACGAGGTTAGAACCCCAGACCCGGATCAGGGCGATGCCCCTAAGGGGACAGAGGGCACACCTGAGCCACACACCGCTACACCTCCCGTCACCCACATGACCACGAAGGAGAGCCACCACCACCGCAATGGTGCCTGCCGACGAGCATCCAGACCGCCATCCGGGGCCGCCGCCCGGGCATCCCCATCAAGACACCATCCATCTATCACTTCGTAGCGCACTCGGCTACGGTAGGAGAGGAGAGGCACGCCCCCTATTCCTAGCCCGGCATCAGTCACCAAGTCTGGGTAGGTGCCTCCATCATAGGAGACACCCATGCCAGCATCCCCAGCCAAACCCAATGGTTTGGGGGGACACGACTCCATGACTACCGACCGCCGTCAGTGAGAAGCCAAAAGCCCTGGCCCAGGCTAACACGCGTGACGCCATGTCTGTGGCCACCAACGTCGGTCCGCCCAGCAACGCAACATTATCAGGACCACCTCTGCCGACCACCGCACCCGCGAGGAGAGCAAAAGCACCACCCGTGAGCACAACTCGGACCGAGCCCCACCTCACTTACCGGAGCAAGTTCTGTGATCCGCCTTGGGACCAGATCCGGTCCACCCGAGCACAAACCCTAGGTCATAGCCAACCCGACGAGCGCGGGCCCACATGCCACCGGCCCATACACGGGAGAAGGGAGGTTGTCACCGCCAGCCGCACCCCACCGCCAAGCAACAAACGTCCTGCGGCGTCGACGCAAGTGACCCATGCACCCCCGAGCCACCACCAACAAACCAACCCAAAGCACCGGGGTCCCCGGCCATGCCACCCATGGCCAGCACCAGCCACCGAAAGGGATCCCCAGCCAAGGCTGGTAACCGCGGCTGGAGGTCAGCCCCATGCCATCTCAGGCGCCAGCGGCTTGATCTGGCCGCACCAGATTGCACCACCCAGTTAGGAAGGATGCACCCCGAACAGCCCCCCACGTGGCCACCGGGAGACACCACTGGTGCCCGACATGCACGGGATCCCGCCTTGGCCACCCGAGTCCATGTCCACGCGCCCTGCCGTCTGCCGAGGAGACCCGCCCGCGCCGGATCTCGCCAGTCGAGAGAGGAGAGGGTCCAGCCGCCGATGCCGACCGGGCTTTGCCCCACTAGTAGAAAACAGGGCTTTGGTCACAGGACAGTTTTCACATTAGTTCCGGTTCAGTCACGAACCGGGACTAATGTGAGCATTTATCCCGGTTCGTGCGGCTAAAGCATTAATCCCGGTTCACCTGGGCCCTTTAGTCCCGGTTCGTGCCACGGACCGGTACTAATGGGCTTTGAGGCATTAGTACCGGTTCATGGCACGAACCGGTACTAAAGGTCCCATTTTCAAACTCCCCCCCCCCCCCCCCGACCGCCTTTTCAGTTTTAGAAAAAACAAAAGAAAATGATGGAAATGTCAATAAAATAAAATAAAATAAGTTTCCCATGATATGTGGTCTAGTTGTTGGGAAAATTTACAAATATGAATTTCGACTTTATTTGCAAAATCTCTCTGAAATTTGTAAAATGGGCATAACTTTTGCATACGAACTCGGATTAAAAAGTTTTTTATATGAAAAATCATCTACTCGAAAAGTTACATAAGAATTTAACCGGGGGAACCCGTTAAACATTTTTCAAAATCCTCAAAAACCCATTAGTACATAAAGGGCCTTACCAACCGGTTCGAAAACCGGGACTAAAGGGCCTTACCAACCGGGACAAAAGCCCCTTTTTCTACTAGTGCCCGGCGGCACAACCTAGCGGTGGAGAGGATAAGAGGTAGGAGGAGATGCATGGGCCCGGTGGCAGTTGGGTCCCCCCCTCCCCGGTCGCCCGCGGGAGCGTCCCGGGAGGGGCGACTTGGGGTGTCTTCCCTTATATGTACCTCCCTTAATCCTTATATATATTACTGTGACATGTTTACTAGTACTTTCATATGTAAACCTGTGTACATATATCTCCATGTACTTATCATGTTAACCAACACATGCATTCAATCGAAAAGGAAAGTTACCAGACAGATTTGGAACGCGGATCCTTAGCAACAACTGTAGTATATCACGTGACTTTCACCAATCATTCTTTAGCTCTTTTAAGTTATATATCTTTTGAGTTTCTTGGGGCTAATTTAACAATTTACATTCCTCTATCTTCCATGGAGATGTCTTGTATGCTGTCTATCAATCAGCACTAAGTACTACCATTGTGTTTTCACTGTTAAACTAAACAGATACATTGAATGGGATGGAACAGCTACTTACGGGCATAGCTATGAGGAAAGAGTTGACTCTCAACACACGAGATTACCTTGTTTCCATTGGTGAACGTTTATCAACAGGAATATTTTCTGCATATCTGAATAAACTTGGGAGAAAGGTATGTACGCTCATCCGCAATGATTAGTTGCTTGGCTAAACCTTTGTATTCTGGTATTTGTTTTATCTAGACTCTAGGACCTTTTGCTGATCAAATTTTGATTTTCATACTTTCACAAATTCTTCCGCGAAAGAGAGCGCAATTAGGTACTCCCTCCGATCCATAATAATTGTGGTGGTTTTAATCCAGATCGGAGGGAGTAGAAGATTTCCAGCAAGTTTATCAAGCTAGTGTAAAGATCTGACTATGTTGCCTTGGTTTTTGCTTGTTTGCAGTATGATGCACTTGATGTTGGACTTATGACCACTGCCAAGTTCACCGATATTCTGGAATCAACTTATTATTCTATACCTATAGTTGCTGATTCCCTCTGGAAGGTATGTTATTTGTGTAATTCGTGTGTGTTGAATTGCTTACTCTAGCCATTCATCCAAAAGTCTGAACTGGGAGAGAGGGCCGGACATTATACTCCAACAATGTGCAAGGCATGTGTGGTGGTTTATCACTAGGCTATGCAATTCCAGAGTTATCGGATATTGCTAGTCTGTTTTTTCTTAAATTCGAGACTCTAAATTTGAGATGCATGGGCCAAGGAGGAGATGTTCTCTGCCATTATCTAGAAAATTGTGCAAAGGGCATCATCAGTTTTGCTCCGTTAGTGCTTATGATGATGTGTATACACAAATTTCAGGAATGGGAATCGAGTGCCATAAATACTTATGGAAGGGGTGGCAGCGAATTGACTGGGACTACCGTTGGTAGGGAAATGGGATTTACAGAAATCCAGGTATGTTTTCTAATTTTCTATAAACTAACTGTTGAAAGCTGCTTGCTCTTGAAACCAAGTTAAAGCAACAAATGATCCATCCAAAATCTCTATATTTGATCATGGTCATTATGTTTCTGTTGTTGAGAAGTTGTCTCTTTGATACCCCAAAGAAGTTCAGAAGCTTGAAATAATGGGTTGTGTGTGTTTTTATTTTTTGAATGGAATGGGTTTCCCCGCGGTTCCATCATTTTATTGATGAAACCAAACAGAACAGGCTAAAACCTAGGTGTAGAGTCAGGTCCAGGCACCATCAAGTCTTACAACCAGTTCAAGCTGATTCTATTACAAGCGACAACATGCAAGAAAATAACGAACACCACACATAATCCTCAGTCTACGTATAGAAGCCCTTGGAAATCAGGAATCAGCGGCGTTCATCGTCTGTCGCACTTGCCGACAGTGCTATTTCCAGGCAATATGAAGAAGCACCCAACGCTGGTTGTCCAGCAAGTGGATGCGCCTTATCAGTACATTCGAATGAGTTTCGTCGGACATCACCTTCCATTGGTGAAGTAAGCATCCAACATTCCTAGGATAGAACAAACAATTCTCCATGTTCTGCCCCGGAAACAGAACTCATTGTGTAAGTACCACAAGCTCCACATCGAGGCAACCCCCACCATATTATAAACCACCAGTTTCTTCACACTTCAATTTTGAGAAAGACCAAATATAGATCTAACAGGGGTCTAACCAAAGTAATCAGCAGTGCAACTCCACAGATATCTGTCAACTACCTTATGAAAAAACAAATGTTGCAGAGATTCATGATGAGAGCAAAAAAGACAGGACATATCATCAATATTGCGTCTTTTAGCCAAATTATCACGAGTGAGAACTTTTTTGTTAAGAACCAGCCACAAAAACACATGAAAATCCTTGTCAGAGGAGAGAGCCACTGAATTCAGGTTGTATTTTAAGGGATAAAAATCCAACCAAAGTGAATCACATTATAAAAAGATTTCACGGCGAGAAGACTCAAACATCCAAATGGGTAGACCCTTGTCAGAGGAGAGAGCCACTAAATTCAGAAGTTTAACCAGCAACAACCATCTCATAAAGAAAAATATCAACACATATCCTAAAATATAGGCGTAGCATGGTACCATCGCAGACCTGAGCCACATTAGCCTCCTGCTGATTAAGAACAGAAAACAAATCCCAGAATAGAACCTTAATTAAGTGAACAATCTCCTAACCAAATATCATACCAGAACATAATGCTAGCACCATCCTGCTTATAAAAATGTTTACCAGTAGAAAACGCCCAAGTTAGACCCTTCCAAAAAGGAGAGCCCACTCCAGTTTTAGACCAGAAAATATTTTTTATTAGTACCATATTTGAAATCTAAAAGTTTTTGCTAGTTTTTATCTCCCCACAAAATATCTTTTCCCCCAAGAGGTCTGCAAAGTTAGGTTGAAATCCCTTAAATTACGAACACCTAATCCACAAAAAAAGTTTCTTTCTAGCCACAAGGCCCTAATAAGCGAAATGATACTTATGAACATCACCTAAATTGCTCAAAAGAAGTTAGCTATTTGAGATGAAATAACATTCAAGGCCCATTTGGGCAGTTTAATAAGGGCCATGAGATTAGAAAGAATACTAGCCACACATGTGCACAACAAAATTATATTTCCCCTGTGGGAATGATATTTACCCATCCATCAAGAAATCTTTTTGTTAATCTTATCAATGATTGGATGAATATCTTCCCTTCTCAGTTGATTATAATGTAAGGGCACCACAAGGTATTTAAGAGGAAAGGAGCCAATCTTGCAACAGAAAACCTATGTGAATTCTTTGAACTCAACATCATAAAAATTAATAGAGATGAGATTCGGTCTTATGAAAATAGTTTTCCAACCCAGAAAGGGCTTCAAAGCAAGATAAAATCCACTTGAGGCTACTACGATAAGCTAAGGATATTTCTAAGAAAATGATTGTGTCATCCGCATACTACAGGTCGCTGACAACCCCAGGTATAACATGAGGGAAGAGCACTCTAGCAAGACCATGGCACTACTACGGAAACATGCATTAGAGGTGGTTTTGGCAGATGGGATGGAGGCAATTTTCCGTCCCGCCTCTAATACTTAAGTCAGCACAAGCGGTTCTAAAAACCACCTCTAATACTCCATGTGTCGCGCGCGGTTTCCAAAACCAAACCGCCTATACTACTATTGGGAACAGTAAATTCTACACACCTCGAGGGTGATTTTCGACGTATAACCGCCTCCAAAACATGGGAATATGGGGAAAAAAGCATCACTTCAACACGAAAAGGGAGTAAATAATGCATTATACCAATACAAACCTATGCACTTCATACATTTTTATACAGCACAAATTACACATTCTTTTTACAAGGGTGGATTGAGAATGAATAAATTTGTTACGTATCCATTGCCAAAAGCTTCTCCTAGAACTAAATAAATTATGTCATTAGGTTTTATGAAGTTCCTTTGCACCAGGTGCAAACTTTACACCATAAGGGCCTGTTCGGTAGTTGCCCAACTTCGCAAAATCTCCAACTCCCGCTCCGCATGCCAGCTTCCAGCTTCTACCGGCCGGAGCATCGGTAAGAAAATCGTTTGGTGAGATCGATCCGGCTTCTATTTTTTTATACAGGCCGTCAGCCCAAGAAGGAGAGAAGTTGGCCCGTTAGTGAGGTAAGGTGGCCCGTTCAGGGGATATAACATGTGGGGAGAGTGGGGAGACAATATAACGAACCGGTATGTGCCCCTCGAGTCACTTGGCGGTGGCATTCGTTCGTAAATTCGGTTAACTCCGGATCTCGTTTTTCCTGGGATCACCCAAGACGCTGCTCCAGCTTTTTATACGTAGAAGCGCATCAGATCTGAGAAGCCAGCTTCCAGGAGCTGGACTGTTCGGTCCAAATCCATCGTGGATTTCGTGGATCTGGAAGCTAGGGAACTACCGAACAGGCCCTAAGTATCCAGTAAAGAAGCACTCACAACTCTCCAAAGGTTGAGGATGATTCAGATCAAGTTCTATCAACAACAATAGGATCAACCACCTGCAGTATTTTCGGTAAATCACAAAACAAACTATGAGTACTAGCCATAGTATCTTCACATGGGTCAAATACAAAGATGAGTTCATTAGGTATAGAAGGAGAAATTTATATTTTTACAATATATTTTAGATATTCTTTCTGAACTTTTCACAATCGAGGCACATACTAATGTGAGTTATTTGTAAAACTTATCAACATAACAAAATTGTATATATGATCTATGTTTAGTTCCTTATAATTCCAATATCAATTAAAACTATATTCATGGCATGATTACTAACATTATCCTCCTATTACTAGGATACGTGTCATTATAGCATATGCAATATGTTGTCCAAACCATCTCCAATGACTAGAAGTGCTCATATTTAAAGATATATACTACTAGAAATGGTAACCTAGTTTCATATACAATAAAAGGGTTGGATCAGACCATCCCTTTGTGGACCAACTTGAGCTGTAAGGGGTACTACCATTTTCTGAATATCAAAGATTAAACAAAACAAAAGAAATAAATATTACACCAGTATCACGGATGATCAATCCATGGCGACTCACTCCCAGATGTGGTGCCACGGAGATGAAAGCACGCCAATCTCTATCTATAAGACATCAGGATCGCTCAACATCATATTATATAGAAAACCAAAGGAAAACTCAACAAACACAAGCCATGGAGTCTCAAGACACCAACCAACTAGCTAACTAACCTCCATTCTAGATGGCCTCGATCTGAACACTCCTCTCGGTTCTCAGTGGCCTTCTCAATTGCCTTCCTAGATTGTAGGCAGGTATCATACACTGATCACAAACTGAAGAAACCATATATGCATATTTCAGCAACTTTGTTGGGATGGTACAAGTGCATAGAAGAACAATAGTTAGTATTAAGAAGGTAGCAGAGTTTAGTGACCTAAGTGAAAGAACATGCGGTGCCCCCATGTTTGGTTTTGGTAATTGATGACAATATCTATGGACTAATGGTTGCCTTGAGTTATATTTGAAGGATTTGTCCATAGGCATTTCTTGAAGTTCATGTGTTGGTTTCAAGGAGTCTATGTGGTGACCAAGGTGTTATTAAGGAATTATCCAAAGATTGGTCATGTGAGAGTTGAGCTTATTGCAAGCATGTCTTGGAGAAGAAGATTGTGTGATCATTCATGTATATCTTCAAGACATCATCCAAATGAAGAGAGTTGGTTGATCAAGACTAAGTCAAGAGTGAATCAACTTGATCAACTCACAAAGCGTAGAAGATGTACCGAGAGGGATCAAGCGATCCCATGGTGTGGTAAGCATTGTCAATTACGCTTTGTGTACTAACCCATGATCTTCGTGAGAGTTCTTTGTGGGGTTAGGTTGCGGTGTGCAAGTTCAAGTGAAGCATCATGAAGAGATCAAATGCTTGAAGCTTGCCGTCCATTGTGGTGACAATGGACTTGTGAAGATGTTGCGGTGTGCAAGTTCAAGTGAAGCATCATGAAGAGATCAAATGCTTGAAGCTTGCCGTCCATTGTGGTGACAATGGACTTGTGAAGATGTGCGGAAGAGTGGCTCACCCATAGTGGAGCATGGGGGAGAAATCAACTAGTCTTCATCGAGCCAACGCAACCAAGAAAGGTGGTCCAACTTGAGGGAGTCAAGATCGTCATCATCTAGCTCAAGTGGACCATGTGCAAGGCAAAGGTTTGCTCTTGATAGGTTTTCTATTTTACCGGTCTCATGATGGTAGTTGGGAGACCGGGTTATAGGATCGATTGCCGTACTATCAAGGGGGGCTCTCGATGAGAAGCTTGATCGTATCGTTCATAGAGAGCTCAAACCATTGCATCCTTGCATCATCTTTATTGGTTCTTGTTTGGTTCTTCTCTTTGTGAGTTTTGGAGCTTATGGTCATCTTGATGACAAGCTCGAGTTCATCGAAAACAGAGTTCACTCGCATCTTCTATGATGTTTTCGATGTTGGAGGTTATGCCGGTTCTTCTCGGTTGGAGGTTTCACTCCTCTATTTGTTGGCATACCTCCCCTGCCTCTTCTTACTATAACTAGTCGATGTTTTGATGCTACTCGTCTTCCTCTATCCAACAAGCTTGAGTTTGCTCAATTCGGAGCTCATATGCAGAAGTTATGGCAGTTTTGGTTTCCTAGCGGTAGTACCACGGGCCGGAGCGGTAGTACCGCTTGCACTAGTAGGAAAAGGGGCTTTTACCCGGGTTGGTAAGGGCCTTTTGTCCCGGTTTTTGAACCGGGACTAAAGTGTCGTTACTAAAGCCCTAACCCTTTAGTCCCGGTTCTTACACGAACCGGGACAGAAGGTCCTCCACGTGGCCGCTGCTGCCAGCCCAGGCAAGGGGGCCTTTGGTCCCGGTTGGTGCCACCAACCGGGACCAATAGGCAGGGCCTTTTGTCCCGGTTGGTGCCACCAACCGGGACCAATAGGCAGGGCCTTTTGTCCCGGTTGGTGTCACCAACCGGGACCAATAGGCATCCACGCGTCAGCATTTCAGGGGCTGGGGTTTTTGTTTTTTTTTGAAGGGGGGGGGGATTGGGGGTTAATTTAGGTGTTTCCTATATTGTGTTAGCTAGCTAATTAATAGAGAGAAGTGTCCTCTCTTATCTCCGTGCTTGGTCAACGCTGCGTACTATATACGTATGGAGAGGACTAGACACGCTAGCTAGTAATCAAATGAAGGAAATAGAAGATCGTCATGAACATATGCATATAGAGAGAAGTGATATCGACCACCTCTCCTTCTCCGAGAGATTGGTCGAACAACAAGTTCTCGTATATCTATCCGACACTACCGGCTACATATATACAATAATTATCTCTTACAATACAATCTCCTAATTAAATTGTAAGAACACAGGGTCCACATAGTATTCTCCGTTTTCAGCAATCACGTGGTCAAGGAAAAATCCCGCCAATTCCTCTTGAATTGCTCGCATACGGTCTGGTGCTAGGAGTTCATCCCGCTTCCGAAACATCTAATTTGAAGAAGGGTGTCAATACATATATATATGAATAAATGAAACTCAACACAAATGATGGTAATAAAATAAAATTGTGAATATTATTGCTTACGCACTTCATATTGTTCGTCAGAGTAGCCCCGTTCACAGGTCATGTAGCGGATGGACTCGCAAACGTAGTATCCACAGTAATTATTCCCGGGTTCCTGCCACAACCACTTTACAAGAAATAGAGGTCAATCAAACTGATAAGCAAGCATGCTAAATGGTATTGATGAAACTAGCGCTTGAATCACTAGGAGATGCGCGGAACATGCTACTATAGTACTTACTTTCGGGTGTTTAAATTGCAGCTTCTTCGGCAGTCCCAGAGCTTTTGTGGTGAATTTTATCCAAACCCTGCCAGACAAAGAAAACAATTACTTGATATCAGGAAATGAACAAAGTTGCTGATATGGTGGATAATGATCGATTTAACTTACTTCTCGAGCATTTGAGTCATGTTCGCATAGTCCTGGGGATCTTTTCGTCTCGAGTCAAAGACGGTTACTACTCCCTGCTCGGAGGTCGAGTTTCGAGAGGAGAAAGATTAACTAGTGTGGCTCAGACATTTCATCGAACACCTCATGTGCATAGGAGGTGAGCTAGAGTACCCAAATGCCCTCCCCTCGCCGGCCAGAAAAAACAGAGCACTGTGGAGTGCTCTGCTGTGGCGATGGGGTATATATAGGGAACTATTTGGTCCCGGTTCGTGGCACCAACCGGGACTAAAGGCCTTTGGTCCCGGTTGGTGCCACGAACCGGGACCAATGCCCCCTTTCGTCCCGGTTGGTGGCACCAACCGGGACCAAAGGCCTTGTGCTGCCCCGCGTCAAAAGTTTAGTCCCACCTCGCTAGTTGAGAGGGCTCGAGAGTGGTTTATAAGCGCTGCTGCGCCCACCCTCTCAAGCTCCTCTCAACTGCAGGCTTTCGGGCCTAACCGTTCTCTTTGCCTGTGGGGCCTACTAGGCCTTCTGCGGGCCTGAATCCTGGCCCACGGATGGGTTTCAAGTCGTATTCAGGCCGTGGTGGCCCAGTAGGTGGCATAATTTTTTTCTCTGTTTTTTGTTTTCTCTTTTTCTTTATTTGTTTTGTTTTGTTTCTACTTAGAACAAAAAACTTATTTATTTTATTTCTAATTACTTATGTATTTTACTTTAATTATTTTATTTTTATTTATTTTACTGCTGCTATTTTTATTTATTTTACTGCTGCTATTTTTATTTAATTTATTAAGGTTTATTTATTTTAGTTACTACAGTTTATTTTATTTTATTTTATTAAGGTTTATTTATTTTTATTTATTTTATTAAGGTTTATTTATTTTATTTACTATAAAAAAATGAACATAGATGCGCCTATAGAGGAAATTCAACCTAAATTCATAATAAATTTCTATGAAATTTACTGTGAATTTAGGTCAAATTCCCTGTATAAGGGCATCTATTTTCACTTTGAGAGGAGCTCAACAAGGCTGAGAGGGACGGGCTTATAAACAGGTGTGAGCGCCCTTCGGTTGGCGAGGTGGGACTAAACTCTGACCGCTACTAGGACCAACCCTTTAGTCCCGGTTTGTGGTATGAACCGGGACTAAAGGGTGAGCCTCTGGTCCCGGTTCAAGCCACCAACCGGGACCAATGGTGGTGGGCCAGGAGCGAGGCCCATTGGTCCCGGTTTGTCCCACCAACCGGGACCAACGGGGCCGGACGAACCGGGACCAATGCCCCCACGAGGCCCGGCAGGCCCCTGGCCGCACAAACCGGGACCAATGCTCACATTAGTCCCGGTTCGTGACTGAACCGGGACTAATGTGAATATTGCCTTGTGACCAAAGCCCAGTTTTCTACTAGTGTTGGGTGCTACAAGCGGTAGTACCGCTGGTAGCCCCCAGCCGTAGTACCGCTGCGGTCTCGTGCTAGTACCGCCTCGATTCGAGGGGTCTTTTTTCGTGTCGGGTTTTACGGTACTAGCCGCGGCAGTGGGGGCCGTAGTACCGCTCGTGTGCGGTAGTACCGCCCTGACCACCGCGGTAGTACCGCTCTGGGCCCAGCGGCAGTACCGCGAGGGCGAGCGGTAGTATCGCTGGCCAAGCGGTGGTACCGCTGGCCAAGCGGTATTACCGCTCTCTGCGGGGCTGGTGTGGGGGGTAACGGTTGGATTGTTCCCCCCACTATATAAGGAGGTCTTCTTCCCCAATGAACCTTATCCTTTGAGCTCGTGTTCTTCCCCCATTGTTGACCTTCTTCGAGCTTGCTAACTCTCAATCCCTCCATGGATTCTTGCTAGTTTTTGAGGGAAAAGAGAGAGGAGATCTAGATCCACATTTCCACCAATCACTTTCTCCTCTATGTGAGGGGAACCCATTGGATCTAGATCTTGGAGTTCTTGGTGTTCTCCATCTTGTTCTTCCTCTCATTTTCCTCCCTAGCATTAGTTGCTTCGGTGGGATTTGAGAGAGAAGGACTTGGGCACTCCGTGTGCCCTTGCCATTGCATTTGGTGCATCGGTTTGAATTCTCCACGGTGATACGTGGAAGTTACAAGTTGAGAAGCTTATTACTCTTGGGTGCTTGGTACCCTTGAGCTTGTTCCTCTTGGGTGCTTGGGCGCCCTAGACGGTTGGTGGTGTTCGGAGCTCAATCATTGTGGTGTAAAACTCCGGGCAAGCGTCGGGGTCTCCAATTAGGTTGTGGAGATCGCCCCGCAATTTGACGGGTTCCGGTGACCGCCCCCAAGGGTTGCCAAAGTGTACGGGTTCGGTGACCGCCCCCAAGGGTTGCCATTTGTACGGGTTCGGTGACCGCCCTCAAGGGTCCCTTAGTGGAATCACCGCATCTTGCATTGTGCGAGGGCGTGAGGAGATTACGGTGGCCCTAGTGGCTTCTTGGGGAGCATTGTGCCTCCACACCGCTCCAAACGGAGATTAGCATCCATCATCGTCTCCGCGTGCCTCGGTTATCTCTTGCCCGAGCCCTTTATTTATGCACTTTACTTTGTGATAGCCATATTGTTTCTTGTTATATATCTTGCTATCACCTAGTTGTTTATCTTGCTTAGCATAAGTTATTGGTGCACATAGGTGAGCCTAGTTGTTGTAGGTTTTGTGCTTGACAAATTAACCGCTAGGTTTATTCCGCATTTGTTCAAGCCTAAACCCTAATTATTTTAAAGCGCCTATTCACCCCCCTCTAGGCGACATCCACGATCTTTCACTAAGCTACATATACATGACCAGGGAACAACCAATCAATGGGCATCCCGTCCTCACATCTGTATGTATACAACTGAAGAACAAAGTTGCAAGCCAATGAGAATGTCACATATATATGGTTGTATACCTATGGCAAGTAAACTGGAAGTAATGTGATGATTTCACATCAAAGCCAACATTGAGTACTGTAGTGCAAGAAAATGATGACTATATCAGGTGACTAAGATGTTCCATGATGAGTAAGTTCAATTGGTGGGCAGAGCTGAGGCAGACCTGGTGCATCCATGGAAGACGACGAGGTCGTTGATGGCACTGAGGGAGACTCCCCTAGATAGGCTGATGGCCTCGATAATCAGCACCTTCCAGTCCACCAGCATCTTCTTCTTCTTCTTCTAGCCATCGATCTCGGAGACACCGACAAAGTATGAGCTGAAATCAAAGAGTCAACCCCTGAGCCAGATGATTAGTAGAGCGAGAAGAGGCAGGAGCTTTTTTATCTTGAGCGCATGCACAAAGGTTGTAGCAACCTCCACGTGGATCCAGCTATGCGACGACACCTCCACGCAAATCCGCATCTATCAGAATTAATTCCAAAACATGAAGCCACTTTGGCAAACACTTTCCAAGTACACCACTTAGCCAAGAGTCCTTCAATAGACAACCCGGCCTCAACCGTTTCTCCAAATTGATCAACACTCCCTTTTGAAGTAATCTTGACATTGACACCAGACTTCAAATCAAATGCTTGTAGCTTAATAAGATCTTCAACATTCTTCCGAGGAAATACGACCAGTAAGGTTTGTTGACACTAACCCGCCCCCGCGTCGCTCCAACAGGGGCGACACGGGCGGCTAACCCTAGCCGCCGCCGCCGGCCTCCCCTCCCCTTCCTCTCCTCCTCGTCGCCACCAGAGGAGCCCCCGATGCGTCGCGTGGCTGCCGAGGAAGGTGGCGGCGGGGCCTTCGTCATCCCTTCGCGGAGATCCGGATCCACGGGGCGGCGGCCCCTGCTGGTTCGGCACCGCCGTTCGCGCCCTGGACGGTGTGCGTGGGGACTCTGCCCGGCGTCCTCGACCGCTCGGGTGGTGGGGAGTCGGCGCTTGGCGGCGGTAGTTCGGGGGCCTTCATCCTCGCCAGATCTGGAGGCCTGTTGCTCCCTCGTTCCCGCTCCTTCCCCTTTGCGCTTGAGGCCGGTGGATGCTGCTGGTTCCGGTGCTTCTGGGGATGGTGGTGCAGATTGGGACCGGGGGAAACCCTAGGCCGGCTAGTTCGGCTCGATAGCGGCGTCGGCTTCGGGCGACGCATCCTTCCTGAAGGCGGTGTCGTGGTCCTTATTCTTGCCACCTCCGGTCCTCTCCCGGGTGAAAACCCAAAATCCGGCCTGGATTGGGCAGCGGTGGCGCCATGGGCGTCATCTCCTCCTTGGAGGCGTTGCCTGGGGAGCTAGGACTCGGGTGTGGGCTCATGAAGGTGGGGGCTTTGGCCGCTGGCTGGTTCTCTGCAGCTGCTCGCGGCGGCTTCATGTTGTGCAGAGTGCCCCTTGTATCTTTAGGGCGTTTCTTGTTTTTGGTGTTCACGTCGGAGGAGCGGCGTGGCATCTGGCACGTTGACAACGGCGATTCTCAGCGGCATGGAGCAGTGGGGGTTTCGCCGGTGGGCGTGTGATGATGGACGAGCGCAGGATGGTGGCGCTGTCTGGCGTCGTGGCGGCGTCGATGGCAGAGAGACCTGGCACGGTTCATGCAACAGTACAGCTCTGAAGATGGATTGATGGTACGTGGCTGGCGGCGGCCTCATACCCGGCAGGGGTCCTGGTTGAAGAGCACGCCGGACTGGTGGGTGCCCATACCCGGCAGGCGTCCTGGTTGGGACCTCAGGTCTTAGATGTTAGGTTTGACTGTGAGGTCTGTTTGGTATTAGGCCCAGACTATCAGCGCCCCTTCATCAGTTAGATAGGAGTAGCGACAGAGGTTGCGAAGATGGTGGCTTTGGTCTTACTGTTGTACGACTTTATAAGGTCTTGTGTTAATAATTAATAAATTGGCCGTATGCATCGTCCAGATGCAGAGGCCGGGGGTCTTCCTCCTTTTTAAAAAAAGGTTTTGCCAATCAGCTCTCTAATCTGCCACGGCCGTTGCTGTTGTTTGCAAAGGGCAACATTCATCAACTCTCGAACCTTAGCTTTTTCTAGATCACCTTTGAGAATATTAAGCACACCACAGTTCTTGAAATTCAGTCGATTACACTCATCTGGAGTAGGAACATCAATATGGTAAAAACCCATACGAACATTGGCACTACCATAGTTTGTTGCAACATGATGAAGTTCAACACAAGTAGCATAGTTGTTAACATTATGTCCTAGTTGACCACAGATAAAGCATTTTTTCCGTCTTGACGCAGTTACCAACATAGTGCCCAGGCGCCCCACGGTTGAATCAAACCATGTCCTCATACCTTGGATCCAATGGTTGCTCAACCTCAGCGATAACTACAGAAGGGACATGAAGAACCCGAGAAGCATCTATTGGTTGTTGGCGAGGTTATGCTCCAGTGTTCTTCTTCCCCTGGGGTTGGGGACATTGTCCTTGACCCCCATCAGCAGCAACATGCATTCGGTTGTCCGCCATAGGTTTGTGTACAATGTCGGTGAAGGACAAACCTCCAGGCCCAATCCCTTCAAGTAAGATAAAAAATTGCATTAGGGTAGTGTCAAATCGATTCCAACGAGCAACAAGATGGCAATCTTCTACAAAGAAGGAGCGGGTGTCGAAGATATCTCCCCAGATCCACACAGTTGGCCAGAAGGAAGAAGACTCGCTAATGTTGGAGAGAAGGGGGGTGTACAAGGCATGGAGGAGATGGGATCGACCGGAGTTGAACAAAAAATTCAATCGCCGCCTCTAGGTTTTCGATCTCCTCCCTCGAAGATGGACGACAAGAAACTGCTTTCCATCGGACCACACAACCACGAATGAGTGGTGGGTATCTAGTCGGGCCACAATGAGGGCTTGGTTGACTTTTCACTACCCGATTTTAAAAAGTAGGCGGCTGGGAAATGACTTTTCTGGCGATGAGTTCACTGGAGGAGGGGGCGAAATGGGGATGGAACGAGACGCATAAACAAAATCCAACGAATCCAAGCGAACAATGGTAGGATTGGGAAGTGGAAAAATCAAGTGAGAAACCCCGGAAAACTCAGGAATACGGGAAGATGGACAACGAGATCTCAGGTAACAAAATTGAACGTCACTTCAATCATCTAGCCATGTGGGCGGGTCAAGGTCACGACGCCGCCGCTCAACACCAGCACGGCGTCCATGCGGGATCGGAGCACAGAAGGTATCAAGGTGAATGAGGTGCTTCGCCCCTTTGCTGCGGTGGCCGAGTTGGAGGCTGCCATGGCTGAGGCTGACCGGCTACGCGGGGAGCTGGCGGCTGCTAATGCGAAGTTGCACGCCCTGTCTGACGAGTACATGATACAGGTTGATGAGTTGGTGCACGCAAGGGAGGAGAAGGCCAAGTTTCTGGAGCTAGAGAGTGTGATCTCTCATGAGAATGCACGGTTCCGGAGTCTGCTGATACATCAGCTGCACCAATTCATTTCAAGGCGGCACCTGCCGCAGGGAGTGCAGCAACCGAGGCAGCAACGCCGCTAGCGGCCATGAGGGCTGCCCTTACGACGCCGGCGGCCGTGACGCCGGGGACACTTGGGGTGAACGAGCCGGGAGTGAAGCTCAAAGGAACAAGAGATGTCGATCTGATATGCACCTCACGGATGAGGGGAGTGAACTCGTTGAGAAGGCCAAGGACTTTGTGATGCTGAACGAGGAGAACGTCCAACTTCAGGCGTGCATGGATGGATCAGGCCACGCCGCTGATGCATTGTGGTTTGATAGTGGTGCTAGGCAGTGGCGGTCTGGCGGAGCTACGGCAAGGCCGAATTGGCCGTGGCCCGCCCAGCCCATGCGATGTTCCTGCAGTATATACGTATTTTCGGCCAATGAAACACAGCCCCTAGAGTAATTTCCTACAGCCGGCCCGCCCAGATTTCTAGGCCAAGCTCCGCCACTGGTGCTAGGAACCACATGACTGGCTCACGGTGCAAATTCAAAGAGATGGATCAAAGCATCCGTGGACATGTGAAGTTTGGAGATGGGTCTACAGTTCTGATTGAAGGAAAAGGTTCAGTCTATGTTGAATGCAAGAGAGGTGAGCAGCAGCATCTGACTGAGGTATAATTTGTACCAAGTTTGTCTAGTAACATATTAGTCTTGGTAAGCTATCAGAGGATGGCAACCGAGTAGTGCTAGACGGTTCATTCCTGTGGATTAGAGACAGCTTTGGAAAGGTGCAGATTAAAACATCACTCAACCGGCTGTACATGGTGCTACTCAAGACAGTTGTTGGGGCAGCTCATGCGTCATCAAGAAAGCGGAGCCGAGAAGCTCTCAGACTCCAGCAGCAGCAGCTCGAGATGGAGATGCCATCAGTGGACGGGGTTGTCGCCCACCATGGCGTCAGCTCACGAGCATCAAACACGGAGGCGGGCAGCAAAGGCGAGATCAAGTAGGCTACCACAGATCAGGTGAACATCAAGCAGCAACAAGATGAGGGAGTGATTGTTAGATAATCTTGTTGCGTTAGCAAGTACGTAGGGAGTAGTGCATGTTTGTTTGTAAATTCTAGCTTGCATTAGTTGAGTATAGGCTAGCACGTACACGTTGTGACACGTCTAATTAGCATTTGTTTTTGTTAGCTAGTTAGTTAGCCACGAGCCATAACTTGTGCGAGCCGTGCATGCATTTGCATGGGCCTGAGATGCATCCGTTTGCATCGGGCCGTTTGCTTCAGTCTAGCATCGCTTGGTAGACACGTTCAGGAGCTCGTGGGATGGCACGAGCTAATCGGATCGTGGCACAAGTGTAGGATCCCTACTAGCCACGTTTTCCCTTCTGTAACCGAATAATGAGATATAAAGAAAGAAAAGCCGAGGAGAAAGTTGAACGGCACCAAAAAAAAATCTCTCGTGTGTGCCTCATCGTTTTTCCTCCACCGTGTACGCGTGTGTCTTCTGACCTCTGATCGAACAATATATAATTTCTTTTGATATATGTTTTGCTTGAGTTACTCCTGGTACTTCTTTGGTGGTTTAACAACGTTGTAACAAAATTCTGTTATTACCCTTGGTCACTTTTTCATGTATAGCCGAATCAACTCGCTATTGAAGGTGGCATGCCAGTTACAGTTCAGAAACTGTACAACCCTGACGCAAATTTTCAGAGCATACTAACCAACATTGAGTCAAGATCAAATATTACCGTGTTGAACATAGAGAGCACAATGATGCTAAACCAGTGTGATTTCTTAGCAACGGTACTACAAGAACAAATATGTGTATATTTTAGTTATACATGACTGTTGGGTGTCTGATTATGTCATTTGTGCAGTCCTTCTCTACATTTACAAATTTGAGCATATCTTTCAACTGTGTGGCTCTTAGTGAAGGCAACATATCCTTGATAGTAATTCCATCAAAACTGCCAAGTCATGAATTTGTTCGGCAGGTAATGGAACATTTGAATCATATTATTACCTATGTGCTTACAGTGTGTGAAGATACCTTCTTTTTGTTTAGCTTACTATAAATGTTTTTTTTGTACCAAAAATTATGCTCTTGATTCTTCGTTCTTTTGTTGTGATGATTTGGCAGGAGCTTGATCATGTAGTTAAAGAGCTTCGAAAGTTTGCAATTGTTTATCAGCTAGAAGACAGATCAGTCATATCCCTGATTGGGAATGACACACAGATGGCATCAATCGTTTTTGCAAAGGTATATTTTTTCGAATATTTTTTCGAATTAAATGGGGGGGCATCCCTTTCCATTAGATGAAACCATTCGGTTGGGAACCCTAATACAAGTTACAGCAAACAATGAAAGAAAACACTAAACGCACCAAGCAACATGAGCAAATTCAACTAGCCGCTACTGCCAAGGCCACAACCAAAAGGAAGGAACTGCCCATTTACATCAGAACCATTCAAAAACAGGCCAACAAGATGGAAGATAAAAGCTAACAAAAGAGCATAACAGCAGCAAGAGTCTTTCATGGGGGAGGGGTTTGAAAACAGGGGGCAGCCAATGTCTTCAAAGTAGGAGATAAGAAGCACCAACAAGTTCGTCAACAACAATTCTTTAGCCACTAATCCTTAGAACGCCATGCCTCCAGCCCAGCCACCAATCCTTAGAACGCCATGCTTCCAGCCCTGTGACGATGTGTACACTTCACGTGTTACCCATTCTACAAGATTTGCCCCCAATCCTTAGAACGCCATGCCACCAGCCCTATGACAGCTTGTACACTACACTTGCTACGCGTTCTAGAAGCTTTGCCCCCAGCGTCAGCACCTATTGGTTTTCCTCCATTATCCGCAGAATAGACCACCCATTCACCCAATGATCCAATAGGAAATCAACTTAATAAAGAGCACTGGATCATTAACATTTTTTTTATCACATATAATGCTATTTCTGCAGTTCCAAAGAGTCCAGAACACAACAGAGACACCAACAAGTACCAGTTTCTTCTCTTTATTTGGGAAGCTTTTAATCCAGCTCCCAAAGCAATCATATAAATAATTTGGAATAGAATTTAAACTAAAAGAAGATTTTAGAAGACTCCAAACCATACTAGCAGCAGAACATCCAAAAAATAGATGATGCATAATTTCAACTTTACCACAGATAACACATATTTTATTCCCCTTCCAACCCCTTCTAAGGAGAGTATGTTTGTTGCGAATACTTTTTCAAGCCATAAGCCAAGAAAAAGACATTAATCTTAGTAGGGATTTTAACATTACATAGGAATTTTTGTGGGAAGTTACAGACAGACTCAATTAGTTTCCTTCATAATGATTTAACAGAGATTTTTTTTATCTGCAGTCAGCACACATTCATTTTATCTTTGCCAGAACCGATTTCAATTTCTTCACATCATCTTAAGACTTTTCCATAAGTCCAAAGATTTACAACATAAATTTCTTCTAAAAGTAAAACCTCACCAACCTCTGTGTATAGCTTCAACCACAATATTACTGTGATAAAAACTTAGGAAGTATAATCTAGGGTAATCATCTTTCAAGGGTTTGTCATCCACCCAAGTATCCACTTTTTCTTACAAAATTGTAGAATAAATCTTTCACTTTTGGAATGCTAGTCCAAAACTAGGAGTCACCCACCCTAGGTTTAGCCCAAGAGATGCATCCATCAGAAACATATTTGTTAAGCAAGACCGATTACCAAAGCCTAGATTCAGTTTCAAGCTTCCAACACCACCTACCTAACAAAGCTTTATTCATGATTTCCAAATTAAGAATTCCGAAACCACCTAAATCTCTGGGTTTACATCATGTTATCCAGTTCACTAAGTGATATTTTTTCTTATCATCATCTCATTGCCACACTATCCTAGCTCTGAAAAAGATCAGCTTTCTTAAGAATACCAACGGGAATAGGATAGAAGGACATCAGAAACAGAGGCATGTTAGTCAAGCACGCCTGGACTGAAGTGATTCTTCCGACAATTGAGCCCAAAGTTTACCTTGCCAACAAGCACATCTCTTTTCTGCTTTATCCACCACACCAGTCCCAAAGTGGAGGGCCCGGAGCACGAGCGCCCAGTACTCCCGGTCGACTCCTCCAGCTCCGGCGAGAAGAGAAAGGCGCTTGACGACCACCAGGAGGCTCCACCGAGCATGCGTCAGGAACACAGTTTTCTGCAGGAAGTCGAGCTCAGACTGTTGTCCGACAACAACGAACCAGTGTCCGTTGGAGCCGACAACGTCGGGGATCAGCACAAGATCTTGGAAGTTATAATTAACGAGGATGAGCCCATTGGAGACGACAACGAGGACGAGCCCATTGGAGACGACAACGATGACGACGGCGGGGAGTCGATGTCAGCGGCGATTGGGCGACTGGTGTGCTTGGAGGTGAAAGCCGGGGAGCGGCAGGGACTCGCTGAGATGGCGGAGTGCAGCGCTGCACCTCGCCGTGTTCCGCAGGAGGAGGAAAGGACGGACATGAACTGCAGCGCTCGCAAGCCGAGCAGGTTGCGCTCTGAAGTCGACGACGACAGCTGGGGAGACATGCAGTATTACTGTTTCGACTTCAACGACGGTGCACCTGGATATGAAGATGACCAGGCCTGGACATTGGAAGCCAGCCAGCAGTCGCTTGGACGAAAGAGAGCTGCTTGCCGACAACATACCAATGTCATCTGAGAGTAAGTTCAGTTCTAGCTGGACCAGAATTACTTACTGTCTGGCCCGTCTTTGCATGACTGATCAAGCTCTGATGACTGATTTCTTAGACAACTGGTTAAAGTCTACGGTCAGCGACGACCGATTCATGTTGATAATTGTTTCGTCCGAACCATGAATTTGGGCTACAAATTCATGTCCCTTTCTCAAGACATGTAAGTACCACAGCAAACTGGCAATGTAGCAACAGTACTGAATAAGCAGAGTGCTTCAGTTTCAGAGTTTCAACAAAGGCTGCTGAGTTGAGTTGTAGCTTGTAATTCTGAAATTTCCAGAGCCCAGAGGTTGGCAAATTTAACATGCAACCTAATAGATTTGTGACTACATCACATTTACTGTATTATCATCTCTGTATGCTCGGATCTCCCTCCAAATCTACCATATACAGACACTTACTGTTGCAGGCATCCATCCACTAGCTATCTATCAGCGTTGTGCCTGCTACAACTATACCACAGCCTGGCCCTCAAGCTTCGGTAGCAGAATTTTGTCTTCCTCCTCGGGAGGGCACCTGTACAGGCGTCCATCGACTAGCTATCGTGGTCATGGTTGCTTGATGATACCAGCTACTCAGTCTTCTGCTCCGTTGGCGCCTCGAGCCTCTGCAGCAGAGCTTTCTTTTCCTCTTCGGGGAGGGCGTTGAATATGAAAACCGACTTGTCACCAATGTCATCCTGCGTTGTCAGCAACAGACCAGAAATAGTAAGATTCAACCGAGAAAATGTGTAAGAGCTACAACTGTCGATAAACACTTGCAAGAAGGCAATTAGATTATAATACCTTGATGGGCTGCTGGAATTTCCTCGCGGCGAACACGGTGAAGAGCGCCATCCACACTCCTAAGAGGCTCATTTTTGTCCCGTCGTCCATCAAACCAGACTGCATACATGTGCAGAAAACAAGTGTATGAAAAGATGAACGCAACTGGTGTTTTCCCCCTTTTTAACAGGGAGCAAGATGAGCATACTTGAGATCAACCATTAACAGATTGTAGTGCTAAATCTCAGAAATCTAATTTACCAGGTGTCCGAGAAGAAGGATGGGGATAACAAACGTCAAGATTCCAGCTTCCAGTTTTCCATAGCAGAGACCTGTGGGATTGCATTTGTACAAAATCGAACTGTTTTCAGTCATTCAGTGCAAGCATTCAGCCAATGAACTAATCAGTCAGAATGCGTCCAGTGAGCACTAGAAAGATCTCTGCTATCGATGAAATCAGTTCACGCATTCAGTATAGTCAATCTAAAACGAACCAATCTCAGTTCAACAGTTCAGTCATAAGCAGAGACAGTAACTGCAGTAATACCTTCCTTGAAGACGAGGCCAGTCAGCGCGGCGAAGGTCGGGCCGACGAACCACATCGCCCCGGGGTGCTCGAGCACGTACCGGACCAGCCCCTCGTCGAGCGGCCGCGCGGCGAGGGCGTAGGTGCCGACGGACCCGAGCACGCCGACCGCCCACAGCGCCTGGAGGAACCGCTTGATGGGGGTGACGTAGATGTGGATCAGCACGAGCGAAAGCCCGAGCCCCCCGGCGCCGGCGGCGTAGAAGAGGTCGGCGCCCTGCCGGACGGCGTCGCCGACCGCGTTCCCCTCCGGCAGGAACGCCCCCGAGGCGGCCACCAGGAAGGACGCGGCGGCCGTGACCAGCCCGGCCCGGTACAGCAGCACCTCGCGCACGTCCGCGTCGTCCACGGACCAGGGCCCGTACACGCCGTTGTAGACCGTCTGGTCCGCGAGCCCGTCGCCGGCGGCCCTCGCGAGCCGCAGGGCGCCCGCGGCGCGGCGGCCGCTGCCGAGGGGCGCGAGGAGGAGGGAGGGTTTCTTGGAGCTCGGGGCGAGGAGCCGGGGTTGCGGCGGCAGCGGCGCGAGCCGGAGGAGGGCGGTGGTGGCCATGGACATGGTGGAGGTTGCTGAGTTCGGTTTCGCCTTCCTGGGGGATTTTTTCGTGGGGTGGTTCTCCAGTGTGGTTTCCGGTGGGCTCGACCGCTCGAGTGAGTGTGTGCTGGCCGTAGGCTCAGCGGACGGTCAGGATATAATCTCTGGTATGGATCCAACGGTACAGGCATGCAATGGGAGGGCGTGTACTCCTTTTCCTCTTCTCCTATTTTTTTAGAAAAACAGGGAGCACCTCCCCGGTTCCATTGCTGAGAACGAAACCGCGCACATAGTCTGATACAACAGCTCTAAAGAGCAGTTCGAAAAACAAAGAAAAGAAAACTACGTGTTTTTTCTGATTACACGGCAACCCGAGTGGTGCCAAAAGGCAAGAGTGGCTAAGCAGAGCACTCAAAGGGCACAAGGAGGGTCCAGCGAAGCCTTCATGGCCTTCAGACGAGGGGTCGTGTCAGCCTGCGGCGACCAGCAGGCAAGAAGCGGAGACACCGGGCTGGAAGGCGCGGCGTGGTGGATGTCTCTCTTCTTTGGCGACAAGAGCCCATCATCATCTTCAGAGATCTTGAGCCGAGCCCACGGTTCCAGCCCCAGAGCAGGTCGAGCATTGTTCAGCCACTTGTGATCGCCAACGGTTCCTGGAGGGATCTTGTGAGGGTTTCCACGAAGGACATCAACTTGTCCTTGTCTGGCCCGGAGGAGAGAATCGCCCAGTTCCTCACCATGTTCCTGATCAACCTCAAGACCTGTGGAATGGAAATCCAGGAGGTGTTACTGAAAATCATAGCATTTCTATATTTCCAGAGGCACCAAAGGACAGCTGAGCTAACAGTATTTAAAACCAAGCACTTTTTGGTAGCAATCGAGAACCTGGCCATAGATTCGAAGGATGAGCCAATCTGAATAGTGAAAATTTTCTCAATAGGGGCCCAGAGATGTTTAGCAACAATACATTCAAAAAATAGGTGAGAACAAGATTCTTGTTCCAAACAATAAACACACTCAAGTGGTTTAATGATGTGTCTTTTCCAAAGATTATCTCTGGTCATCAATTTATTTTTTGAGAGGAGCCAGAGAAAAACATGAATTTTAGGGGGAACTCTTAATTTCCAGACTACAGGGATAAACATGGGTTGGACCCCTCTAAAGTTGATAATATGATAGAGGGAGCTGGAGGAGTACTTTCCCTTGTTGTCTAGTTGCCAGATCAGAGCATCTGGCTCGGCAGTAAAGGTAATGCTCTTGGCAATTTCCTCCAGCTGGAACCGTTGTTCCATAAGACTGTCACTAAAGTTCCTTCTGAATGAAAGTTTTAGGCATTGCCCATCCCAAACTTCATTCACACTTTTGTTATGTTCATTGCAGACAGAGTAAATAGGCCAAAATTGGACTGCTAGGGGGGATGTGCCAAACCAAGTATCTTCCCAGAACCTGGTTCTGCTCCCATCCCCTATGTTCCATCTATAGCCAAATTTCACAGCATGCAGAATAGATTTTAAGCCTTTCCAGAATCTAGAAGTCTTAGGGTTGGAGGAGGGGACAAATATATTAGGTTTATTTCCCAAGTACTTATGATTAATAAGTAACTTCCAGGGTTTCTGGTCTTCCTCATAGTATCTCTTAATCCAAGACCCTAGAAGGCAGATGTTAATTTCTTGGAGGTTAGGTGTGCCTAAGCCTCCAAAGTCTTTTTTCATAGAGACTAGGCCCCAGTTAGCAAGGTGCAGTTTCCTATGACCCTCAAAATCATTCCACAAGCAGTGAGACATCTGGGAGTTGATGAGATTCACTGCCCATTTAGGGAATTTGAGAAGGAGAGGAGGTACACCGGGGTGCTAGCCAAACAAGCTTGGATGAGGATCAACCTACCTCTGTAAGAGAGGAGTTTGCCCCTCCACCCTGCAATCCTTTTAATGATTTTATCTAGAAGGGGTTGGATATCTTCTCTCCTCAGCTTATCATAGTGAAGAGGGATGCCTAAGTACTTAATGGGGAAGTTACCTTTACTACAAACTATAATAGAAAGAAAATCAGCTAGCTCCTGGTCATCCATGTTGATAGGGATGAGTTCACTTTTGGAGTAGTTAATTCTCATGCATGAGACTTGCTCAAAACAGGTTAGAACAGTTTTCAGGTTGCTAGCATGGGTGGAATCATTGTCCAGGAAAAGGATGGTATCATCTGCATATTGCAGGCAGATGATGCCACCAGGACAAACCTCGGGGCAGAGCCCTGCAATCAAGCTATGATCAGCTGCTTTGCTCAACATTTTAGTGAGAACATCAACTACTAAATTAAACAAAAGAGGGGATATGGGGTCACCTTGCCTAAGGCCTTTGCCAGCAAGGAAAAAGTCACTTTCACAGTTATTTAGTTTGACCCCAACAGACCCCCCATGAGTGAGTTGCTGGATCCAGCTAGTCCATTTCCCCCCAAAACCCCTAAGCTCCAAGAGCTTCATAAGGAAATTGAGGTCAACTTTATCGAAGGCTTTCTCATAGTCCAGCTTAAGAACAAGCCCTTTATCACCTCTTGAGTGGACTGAGTGGAGTACTTCATGAGCAGTAACAACACTCTCTAAAATGTATCTCCCTTTTAGAAATGCAGATTGGTTGCTTGCAATCAACCTCTGTAGAACCTTAGAGAGCCTAGTGGTGAGGACTTTAGAGAAAATCTTAAAACTATAGTTAATCAGGCTAATGGGCCTGAATTTCTTCATAGAGGTGGCCTCAGGCTCTTTAGGAATAAGAGAGAGCATAGCAAAATTGAGCCTGTATATATCCAATTCTCCTCTATGAAAGGCTTGGAAAAGATCCATGAGATCTTTTTTCACCAAGTCCCAAAAGTGCTGGTAAAACAAGAAAGGAATTCCATCAGGGCCAGGGGCCCCATCAGGATAGGAGCTGAAAATGGCTTCCTTCACCTCTGCCTCTGAAAAAGGTGCTTCCAGCAGCTCATTCCCAGCAGGAGAGACTTTTTCAGAAGCAGAGAAAAAGTTGCTTTGTAAAGAGAAACCAGAAGGGTTTTCTTTTTTAAACAGGTCTTTGTAGAAGTCACTAGCCACTTTCAGCATCTCATCTACCTCAGTAACAGGGCCATTAGGGCCATCAAGGGAGTGAATGAGGGTTTTCCTCCTCCTCTGATTAGCTACTACATGGAAATAAGTAGTGTTCCTATCTCCCTCCTTAATGTTCCTATCTCTAGATCTTTGCTTGGCTTTGATTTCTTCCTGAAGCCAAATTTTCTTAAGCTCTCCATGGACAAAGTTTAATCTACTAGTCTCAGCCTCAGAGAGGTCAGAAGTTTCTGCCTTAATATCTAGAGAATCAAACTCAAGGAGAAGAATCCTTTTGTATCTTCTAAGATTGGCTTCCTCATTAGAGTTCCAACCTTTAGTAGTGCTCCTAAGTCTCCTGACCTTGATCTGCCAGCTCTCCAGAGGGTTGCTGCTCCCAGTGGGTTCATTCCAGATTTTCCCGACTAGCTCAGTAAAGTCTTCTCTAAGCAGCCACCACTTTTCAAACTTAAAGCTATTACTCCTGGGGGCTTGGTTAAGACCAGAGTCCGAGAGCAAAGGTGTGTGGTCACTACCACATCTGGGCAGAGCTCTACAACTAGAAAGGGGGAAAACTATCTAATTCCGTATCACAGAAAATTCTGTCAATGGTGGACATAATCAAATCTACTTGGTTATTGGCCCAGGTAAATTTCCTAGAAGAAAGCTTAATTTCAAGCAAGCTCCAGATCTCAATCCAGGCATTGAAGCTGTCACTCCATTTATGATTGATGGATCCATTGCTTTTATCTTCAGCATTCCTAACTAGATTAAAATCACCCCCAATCAGAGTGGGAGTGTGAATATCTAAAAATAAGGTATGAAGTTCAGAAATAAAGGCTTCTTTTCCTTCTTCATATGGAGAGCCATAAACAGTGACAACCCTAAAGGTTTGACCAGTAGTTTTCAATTTAACTAAACAACTAATAGAAAAATCTAGATGTGACCAAGCAACAACATCAAAAATGCTTAAATCTATTCCCATCAGGATGCCTCCAGCAGATCCTTTGGATGGAAGGGTATGCCAGTCAAAATATCTGTTGACAATGAGAGATTTAAGATAAGAAGAGGAGAAAGCCTCCTTCTTGGTTTCCTGGAACCCTAGAATGGTAGCATGAGTCTTGTTAATGGTGTCAATGATAAGGGTTTTCCTACCAGGAGCAGCAATACCTCTAATATTCCAGAATAGAGCATTCATGGAGAAATGTTGTTCCTAGGGTGCTTGCCCCGTTTATGCTTGCAAATAAGAGACCAGAGACCCTCACTAGGCTCAGCAGGGGGGTCAATGCAGTCTAAACTAGAATTACCAGCTAGAGATAAATTCTCACAAACAGAGCCTTCAGTTCTGTTTTGGAGGGCATAATTAAAGGAAGAGCATTCAATGTCATCATTAAGAGAGGTAACATCTACACCAATCTTAGCAGCAATGGCATTGAAAGAAGGATCATTAAAGTTGGAAAAGGAATTGTGTTTCATACCCTGGGGTTTTTGTACTTCCAGGTTCTGAACACTCTGGCACTGGTTCTGGTGGCTTGAACAGGGCCCCATTTGGGAGGGTGCAGCTCCTTAGGAAGGGCAGGGAAGTCAGTGTTGTACTGAGAGTCCAAATTGTCTGGGAGGTCAGTAGCTTGAATAAGAGCATCTTGATCCTCTTGGAGATCTACAGAACCTTCTAATTCCACCAGATCATCATCTTCCAGGAGCTCCATTTCTCTGAGGAGGTTGAACCCATCAACTTCTTCAAGCACATAATTCATGATCTTTTTCAGGTTGCTGATTTGAGGAGCGTATGGAGAATCAGGGAGGTGTGTCTTGAGGACTGAAGTAGGGGTAGCTTCTTCAAGCCTCTGATTGTGGCAAAAAGACTGCCCTCTGTTGCTAGGTGCCCCTGAGTTGGCAGCATGCCCTTTGTCTGATTCAGTCCTAGAACTCCTGTTGGATTCAGCATCTTCAGTTAGATTGTTACCAGGCTCAGCTGCAGAGACATAAGTTCCAGAGGAAGGGTTGGTGGAGGTGCCAGTTTCAGTGGGAGTCAAGGATTCCACTTCAATGAGCAGCCTGTAGATTTTGCCCCCAACACCAAAGAGCCTTTCAGCGGGGATTTTGGAGGGATCTTTGCATGAGATTTTGACCCTGACAGTTTCATAGAATAACTTGAAGTTATGCTGCCAATCCACATCCAGTAAGACCCCCAAGGTGGAAGTGATTTGATCCAGCATAGTCCAGTCACACCATTTTGGGTTCATTTTCCTAATTTTAATCCAAGTTTCCTGGAGGTCCTCTTCAGCCTCAATCCTGCCTTTCCAGACTTCAACATTGACTACAACATTGTCTTTCTTGAGACCAAAACATGGGTATCCAGCAACTTGAACTACATCTATCTCAGGTGGGAATTTGACCAAAAATGTCCATTCATCCAGGGCATTGATTGGCCAGGGCCAGTTGGTTTTGTAAATGTCTGCAAACTCAGTGGCAAGTTCCTGTTTGGTCACTTCACCAGCTTCAACAAGAACAATCCCCACATTTTTCAGGGAGCCATGGTATTGAGCATTTTCATCAGGTGGGTCTATGTGATAGAACCCTAACCCTGGAGCAGCACTTCCCACATATCTAGAAGAACTATGAGGTTTCCTTCTGACAGGGCAATTATCAACCTTGTGGATAACCATTTTGCAGATAAAACAGCTCTTGGGCTTGGTACATTTATCCAAATGATGCCCTGGTTCCCCACAGTTGTAGCAGATCACCTCAAAGTGTGCCATAAGGCCAGAAGCAGGGGCAGGAGCAGTTTTCTGAGTGTCCTGCTTCTTTTTTTGTTGATTCTTGCCCTGAGATTTTCCGCTGACCTGAGATTCAGAACCTCCAGCGGATTGGTCCTGAGCAACTATAGGAGCCTGCCCGAATTGTTTCCCCAGCTGGGGTGGGGGCGGGCCGTACCACTGCCCAACCGGACCTCCCCCCATTGTTGCTGAAATTGCGGAGGAAATTGTCCAGGGAAGCCCCAAGGAGGGAGGCCACCCTGGAATCCATAGCCGAAGAACGGCGGGGTGAGAGTGTATGTGCATCTCTGTTAGTAATGTGATTTTACTATGTTTTTTAAAAAGAAATGTTTATGTGGCAACCCAAATCGTTTTTGGAAAACCACCGAACGGTTCGGTTGCCATTCGATTTACATCACACGACATGCACAATTTCCCTCATCGCCAATGATCCATCGTGCTACTTCTTTTCCCCACTGCCGCGACCCCATTCCACACTCCCACACACTCAAGGACGCCGCCCTGGTCCTCCACCTGGCAAAGCGACCGCCACGCAATCTTCCTCCCGGCGACGAGGTCCGTCAGTCTGCTTCCCCTTCCTCCTGCAGGTGACGTGGTCATCGTCCCGCTCCTACATCCCCCGGCAGGCCATGCAAGCAGCTCCAAGGCACATGACAAGATCCTCAGGCCTGACCTCCCACATTGATGCGGCGCACGACCACGGGCGATGCTCCTCCTCAGCCACCGCATTGCATCCTCGCATTACGCTGCTCTCCTCCCGCTGCTCCGTCTTCCTTTTGGCGACCGCTGCTCCGTCGTCCTTGTCGCCGGTAGGCCTCGCCCCCGACCGCTGCTCCGTCATCCCTGAGCCGAAGCCACCCTCGCCACTGCTGCCCAGCTGCTGTTGTGCCTCGCCGCTACAGATGCTCGCCGTTGCTGCCGCTGCTGCTGCTTTCCTGCATGGTCATCATCGTCGCAAACAACCAAAACCAAGTTTACAGACTATAATATTTTGATTCTTATTTAGTTCTGACAGCAAAATTAGGGGCAAATTGAGATTGTCCAATTGGGAGACCTGTTAGGAACAAATTCAGAGTTATTTAAAAAAGCCTATTTAGAATTGAAACTATTTTTGATGGAGTATTTGCCGCATCTTGCAAAAGTTAATCATGGAAAAAAAGATTGAACAAGTAGTAGTTAATAATATATTGAAAACATGGCCTTACTTTTATCCTTTTAGGAGCATGGTGCATGGTGCATGGTGTCTTGTTGTTGGCTGCTCCTCTTCTTCATTGCTGTTTCATTCGAAGTAGTCCTCTGATAAAAAAAACAAAAAACTGTGGTGATTGTGGTTCTGTAGAACATTTTAGGTATTTCTGAAATAAAATTGAAAGCATAAGGTTTTGTAGTTGGCTCTGTAGTTTTCTGGTTCATCTTCCCAGTAGAGTTGGATTGGAAAAAAAATCTGAAGATTTAGCATGCTTGTGCATACTGTAGGAAGCAATGTACTCATTCAAACTTTGAGAAAAATTTAAAGAGAAACTAGAAATATGTTTGATAAAAAAAGTGTGTCACATAAGACAAGCTAGTACTTTAAAAAGCAGCTAAATTATTGTTGAAGGTACTTCACTAGAGATTATGTTAGAATCAATAGACCGAAAAGGACCAATAGCAAACAAAGATAAAAAAATGTATTATCTTCTTCAATAAAGGTGTACAATTAGTCCCCCCCCCCCTCCTCCGGTTGTTTGAGTTCAGTTCCATTGCATTAAAAAATTCGTTGAATCCTATTAACAACACTACTGCTCCGCGAAAATGAAAGGCAACACTACTGCATGTATACCAATATAAAAAGACCCAAATGGGCAGATCCAAACCTTCTCGACCGTCAAATTATGTTATCTAGCGGTTTAAATCGCTCAAATGTTGAGCATCAAACACGTTTAACGATCTAATTACCCACCACTGCCATTGGTTATAAACACGTTTTGACTCAACGCTACCCCTTGAAATCTGCCATGTAATTAATATCCTATCATTTCCACGAAAAAGTAATTGATATCTTACCAAATACCAACGTGCAACAGATATATTTTACCTAATATAACATGCAACTAATATCCTACCTAATATAAACGTGCATTGCACGTACATTATTACTAGTGTATGTAAAATAGTTGAGACCGCGTTGGAATTAAAAACAGGAGGAATAAAAAAAACGCATCGTGCGGGCTTCATAGCATGCCGCTTTGCTCCTCACGGTAGCAGTGCTGATTATTTTTTTTTGAGAAACGCAGTGCTGATATATACGGAGTAGTCCTCGCTCGCTGCGAGCACTACCAGCCCGATCATACACTAACGTGATTAATGGGCTAGCGCCGAAGTGTTCTACCTGCATAATGCATATTGGGCGTGGCCATTAATCACGTGCGCTAACTAGGATGTCTAAATTTAACAAATATTCAGGAATTCAAAATATGTTCACGATCTCAGAAAATGTTCGTGAATTTGAAAAATATTTGCGAATTCAAAAAATGTTCACAATTTCAAGTAAATGTTCATGAATTCGTAAAATGTTCATAATTTCAAAAAATATTTGCTAATTTGTAAATAAATCTGAATTTGAAAAAAACATAAATTTTAAAAATATCATGAAATTCAAATTGTTTTCCTGAAATTCAAAAAGTTTGCCAATAACAAAGTTTGTTCTTGAATTTCATAAAAAATTAATGAATTTTAGAGTTGTTTCATATTTTTAAATAAATAAGGAAAAAATGAAAATAACAGAAGAAAAAAGAGAAAAGAAAAAAAGGGAAGAAGGAAAAGGAAAGAAAAGCCGAAAGGAAAAAAACCGGCTGCAGGAAGGTTCTCCAAAACCGATGTGGAGGAAACCCTGAATGGGCTAGCTCATATCGCGCGAGCGCTTGCGTGTTGCCTCTAAGGGCGCGCGGAATAGGATCCGCTGGTTTGTGTATATATCTGTCATTTCCGTTATTTTGCTTTTTTTATTCTATTAAATAACAGAAAAAACAATGTTCACAGATTCAAAAAGTGTTTGTGAATTAAAAATTATTCCACGAATTTATCTTTTTACCAAATTTGAAAATAAGTATATAAATTCAAAAACAAAAATCAAGGATTTAAAAAATATTTGTGAATTTGGAAATTGCTTCAAAAATTAAAAATGTTTGTGAATTTTTAAAATGTTCACAAATTTAAAATATTGTTCGCAGGTGTGTGTCTGGTACTCTCCACAGTGTATGCTGCAAGAAAAATCCAGTAGCCAATTAAGGGCTTTATCTAACGTGACACGCGCTAGCGGATCTTTTTAGATATCGTGTCAACTAAGAGCATCTCCAGCTGCTGGCCCCCCAGGAGGCATAAAAATCGCAGTTTGGGGGCGAGCCGACGCTAAAATCGGCTCTGGAGGCGATTGGGTTCCCAATTGCCGCCCCCAGGCACCGATATCGGCCCATTTTTGGCACAAATGTGCCCGCTTTTCGGCCCATTTGTGGTGATAAATCGGCCCGATATCGGCGCAAATCGGCCCATATTTGCCGTGGTTCGGCGCAAATACAACAAAAGTAATTTTTTATCAGATAGTTCATCACAGAAAATCAATAAAAATCAAATAGTTCAACAAATAATTCAACAACAAATAGTTCAACACAAATTATATAGTTCAACAATAAATACTCATATTTCATCACACGTCGAGTTAGGCGTTGCCCTTGAGCCTTCATAGGTGCTCCACCAGATCTTGCTGCAGTTGTTGATGCACATGTGGGTCTGGGATCTCCTGACGCATATTGAGAAAGGCAGTCCAGGTTGCCGGTAGCTGGTGATCAACTTGCGCAAGAGGACCCTACCTGTAATATGGTTCCGTGTCAAACACTGGCTCTTCCTGCTCGCTCTTAATGATCATGTTGTGCAAGATGACACAGCAAGTCATGATCTCCCACATTTGATCTTTCGACCAGGTCTGAGCAGGGTACCGGACAACTGCAAATCGAGATTGGAGCACACCAAATGCCCGCTCGACATCCTTCTTGCAAGCCTCCTGAACCTTCGTAAAGTGGGACTTCTTGCCTCCTGGCACAACGTTTGAGATAGTCTTCACAAATGTAGACCATCTCGAATAGATGCCATCAGCTAGGTAGTACCCCATTGTTGTAGTGCCGCCCATTGACCTCGAAGTTCACCGACGGAGAATGACCTTCATCAAGCTTGGCAAAGACAGGGGAGCACTGCAGCACGTTGATGTCATTGTGAGTTCCTGGCATACCAAAGAAGGAGTGCCCAGAGGTCTTGTGTGGCCACTGCCTCAAGTACCACACTACAACCGCCTTTGGCGCCTTTGTACATCCCCTGCCAAGCAATTGGACAGTTCTTCCATTTCCAATGCATGCAGTCGATGCTTCCAAGCATCCCAGGAAATCCTCTTGCTGCATTCTGTGCTAGGATCCGAGCAGTGTCTTCAGCATTGGGTGATCGCAAGTATTGCGGTCCAAACACTGCCACCACTGCCCTGCAGAACTTGTAGAAACACTCAATGGTCGTGGACTCGGCCATGCGCCCATAGTCGTCGAGTGAATCAGCGGGAGCTCCGTATGCAAGCATCCTCATAGCCGTCGTGCACTTCTGAATCGAGGTGAATCCAAGTTTGCCGGTGCAATCCTTCTTGCACTTGAAGTAGCTGTCGAACTCTCAGATAGAATTCACAATCCCGAGGAACAGCTTTCGGCTCATCCGATAATGACGCCGAAATACTTTGTCGTCGTGCAGTGGAGCATCAGCGAAGTAGTCGGAGTAGAGCATGCAATAGCCTTCCAGACGATGTCGGTTCTTTGCTTTTAGCCGCCCCGGCGCCGAGCCACCTCGCCGCGGCTTTTCATTGCTCGCGAGCAGGCCGGCGAGGATGGCGAGGACCATGAGATGTTCCTTTTCCTGGACGTCGGCATCGGCTTCCTCCTCCAACAGCGCGGCGAGCGTCTCCTCGTCGTCCGAGTCCATTGCCGGGCAGACAAATCGCCGAACACCTGGCGGGCGTGGTGGGCGCACAGCCGCCGGCCTATCTAGCAGTGCTGGGGCGGTGGGCGGCGCCGGGATCGGCAGGGTGGTGGCCGAGCGCACAGGGGTGGGGGCGAATCTGGACGATTGCCTTGACTTTTCGCCTGATAGTGTGGCCCAGACGTGTTTTCCCCTTTCGCCGGAGCTCCCGAGCGCCCCCCAGTGCGCTGGGTTCGGCCTGCGATCGCCGGGCCCAAAAACGGGCCGAGCCAGTGGATTTCGGCGTCTTGGGGCCGCGACTAGGGGGTTTCTTCGGCGCCGGCGCGAAAAAAGGCGCCCTGGGGGGCCTATTGGGGGTGCGGCTGGAGATGCTCTAAGAGCCCAGCCTCGTCTTTACAACTGCAATAACGACCGCGTTGCAATTTTTTTGCAACAGAGGTCATGTTGCAGAAACTTCTGCAACAAAACTCATGTTACAGAAACCTCTGCAACAGAGGACATGTTGCGGATTTCTTTTGCAATAGAGGTCTTGTTGCGGATTTTTTTCGAACATTTTTTCTTTTGCAGAATCTTTTTGCAAGGTCCTGTTGCAGGACCTCATTGCAATGCAGAACTTTATGTTATCCCCTTTTCGAAAAAAAGTGAAAACTTGGCCTGCAAATGTTGGTTTTGGTGGTTGTGCAGTCTCTAAAAGTAGCATGCCGCCACTTTACTAATTTCCCTGCCGGTGCTAGCAATTTGTTGCCATTTTACAAGTTGATTTTGGAGTCCATGCTCTGGGCATCAATTCAATAAAATTCCATGCATGACGTGAGGTGTATATTGGGAGAATAATGTAAAAGGTACCTTAAGTACTAATTGATCGCTACAAATTTCGGAATATCTTTATTTCATCTACTTGGTATTTCAATTAGGTGGCTTTTCTCTAGATTGGTAAATTTTCAGATGCTCTATGAAATAAAGATATTCTGAGAAAAGCAATCACCAATGCTACATTTCCTAGCTTTCAAAATACAAGTGTTCCTTTCCTAGCTTTCATTTCCAATCTTCTGTAGTACCTACTGTTTAGCTGCATTGAGTATAAACCTTGAAACTGGGAAATGGATGCACATTTAAATATTTAAAGAAAGCGATCACCAATGCTACAAAAGCACTACATAGGGCCTCACCTTATGCATCATTTCCATGAAACTACACTTACATGGTAAGTTCAGTTCAGTTAAGCCCTATGCTCATTGGAAGCACCAAAACCAAAATGAGAAGTGATATGCTTCCACTTGAAATTGACATTGAAACTCAAGCAAAACATTATCTCCGAATAACTTTTTGCTCTGAATTTTCAAGACACAAAAGTCCCACTATCACACTGTTTTCTCAACATGATCAACGGGAATAAGACGGCCCTAGAATCTGGATGATCAGTAGCTTAAGTTTCAGTTAACCCAGAGGCAAAGCCATGGCTTCTCGCAACAAAAAGAAGACAAACAAGCAACTACAAATACTCCCTCACCATACAAGTGCAAGCCATACAGATTCAGAAGACATATTTTTTCAAAAAAGAAAACAGATTCAGAAGACAAGAGGGTCAGGGAAAGACAGCAAGGGAGAGTACCTGCAGGGGTGCAGTTATCGGACAGGCAACATGGAGGATCCCTCTTCTTCAGAACCGTTGCATCACGTAGTCATGCCTTTTGCGCCGGTTACTAATATAAATCGATATATTTTTACTACTTCCTACGATCCAAATTAATTGACGCAGTCTTTATACAATGTCTATTTTGCATTGTATAGAGATTGTGTCAATTAATTAGGATCAAAGGGAGTACGTCACGTGTACAATATAATCTATTTGTTTGTACTTACAACACATATATACTGCAATGAGTATCTTCGCAATTAAATGTACATCAATTGATCTACTCATGCTTTCTGCCAGCAAAACTTCATATCTATCAACATCACACTCTAAGACACTGTCTAGGTTGAACGTATTTTTCATGTGCTCACTGACATTCAATCGAAATAGGGCCTACCTACGAGGCTACGACACGCTGACTTCTCGGAGAGGGCACGTCCCCAAACTCTAGACACCCATTGCTTCAGTTATTTCAGTTTTCAAACACACCTCAGCTATTATTAAGAGGCAAACGGGGACAGCGGAAAGTCTATGTCGATAAGAGGCTCCTCCATGTTGATGTCATCTAAATACCTGTGGCCGTCTTCGTCGAACATCAGGCAGGCTTCTTCAAGAATTTTGGCAGCCGACCCGACAGAATATACGCTGTTGTCGCCTACGACGCCTCCGACGAACCCGGGCCCGGGGTTCTCCGCGGCCGGCGGATATCCGCCGTTGTTGCCTCCAACGAACATCGGGTGTCCGGAGACCACCGAATCTCCGCCATTGGGACGTCCGACGAGCGTCTGGTATTCCACGAACACCGGATTCTGCATAGCACTGTCGTCGGAGCGCGTCGGATAGTCGTTGCTGTCAGAGTCCATCCAGTTCTCGAGGCGCTTCAAAGCACCGTGATTGGGTTCCTTGATTGTATGACGACTGCTCTCGGTCTCGTCCAGGTCCAGAAAGTTTGGTAATCCATTGCTGCCCTCCCCCACCTCAGGGTGCCCCGGTTGAACTTCAGGTACTACGGCGTTGAAGTCGCCAACTTGATTTCCATAGGGGTTGTCGACTCCAGTGGGGGGCACCGGGTACTCATCCTCAACACCTGGTGGCTGCTCGGGCTGAACCTCAGTTACTGTCCTGACGGGCTCAATGGTATCTTCTTGTATAGTGTCGAAGAACTCGCGCGGGTCCCCGGCCTTGTCATCAAAGAGCGCGGTGCGCTCTCTTTCCTCCACAACACTGTTGCGGCCAGTGTCAGGCTTTTCCTGACGCACAGCAGGAGCCTCTGGGTGGACCTCATCCGCCTTTCTCTTCTCGCCAGAGCTGGAAGCCGAGTTCACTGGCATTGGGCACTCGCTCTCTGCTCCCTTGACCTTGGATAAGAAGCCAACCTCAAGGAACGCTGCATGGAGGACTTGTAGACGGTGTTTTGCCTCACTGCCATGGACCACCGAGGAATCATTCGCCGCCTGCTTATGAACAATTATCATCATTATATCACTCCCACAGCATAATCACAAATAATCAATTCTCATTTTGCATGGTTATGTTACCTTGGTTTCCCTTTCCCAGACATGATCGTGGACATTAAGCCCAATCCTATATAGTGCACTGAAATCCTGACATCCAGCAAGCAATGTAAATGGTTAGAATGCATGTCTTCTTTTTGTAGAGAATTTACACGCACGGCCAAGAATAAGATGTAATGTGCCAAAAAGGAAAAAAAAAATAAAAACGTCTAATACCGGGATGGATGATGTAAAAGTCATTGGGTATCTTGAAACTTGATAAACAGACTTTTTGTCAACCATGTGGACATCCACATGTATCCAGTAGCGTAAATCTAGGATATAGTTAAGCTCCGTATGTTCAAAAGAACCAACAGTTTTAACGAAGTACTCATGAGAATGTACTCAAGTGTAATTTTCATCTTTTCCCTACCAGTAAGTTTGGCTTTACAGATTTCACCGAACATAAAATTAAGTTCACAATCTTGATAAGGACAACACATTCTTCTCCATAAATCAAACAAGCAAAGACCATAGAAGAGAAACTCCAAGATTGTTAACTTTGTCGCCTACTCAGTTATCTATGGTAGCATGAAAATGGTGTAAATGACATAGAACCACCAGCCCATCACAATTGCAGTTAAGCTTCCAAAAACCGCCACTATGAAATATTTCACAAAAACCTACCGATATTGCGCCCAATTTTCACAAAAAACACTGATTGCTCACATGGTTTAAATTAAGCACAATTATGACAGGTTGGGACGGCATGCACGCGCTGACATGGCACCAAATATCTTTAGAGGTCCATAAATTATTTTTAGCACAATAATAAAGAAGATGATCAGAAAAGGGTCTTAAAACTATTGAACCAATGCTAGATAACAAATGTTTAGTCAAACAACTACTAGAAGTATGTATACCTGTTGTGCCCTTTTACCGAGTTTATTTAAATATGCAGAAAATATTGTTGTAGACATGTCTTCACCACAGGAAACAATGTGATCTCGTTCTGTAGGAGTTAGAATTTTGTCCATAGCAACGTGCTGAAGACGCAATTCCAACTTACGCAATGAACCTGTTACAAAGCAAAAATCATGATCAAGGCTAAAATGCTACAGAATCAGTGATCATACATCTCGTAGTATATTGATATCACTAAATATCCAATGCTTCACATTCCAGATGTATCTAAACGAACTGTGTTGATTGTGTGCACATTATCCTTGAGTGTCCCTTCGTCAGACAGATTTGGCATATTTTTAGCTCCTCTTACCCAAGGAGGGCCTGTTTTGCTACTAGGGCTAATTCTGTGGGAGGATGGCGGCATTGTTTGTCGAAATTAGCAATGTCAATAGAGAGAACTTAAAGAAGGGTGATGACGACTGCCGTCTATATTTTATGGAATATCTAGAAGAATGGAATAGAAGATTTTTCTAAGACAAAAGTGGTCAAGATTATAGCTTTGGTGGTAAGAGATGATTGACCCTCCTGCTGGGGTCTCTTCAAGTTAATTATCTGTGCTTTTGTTTTGCCGCTTCCTTTTCATGCCTCTAAGCTGGGCTGGGGGGGGGGGGGGGGGGGGGGTTAAGGGAGATTTCATTACTTAAGGTGGACGTTCAGCCATACACAAACTTACAATGTTGTTCAAACCCGACCCCAATCACACCGCAGTGTGAGGGTTACTACGTCCATAAGTGGCAAGAGTTGGGCTTCAGCTTCCCTGTACAGTATTTTCCCTCATATAATGCAATGGCTTCTCTCCAGAAAAAAGTTGTATCATGCCTTTTGTTTTCGTTATTTTTTCTCTTTTTTCACCAACCACACCGCAGTGTGAGGATTGCTAGATGAACACACACGCACACAAAACCTACAGCCAAAGGCCTGTATTGTGCCTTTTGTTTTCGTTTTCTTCTCTTTTTTCACGGTTTACAAACTCACACAACACTCTGTGTCTTATTATACCACTGAAAAAACAGCATGCCATAGTGCTACTAATAGCACACTATAGCATTCTGAGAAATATCTTGTTAAGTAAATTAATGTATAATTTTTCACTAATAACATATTATAGCACGATATGGCATACTAATAGTGTATTTTAAGGACGACGCTACTTTGCTATGCACACTATTTTTTTCATTGATATACACACACACAGCCAGGCGACCCAAATCCTACACGAATCAGAACTCCTTGCCAACTTAAATTATGACACGGACGCTGCTTAATCTAATCACCGGCCACCTGATCACCCGTGTCCAAATCATGACACGACCTAGCCAAGTACACAGATTACACGCCCTAGCACAACTCGTACATGCACACACTAGTACCCCACTAGTACATGCACCTAAGATAGCAAAGCAAAACAGAAGGTAATGAACATCAAAGTTAAATGCAGCAGGCGTTTTAGGTCATTTGCACTAGCGCTAAGCTAAAGACAGCCATCATGATCATGCATGAGATGAGCTCCGCCCTGGCTCCGACACACCAGCCACTCTGAGACTATATTGCTAGAACATCTCCTGTTACTTTCTTTCCAGATTTCCCAAGAGATTAGAACTGCAGGGACATCACTATATGTCAATAACCAATTTGTTCAACTTGTCTTGTGAGATCAACCAAGTGCCATTGAACTATTAATGTCAACAGGGAGAAAATCTGATAAACCAACTAGAATGAAGCTGCTAACTTATATTACGATACAAAAGTTGTACCCGCAGAAAACACACACAAGAGGTGATCTATATCTGATGAAAAGGATATGGATGGATGATGAAGACCAATAAATATGTGAAAATAGGGCACGACCAGTAGGTAGACAATGGTATTAATCACCCAAAGGCTTTAGTACTAAAATAAGGGCTCCTTGATTCAAAGGTATTTCATTGGATTTTTTGAGCATTTTGATCCTTAGGATTTTTTTTCCTAGATAGGTTGTTTCATTCACAAGAATGCAATCCTGGGAAAATTTCGAAGGAATGATTTGAACACTCTTTTGGAGGAAATTTTTGATACACCCAACCCCCTTTGTACAGTTCTTTTCTTTTTTCTATGGCATCAAACACTCTTTGATCCAGATTCTTTGGGCTTTTCTTTTCCTATAGGATTCAAGTAGACATGTCATTCCTATCATGTGTTCTTCCTATTACTGCATTTTGAGAATCCTGCTGCGAATCAGAGAGGCTAGTAAGGGGAGTATATTGTCCACTATCCCTAAGTAGCAAGCATGTTTTCAGATGACTTTTGAATACGAACTAGTGTGACATGAAATTCTATTTGCAATTGTTGGAACTGAAACCTTGTTTAACCCTTTATGTATTGTATCTATGATGATGGATGCTTGTATATATGCAATAACATGACAATGATACAAAGTCCGTTAGTAGAATTATTATATATGTGTGTAATTATTGGGGGATTTCTTGTAGAAGGAACTTTGACACAGGAAATACCACTCTTTGGCATGGTATGCTAGAGAGGATCCAAAACCTATAGTAGGAAAACATATGGTTCTTTTTTGTTTTATAGAACAGACATTAAAACAGCAGTAACAAATAGTACCTGAAATAATTGGTCTGTCCAATCCAAGCTGATCAATTGTCCTGAGCAAAGGAAAAGAACCATGCATCATCAGTATTGCATGTACAGCCACACTCAGAAAAGAAGTGGGGTGGGGAGGCAACAAATTAACCTCAGATGCCGCTCCTTGAAGTCCACGAACTCCTTGATTTCACACACCTTTTCGAAGTGGTAGCTCACTGCCTTCTCCGCGGCCTGCACAGCCACGCATGCACATTTTGCTTGTGCTATGGATGCATCAAATCGGATCCAAGCACCTCAATAGCTAGGAGAGCTAAACAAGTGTTACCTTCTGCAGGAGAATTTTGGTGCTACCGGCCGTATCGATGGATGGAGCTGGCTTCGGCACCGCACGTATGTCACGGTCGGACAAGCCCAGCCACTCATGTACACTCGGCTCCGCATCGCATCCCGGTGCAGCCTCTGCAGCGGCTGCCATGGATGTGTCTGGATACTTCTTCTTCGACTTGTGCAAGACGCAGAGCACCATGTGGTCGGCGTCGCCGGTCTGCTTCTCGAGCGAGATCTCGACCATGATCCAGCCGGTACGCTGTCTCCCTTTGGATGCTGTTTCCATCCCAGACGGACTCTTTTTCACGTAGGAGAAGGTTCTCTTGTTCGAAACAAGGGATTCCCCATCGGCGCCTAGAATGGGTTTGGCGCCAGTCTCCGGGTGCCAGGTGCCGCCGCCGACCATGCGGGTCCGCTTCCCCTCCTTGACAGGGGCCGGTTTGCTGTAGAAGTAGCACGACCCTTCTCTCCCGTGACCCGTGCCTGGAGCAAGCAGGCAGTCTTTCACGAGGACTTCGGGGGGATCAGAGTAGACGTAGGCCTTGTGGACGAATGGGGGTAAGGGGAGCGGCTTATCTCCGGCGTTCAAACTTTGTAGAAGGTTGAAAAGCTGGAGGTCAGTCGGCGATTTGCTCCCGTCCCACGACTCCTCCTCCGCGGCCGCCGCCTTCCCCTTCTCCCGGTTAGCGGCCACCACATTCTCCCGCTGAAGAACAACCCCGATCTTAGAGGCCATGGCGTCGGGGCCGTCAACGTTGTTGCGCCGGAGTGGCTGGCACGGGGAATTCTTTCTTCGGCGAGGCGAACGAGGCGGAGGCGGAGGCAGGGTTTCGTGGCGGCGGGGGTGGCGGAAAAGAAAAGGGGCTTAGGTTTAGTGAACTAGCCTGTGAGTGAGAAGATAATTAAGCAGGTAGCTACAACCCTAGTAGTACCCGCCAAAAAAAGGTAGTACAACCGTAGTGGTCCGTATTATGTCCGAACAGCTTCCGAAAAAGGGAAAGCGCGTCCGATATAAAGAATTTCCCTTCCGCTCTTTTTTTAAGGTGTCAAAGATATCAGTCCGAGTGCTTTAATCCTCAGCTCAGAAATGTCTCGAAACTCCTTGCCACGTGGCACACGCGAAGTGAGACGGGGGCAGCGCTCTGACCAGGTAGGTAACCGGGATGAGACTTGCCTGCTCCCCGTGGGTGCGCCCATCCGTGCTCCCGCGTACGTGGCTTGATTTGATTGTAATAAAATAAGTCGCGTCCCCACCCCCTTAAAATCAGGGAAGAGATGATTAGATTAGAAAGGAAAAAGAAAAAAAGACAGCCGCCGTAGGATGAAGTGGGAGCACGGATGGGAGCATGGGGAGGGAGCAGGCAAGCCGGATCCAGGTAACCGGGCGGGAGGGGGCTCCATTGCAGCCGCGGCGGAGCTTCATTGCAGCCACCGGCGCGCGGCGTTCCGACGAAGCTCCATTGCATCCCCGGCCGCGCTCCACTGCAGCCGCGGCGGAGCTCCATTGCAGCTGGCGTGGTCCATTGCAGCCCCCTGGCACGCTCCATTGCAACCCGGCCGGCGGCGGCGGGAGCTGCGATGCAGCTCCGCTGGCACTTCAATGCAACCACGGCGGAGCTTCAACAACCTCGCTCCCTTGCGGCGGCCATGACGGGCGCTACGACGTAACGCATGGCGATGACGGCGGAAGCTGCGATGCAGCTCCGGTGGCGCTTCAACGCAGCCACGGCAGACCTTCAACAACCTCGCTCGCGCTCTACTGCAGCCCCGGCGGGGTGAGGATGAATCAGGCTGCTCCTGTTGCCTCTCCTCTGCCATTGAACGAGAAAAAGGGGGAAAAGAAGGAAGAAGATGAGAAGTGGAATGAGCGGAGGAGAGAGCGTCCGAGGGGATAAGGTGGGGATGGAAGCGATGGCTGAGTGGGGCACGTGGCGCGCGTACGAGGCGGCTTACAGAGCCAGAAAATCAACCGGTTTAAAGCAAACATTTCCCATGGACTATTCCACGGAGCAGAGTAGACAGCCATGGCCGAGCTGTGGATCGTGCTCCACGCCGGCGGGCCGGGTGGCCTGAAACGTGTGCGTGAGCGTCAGCGAGTGCGGTGTTATGTAGATGGTCCGTGGTCGCAGGCTGGCACGCAGGAGGCAAGCCGACGAGCCGCGGCAGGACGTACTCCGGTAACGATCCATTTCTCCGACGAGTATTTCGGGACGGAAGGAGTATATCACAAATTAAAAGCCTGAGCGTCACGTAATTAACTGGCAGGGTGAACTTACTCATTGTTCTGGCCGGGAAAATCCATGCCGAGGCAGGAGCGCAGCCGCGGCAGCTTTGGTCATACTTGAGGAGGACAACCGGCGCCGGCCGCTCTCTCGGCGGTGCTCGGAGCTTCCATCCCAACGTGTAGGGGCGAGGTCAGCACCTCACCGGACGGGGAGAACGGCATCAGGCCCGGGCGAGGCAGACGAAGCGGGCGCTGCGATCTCAGACTGTTTAGGCTCAGCAAGTTGCTAGCTTTGTGCGCAGGGCAAGCGCGGAGGCAGACTGGGTGCTCATGGTGGTGGATTTTTTAAGCGACGGATCGAGACGACAAAAATGCGGACACTGGCCGTGGTGCTGCAGTTCGCCGTAGTAGCCGGTGTGGAGGAGATATTTAAGGGCCCGGGCTGGATCCTCAGACCGTCCGTATACGTCTGGACCACACGCATACATTTCGTGTGGTCCGGACGAGGTTTCTGATTCAATGTAGGTTTGTATCGATCCGCCGAGCGTCTAGATGTATTTTTTAATAAATCCAAGACAAACATGAGAGTCTTTGCGAGAATCCGGATATTCATCTAGTCAATCAAAAGCCGCCACGTATTGTCCGGAGCGCGAAAGGCCATTGCTGACTAATTTTTTGGCTTTGCGTTAGCGTTTTGCAGAAGGTTTTGAAATCTCCTAACATGTTTGGCCGAAGCCACTTTATTTCATTTTTCTCAACTACTAATCCATTCATTAGTAGTGGTTCCGCCAACGCTCACTTGGATTACTAGGCTAGTACATGACATTTTCCATGCATGCACGAGGGCTTCCGCCAAACTGCATTTCATATTTTCCTTTAAGTGAAACAAAACTACTAATAATCCACACGTTGAGTCATGCATGTTTTTGGCTGAAGCCTTTTTTTCAAGTGTGGCGGAACCTACTAATCCATGGATTATCATACATATTTGATGGATTCAAAAAAGAAACAAGACGGATGTTTGCGGCACGGTTGGATGATCGGCTCCCGTATCAGCATCTGCGGACTAACATCCCTATTCGCTGACAAATGCAGAAGCAAATTTATGGGTCTGTGTTGAATGGCCGGTTCCCGTACCAATATCCGGGGATTAGCCTTCCTATCATAGATGCAGGAGCAAATTTATGAGTCTAATACCCTAACAGTGTGAAATGGACTAGAGGTACGAGGGAGGGGACTCTAAGTCGTCTGCCAACCGGCCGCCTCCCTGTAGTAGTATAGTGCAAACTTGCTTCTGGCCCACCAGCACACAGCTGATTTGACGTTGTGGGCCGGTAAACGTGCTCGACCGTCTTCCGTTGTCTCCGGCACAGTCCACCATTTAATGCCCCCACCAACTTCCAAAATTATGGAGTAAATAACAGTTTAATACCCCCACCGTCCCAAAACAATCTTGTTGCACCGAATCCTGGTTAAATTCGCGTACAAACAAGGCCAGTCTCTCTTGCTGTAACAACTGATTTAATTCCAACTTATCATCACCAATACCGGCTGTCATTTTTTTCCCAATTGATTCATCAGATTACACGGATCCTGCACCTCTGAAACAATAATCATAATTTATTTATTTTCAATTTAAAAGGTCAAATAATGTTAAATATGAGGGGAACGTTTGGTTCCTGGGTACATATGTATCCTATATGAAAAAAATAGCAATTCAACAAAAAGTAAAAAATTGTTGAAAATATTTTTGAAATAAACTTGACCTTTCATTGTACTAGTGAGAAAAGTTCCACAAGAAGAAAACTCCTCTTTGACTTCTTTTAAAAAAAGATAAATTTTCGGTCAAAATAGTGTGAATAGTGACCTATAATAGCAAATAAGTTTTGTCTTTTTCGCTCTGAAGTCAACGTTGGTTCTTTTTTTTTGAAAATTTATATACTAGTGCACAAGTAAGTTAGGTTTAATCCAAAAATACTTTTAAATGATTTTGACTTTTTGTTTAATTATTTAAAAAAAATCCCTATATAGTGTGTATATACATGCGGGAGCCAAAGGGTATTTCCCTTGTATGCATATGTTTTTATATAGTAACAACTTTGACAAGGCGCTTGAACCATCTTGCAAAAGCTAGACCTTTCTAGAACAGCAGGCACAGTTTGTCATATATGTTTACACTTTAAAATATCAAATTCAAAATTCATTTGAAATTTTCAACTAAAATACTGAAAATTTTGGACTTTTTTTAAAACCGGTGTACCCGGTCCTTCTCAGAATCAAACCGAAAAGGAAAACCCCTTGTGCAGCGGCTATTTTGACCTCATTTGATTTTCCCCTAGCTATCCAAAAATAGGTCTATGTATAACTAGGGTGCCCCCCTGCCCCCGTATATAAAGGAGCAAAGGGGGAGGCCGGCCGGCCCCTGTAGGGCGCGCCAGGAGGAGGAGTCCTCCTCCTAGTAGGAGTAGGACTCCCCTTTCCTACTCCTACTAGGAGGAGGAAAGGAAAGAGGAGAGGGAGAAGGAAGGGGAGGGAGGAAAAGGAGGAAGGGGGGCCGGCCCCCTAGTCCAATTCGGTTTGGGCTAGGGGGGGCGCGCGCCCTGCCTCCTCTCTTCCACCACTTGGCCCATGAGGCCCATTACTTCTTCCTCGTATTCCCGTAACTCCCCGGTACTCCGAAAAATACCCGAATCACTCGGAACCTTTCCGATGTCCGAATATAGCCGTCCAATATATCGATCTTTACTTCTCGACCATTTCGAGACTCCTCGTCATGTCCGCGATCTCATCCGGGACTCCGAACTACCTTCGGTACATCAAATCACATAAACTCATAATACCGATCGTCACAGAACTTTAAGCGTGCGGACCCTACGGGTTCGAGAACTATGTAGACATGACCGAGACACGTCTCCGGTCAATAACCAATAGCGGAACCTGGATGCTCATATTGGCTCCCACATATTCTACGAAGATCTTTATCGGTCAAACCGCATAACAGCATACGTTGTTCCCTTTGTCATCGGTATGTTACTTGCCCGAGATTCGATCGTCGGTATCTCAATACCTAGTTCAATCTCGTTACCGGCAAGTCTCTTTACTCGTTCCGTAATACATCATCTCGCAACTAGCTAATTAGTTGCATTGCTTGCAAGGCTTATAGTGATGTGCATTACCGAGAGGGCCCAGAGATACCTCTCCGACAATCGGAGTGACAAATCCTAATCTCGATCTATGCCAACTCAACAAGTACCATCGGAGACACCTGTAGAGCACCTTTATAATCACCCAGTTATGTTGTGACGTTTGGTAGCACACAAAGTGTTCCTCTGGTATTCGGGATAGTTGCATAATCTCATAGTCATAGGAACATGTATAAGTCATGAAGAAAGCAATAGCAACATACTAAACGATCAAGTGCTAAGCTAACGGAATGGGTCAAGTCAATCACATCATTCTTTAATGATGTGATCCCGTTAATCAAATGACAACTCATGTCTATGGCTAGGAAACTTAACTATCTTTGATTCAACGAGCTAGTCAAGTAGAGGCATACCAGTGACACTCTGTTTGTCTATGTATTCACACATGTACTAAGTTTCTGATTAATACAATTCTAGCATGAATAATAAACATTTATCATGAAATAAGGAAATAAATAATAACTTTATTATTGCCTCTAGGGCATATTTCCTTCAAAGATGTCATGTAAGTTCTTTCCATAAGCACGTATGAGTATTTACGGAATATATGCCTACATTATATTGATGAATCGGAGCTAGTGCCGTATCGCCCTCGGTTATAACTGTCCCATGATGAATACCATCCAACAAGTCACTGATCCAATGCCTACGAATTTATCCTATATTTTTTTGCTAAGTTACTACTGCTATATCATCACTATTACACTTACTACAAACTATTGCTATCACTGTTATCGTTGCTATTGCTACTGCTACTATTATCAAAACTATCACATTACTTTGCTAGTGATCTCGTTGCTGCAGATAATTAATCTCCGGGTGTGGTTGAATGGACAACTCAACTGCTAATACCTTCAAATATTCTTTGGCTCCCCTTGTGTCGAATCTATAAATTTGGGTTGAATAATCTACCCTCGAAAATTGTTGCGATCCCCTATACTTGTGGGTTATCACGTGTCTTGTCCCTTTCTGTCACTGGGATATAGAGCACTGCAAGATTGAACCCATTAGAAAGCACCTCTCCCATTGCAAGATAAATCAATCTAGTTGGCCAAACCAAAGGGATTGATCGGAGAGAAATACAAAGCTATAACAATCATCCATAAAAGAGTTCAAAGAAGACTCAAATAATATGCATAGATAATCTAACCATAAACCCACAATTCATCATATCCCAACAAACACATCGCAAAAGAAGATTACATCGAATAGATCTCCAAGAAAATAAAGGAGAACATTGTATTGAAGATCAAAGAGAGAGAAGAAACCATCTAGCTACTAGCTATGGACCAGTAGGTCTATGGTAAACTACACACGCATCATCGGAAGGGCAACAAGGTTGATGTAGAGGCCCTCCGTGATCGATTTCCCCTCCGGCAGAGTACCAGAAAAGGCCTGCAGATGGGATCTCTGAAGAACAGAAACTTGCGGCGGCGAAAAAAGTATTTTGGGCGGCTCTCTGTTGGATTCCCATTTTAGAGAATTTATAAAGGTGGAATTAGGTTAGATAGAGCCACAAGGGCCCACTAGGTAGTTGGGTGCGCCTACCCCCTGGGCGCCCTCAAGTGCCTTGTCGTCTACTCGTTGCATCTGGTCTCCTTCCGGAAGCTTTTAGGGTATCTCTTGTCCAAAAAAAATCGTCAAATTTTTGTGTGGCATTTGGACTTTGTTTGGTATTGATTTCCTGGAAAACTAAAAACAGGCAAAAAACAACAAATGATATATAATTGCATATAAAACATCCAAGATTGATACTATAATAGCATGGAACAATAAAAAATTATAGATACATTGGGGACATAACAACGACCAAGGCTCGTTTGGGACGTGGATTTGGCTCCCCTTGAGCCCTTGATGAAAGGGAGGAGGCTAGATCAACGGAGGAGACCTGAGGAGGACTCCTATATGAAGACCTCTAACCCTAGCCGCCAGCTCATTCCATCTTCATCCTCCACAAGTCTCATCTACAGCCACCACACCTCCCATTGCAGCAACTCCACCATAGAGAGAAGGGCCAAGCCAAGGAAGAAGGAAGGGAGGAGGGGCCTCCACGCCGGCACCGGTCGGAGGGCCGGTGCCCTCTTCATCACCGGCGCCATGCCTCTCCCCATCTCCATATCCAACTTTGTGTTGGCTTGTAACTCATCCCTAATCTCTATGTACTTCATCACCATGTTTGAGTAATTTATTATTTCTTGGGGGAATAAGATGAACTCTAGTATGTACTACTACCGATTGACTTGTGCAATATGATATCATCTTTACATGTTTATGTTAGTAGTCTTCTTGACGTTGGGTGAAGTCGACCATCCAATGTATGCCAATTTTGGATGGAAGGTTATTAGTGTTAGCGAACCGTGTGGTTGGAGAGGTGGGTGACGTAACAGGCCCCATATCCCTTTGTAGCAGATCTTTGCAGTAAGGGTTAAAACAAATACCACTTGGGATGCATCCACGGGGACCTTTTTCCCCTTAATCACCCTTTGATGACCGAAGTAGGGAAGAACAATGATGGAGAATGTGATACGGCGATGCTGCGTGTATGCATGTATCTGTACCGGCTTCGCCCACAAAGAGAAACATGTAAAGTGTTTTAGTATTTGTAGAACAAACGTGTAGTGTGGATTCCGAAAACCTCGAGAACGCCCTTATTACTCAAGCCCGGCCCCTTTATTTTACCCGTCGTTTTATTTATGTTTTTACCTCCGCGTAGTTGTTTAGTTAAAATAACCCTTATTATCGTTTCCGCTAGCAACCATCAAATAGACTATTTTCAGATAACGCTCTGAGTGTGAACGTTGCCACGTAAGTGACAATGTAGCTGCGGAGTTGATAGTTACCAATGCAACCACTGCTCCCGGTGGGATCGACATACTCTACTTACCGTGAATTACAATAGCCTTGTGCCCTTACAGATCATCACCCTCCACTAAAACTTGGCCATAACCCTCATAAGTTTCTTGCACATATTCTTCGACCAGCAGAAGCAGGCCATGGAGTACACTCGTATCACATGGCAAACCTTCGCTTCATATTAAGAATCAAGGCGACCATCCATTCACAACATTGAATAAGTCAGCTACTATAAATTCAATCTTGAATAAATTGATTGGTCAAGGTCTGTCAGTTGCCTAAAGTATTTCCTTATGAGCCTCGGAAAAAAAATTCGGACCCTTCATGCACCACGATCTTCACATCATCATCAGAGTTCAAGCTGATGAAAATCGCCGATTTTAGCTTTATTGACTAGCTACCCTAAGCCCACCCTATATGTCTCCAATAGTTTTTTTTAGAACGAAGGCTCGCAGAGAGCCCGGCTTTGAATTAACAAAGCCATCAACCGGCCAGGAAAAACAGACACACACAAACCCCCACGACCAAACGATACAAGGGGACACTCTAGGAGGCTTACAACTCAACGGGTCGCACAAGCACAAAAAGAATACAGGAAAACATAGCTCGAAGCTTGTCTAAGCCGAAGACTACAGCCAAACAGCCAACTAGGGATGAGGCACACACGAGCACGACGAGGACCTGCTTGCAACAGAGAGTGGTGAGAGAGCCCGACCAACACCCAAGTAGAAGCCACCACACATCCGCCGTCTCTCACGCCGCAGAGGGACCCTTCCCTCTCGCCATGGCTCGCAAGGCGCCGTACCCGGCGGACTTGAGAGACGCTCACCCTAGAGCAGGGGACGTGTCAGCTTCGGGACCTAGAGCAGCCGCAGCACTTCACCACTAGAACATTCGAGCACTCCGCGACTGCCGCCTCGCCACAACCTAGAACGCCTGAGAGCTGCAGGAAAACCACCAGGTGCAGCTACTGAAGAAGGCAGCAGAGGCATCAAGAGAACCGACAGGCCACCGAGAAGCATTGCCAGGCAGCCGAACGCCTACAGCCATGCCGAACCTAGTGACACCGCCGTCACCGGACCACCCAAGCCACCCAAGCTCCGACCTAGAAACCCTCACCTGAACGCAACCCTCCCCAGGCGGCGCCCCCAAGGAAGAACACGACGCACAGCGCGCCGTCACCGCCCAATCCAAGCCGGATTTTGGGCTTTCACCCGGGAGGAGGAACAGGGGTGGAAAGGGGAAGGGCCTCTGCAGCACCTCCAAGGAGGAGACGGCGTCGGGGACGTCGCTGCTGCCAGGCCGGCCACGCCGGCCAACGGTTTCCCGCGGCCCAAAACCAGACCACCAGTCACCCACCCACATCATACCGGCGCTCGGAGGGAGGCAGGCGAGAAGCGGCGGGGACGAGGAAGACAGGGGAAAGGAGCCACCCTCAGATCTGACGAGGAGGGGAGACCTCCGCGCCGCCGCCGCCACCCGCCGACACCTCACCACCCGCGTGGTCGAGGCCGCCGGCCAGAGCACACCCGCGGACGACGCCGGCCGAGAAAGCGCCGCCGCCTCGCCAAGAAGGGCCGCCGCCCCAGATCCGAGGTCCTCCTCGAGGAAAGGAGCGACCGAGGCCTCGCCGCCACCTTCACGGGCGGCCGCACGCGCGGATCCGGCGGCTAACTCAGGTGGCGGCGAGGGAGGGAGGGGAGAGGGAGTGGCGGCGCGACGGGGAAACCCTAGTCGCCGCCCGAGTCGCCCGAAGCGGACGACGCGGGGGCCGCGCGGAGGGGGGGGGGATATGTCTCCAATAGTTCCTGAAGCCTTTTCGCCCTCACTATTGTGGCATGTGTGAACAAGGAAATCGTCTGCAAAGAGGAGGTCTAACATCTAGGGACCAAGGACAATAAGAAGAGGAGTGAGGGAGATAGGGGTCCCGCTATTGTATACCCTTGAAGGCTTGAAAAACTTCGAGAATTTTTTGTTAACACACACTTTAAAAGAAAAAAATTGCACACATGTCATGACATGATCAATCTATAACTCCGCGAAGCTGAGTTTCTCCATCACATGACAAGAACAACTTGATGATATATGCTAGAGAATAACATTTATTCTTTTGGAAATTGAAATCGCATTTCAGGTTGTTTATTGGTACCAGTCTAAAGTGTCGGCCTATTTCCGCTTGAAAAATTGGACAGTGAGAAATCCAAATATACAATACTACTTCTTTCAAGCAAACTTTATTGGCCGCCGGTTAATTGTGCTACGTAGAATTAGAATTTTCTGGTTTATAATCGTAGGGTATATTTAGTTTGTGTTCAAAACCAACATTACAAATATTTCTTCTCTTAGCCAATAAAATTGCATGACCACATCAGTTTGTTCTCTCTACTTCATTTTCTCGTGCTAATAGTGCCCAAATCATGAGCAAGCAAAACCTTAGTTTTATCTTTGGCCAGCCTCGGCTCAAACCAGAAAACCCTTAGGTAAAGCAGTTTTTTTTGAGCGGCTTAGGTAAAGCAATTAGATAGTGGATTTATATTACTCATTCAGAGTTCCTATTTACTATTGATGGTGTGTGCTATGGGTTCGCTGCAGACCCATTGAGGAACATGGGTGTGGCACATTTTCAATTTTTTTTATGTTATTATATTTTATTCATTCCCCCTTTAAATTTATTTTTATTTTCTCTTATTGTTTGTTTCTTTTTTATTTTCTTGACAGCTTGTTTTCCATTTTTTATTTTTCTTTATTTATTCCTTAATAAATTAATTACATTTTCTTCAATTACATAAACATTTACTCCAATATGTATAAATGAATTTATTTAAATATATGAACTTATTTTACATACATGCCTATTTATTTTCTCATTGATTTGCATGTTGTATGTATGCAAGATTAACATTAATTCTGGATACATGAACATTTATATTAACATATAAGTTTTTAATTTTGCAATATGTATTGATTATGCTATTATTTAACATATTTTCCATTGATGTTAAATAAAAATACTATATTTTCTCCAAAAAGGTGTCAATTGGCCATTCTTGGGTTTGTCATCCCGGAAAAGGCTTAATGTGTAGCTACCATACTTACCACTTAAGGCGACAAATATCAGAGCACCCATTACACAATGTGGGTTGGTCCTAGGTGGAGTTAGCTCATGGCTCTTAAATAGAGAGGTTGCACCCTTTTTGGCCTTGATGCTGCCCATTAACAAATATGTTTGTAAATTATGAATCAAAAACGTCTTCATAGTTTTTAATTAACATAGGAATTCATTTTATGAAAACTACATACAAAAGCATTTCAATATCTAAATAATGTGTATAATCTCGTTTTGGATTTTTGTTTATACAAGTGAAGGAGATCTGTTCATGAGTACTAAATAAAATGTTGAACATAATCATAAAAAATGTTTGGTACATATTTTCTTTATTGAAATTTGTAAATGGCCATGCATTTTTGTAAAAAAAATTGTTCATGAGACTTTCTATTTCAACAATCTATAATTAGAAATCAATTTAATACACTATACTAAAACAATTTATTAGTTTAAAGATTCTCTAATTTATTTTTAATTTTTGTTCATAAATATGGGACATATTTATGCACACTAAACAAAAATTTCACACGACTAGTAAAAACAATCGTAGAATAATACTTTGTGTTATAGGCAAAAATGCATGTTCGTTATAAATTTATAAATATTCGTGCATTTCAAAACAAAATGTACATGACTATACAAAAAAATACGCGTATGGCAAGAGATATCTTCGTGTATCTTAGAGAAAAAATGTGTATGTTTAGAAAAAGGAAGGTCAATTCAACTGGAAATGTTGAAGTACTTCGAAGAGTTCACATTTCAAAGAATAAGTAAAATTAGAGACAACAGTAAAATAAGTAGATTAATTGAAGTCTATACCTACTAATAAAGGGATGTGCGTTTCTCTGAATTTTTGGTCCGTCCACCGTATAGTATTATTTTCTCCCGTACCTTCTGAGGTGGTACTAAGAACCTGTCCGTCCGTGCATAAATACATATTTAGGCTGGGCCTCCACAGCGTGCAGTCAAGGGGCCTGCTCCACATCTTGTTTTTTCTTGGATTGGGCCACAGGGAGTCAGTCCCCCTACATGGACCAAGTGGCCTGCTCCACATCTTTTTTCCCTTCGGTTGGGCCGCAAGGAAAAAAACTCAATAACTAGGCATTTCCTGTTAACATTAAATAGTACCACCTCGCCCCTCCTAGAACCAAAATGACCAATTTATATACGTCTTGGAGTTTCCTGTTATCAATCAACTCAATAAGTTGGCTTGAGAATCAATAAGCAGAGGATGATGATGGTGAAGTGCGAAAAAAAAGAACGAGTCCCACTGAAGAGATACTAGAGGAGCTCTCCGAGGGAGAGAAGGAGGACAGTAGGATGCGACAAATGGAAATAGGTGGAAGTATGAGACAATTAACGATGTCTCCCGTTGCAATGCATGACAATTGTGCTAGTAATTTAAAATAATAAAGGGAAAAGGGGATAAGTAAAAATATATACAACACAAGTAAAAACATGTTTTACTAAGAAATTAGTAAAAGAAAATTGATAACAAACATGTGAGGAAGGACAACCAAATGTCATTGTGTATATGCAGTGCTTGCCCGACTGGCTGACCCAACAAGCAGTTTTGGAACATTCGTGTAGAGCTGGACTGCTTTAGAAACCTTCTATCTCAAAAACAAATCGTTTGCTATTTTCTCCATTCTTTTACTGGTTGGTCAGTTTTCTTTTGGATTTTTTGTCTGCGTTTTTTCCTTTCTTTCCTGTTCATATTTTATTTTGTTTTTATTCTCTTTTTTCCAGTATTTTATTTTCTATTTTCCAGGTCACATTTTCTTTTCTTTTTTTTGTGTGTTTTCTTCCATTTTTGTTTCCTATTTTTTAAATACACAAGCATTTTTTGAAATATGGAATGAGTGAAATTGTGTGAACTTTTCTTAACAAAATTTCATGATTTTCACTAAAACAAAAAGATTATACAAACTTTTGCGAATATTTAAACTTATTATGTTTATTCTTCGGTATTATAGAAACCTTTTTAAAATTGCATGACTTTAAAAAAATTACATTGCGTGAACATTTTTTGAGCTATCATGATCATATTATAAAAGACGTAAACATTATTGAGATCTCATTAACAGTTTGTTTGAATGGTGTGAATATTTTTTATGAATTATATAATATTTTTTACATTTCGTGAATATTTTTTCAATATGTCATGAACATAGTTTTAAACGTGTGAATATTATTTTAATGTTCGTGAAGAATCATTTCTTATTTAGCTTACAACTGTTTAGAGACCCCATGGCACATGTGGTAAGCAATTCAAACTATTCAATAATTTTTTAGAGAGGTAAAAGAACTTCAGAGACATAGCATGAACAAACAAACAATGACGTAGCTATACGGCGCTCAAATCTTCGTATGAACGTGTACTACCCAGTAGCCATTTGGTATACATCATATTGCTTTACCATAAGGTGCGAAAATCCTCGAAGGATGCAAAATCGTCCATGCAGTCCTCAAGAGTCGCGACGGAGCGGAGATTACAGGTTGGGTCAGGCTCCAGCATCGGGAAGAGCTCGTCGCCGGACGACGGCACTAGAGTTGAAATGCCGTTCGTCCAGAAACCCTGTCCGACATCCTCCTCAGTCGCAGCTCCTGGTGCTGATTGAGGCCCGCCTTGCTCGCCCCCTCTGACGGGCCGAACAACAGCATCATCGAGGTTGTCCTCAGCTTGTAGTATACTGGCCAAGTACTTGTCTGGGTCACCGCCATTGTCACCTCTGTCGTTCATCGGATCTTTGTCGGAGAACAATCCGCGCGGGGTGTCCAAAAGGGCGATATGGGCCGCCTCCTTCATGAGTCCAGTGCCGGCATCAACTCTGACATGCTCAACGTTAGTGTCGCTTATAATATTGAAGTAGTTCAAGGCCTCATCGGCGTCCCCTCCGATGCTCGTCGGATTGTTGTTGGAGAAGAACCCTGGATTGGTTTCATCCCAAGGTTGATCAAGGCCCGAGTCCCGCCAATGCTGACGGTAGTTGACATCGGCGAGTACCCTGCGTCTGATATCCTCCAGAGCACCGTCGTCTGTCATTGGGGGATGGATACCCTCGGCCTTGTCCTTCAGAACACCAGGAGGTCCACTGCTACTCTCCCCCACATCAACGCGTACCTGCTGCTCTTGTCGAACTGCTTCTGGTGCACTGCTGCTCTCCGCCATCGCAGGGACAGGGAGTACCTCCTGCTGCTGCTCCTTGGGTTGACGTTCGGGAAATTCTGGTACTCCGCCATCGTCCTTGAATAACTCAGTCGGGTTCCCAGCCTTGTCGGAGAACGCCGTGCGCTCTATTTCCTTAACAATACTGCAGCGGTCAATATCCGTCCTATGTGGCTTACGCGCGCTCAGTGAAGCCTCCAGGTGGTCACCATCTGCCTTTCTCTTGTCGCCGGGACTGGCTGGTGCTGGAGGTGAGTTCACTGGAATTTGCACCGGGGACCCATTAAGCTCCCGGTCAGCTCCGTGGATTTCTGATACGAAGCCCTTCTCAAAGAATACTGAATGGAGGGCTTGCACACAATGTTTTGCTTCGGTGTCATCGACCACCAAGGAAACCTTCATCACCTGCACGATCACAGAAGTTCAACTCACATCTTTTCAATTTCTCTAAAACAGATTTTTTCGATAACGAACGCTTTATTACTTAAAAGGTTTAAGTATTACACCGGGCCTCTACATAACTAAGATGCACACAGCCAAACAAGTCCAAACTCAGAAAGAATAAAAGGTGAAATACAAGTAATCATAGACTGTATATGACACCTCCCTATTTGGTAGGTATGGGACTCTCTCAAGGTTCGTTTCGTCGGCGCCGATCGGGTGCGGGCGGCGAGGCTCGGGACGCTGCGCGGCGAGTTCGATCGCCTGCGAATGGACGACGGCGACGAGCTAGACGAGTACATCGGGAAGGTCAGTGGCATGGCGGCGAGGTACGCGATGCTCGGGTCGACGCTCGACGACAGCGCCATGGACAAGAAGTTGCTCGACGCCGTGCCGGACCGCCTGTACGCCGCGGTGGCCGGAATCGAGCAATTCTGCAACGTGGAGGGGATGGCGTTCAAGGAGGCGCTCAGGCGGCTCAAGGCGTTCGAGGAGCGGACGCGGCGGCGCGTGCAGGCCGGCGGGGAGCGCGCAGACGGGCAGCTGATGATGACGGCGGCACAGTGGGCGGCTCAGGAGCGAGGGCAAGGCGGACGCGGCTTCGCCGACCACGACAACGACGGCGCGGCGAGCACAGCGTCGGGCAACGGAGGGAAGCGCCGTGGACGCTGCTACAAATCTGGGGAGCATGCGCACTTCCGGCGCGAGTGCCCGTGGCTGCGGAAAGGACCGGCGGCGCAGCAGACTCTCCTGGCCGACGCCAACGTCGACGACAACAGACTCCTCTAGGCCATGGCTTAGGGGGTGTGTGTTGGAAGAAGCCACGACGTCTAGTGCTATCGGGCTCGTCGGGTGCGCGCGGAACGCACTGGTGTGGTCGGGCTCGTCGGGCGCGTCAGGTGCGCGCGGGACGGCGGGACGCAACGGTGGTGTGCGTGCGTGTGTAGTGTGTCCACTTGTATTTTTAGAACGAAGGCTCAAGAAGAGCCCAGCTTTAAATTAACAAAGCCATCAACCGGCCAGGATTACAAAGATTACAATCACGAACCACACAAAGAAAATGAAAATTGCAAAGATACAAAGGCGCTGGGAGGCTGCTCACATAGCACACATCCCGCTAGAAAACAGATCGACATGAAGCTAATAGCTAGGAGATGCTAGGGACCTCTTGCACGCACACAACCACGGGGAAGGCATCTGCCGGCTCAGGGCAAGGAAACGACGACGATGAGAGGCATGCCGGTGCCAGAACACCAGGGACTTGTGGAAGACACACCCAGACAGGTCCATCGTCAAAGAAGGCCCCTGCCTCTTCGCCTGGCTCGAAAGGCGCCGCACCGTTGAGCGATGGACTAGTTCACCCTAGAACCTGCCTGGATGGTACCCAAGGAAGCCACAGGAGCGGAACCAGGCGTTCCTGGCATGTTGATGGCGACTCGCCTAGAGCCAAGCAGACCCAAAACCTGAGACTGGGCAAGAAAGAGGGTAAGCTGCCAGGATGAAAAAACAGCAGCAGGGGCCTAGAACAAAACTCAGAAGCTCCGGCTTCCTCGACGAGCTGGTGAGGAAACCACCGGAGGAGAGGAACCCAATCCCCTCCCTTCCTGGAAATCCACGGCACTGGAGGCACACACAACAGCCGCACGAAGAGCACCATAATCACAGAACCCCGCTCCAAGGAGGACACGACTTCCGCTGGAGACTTGCTGCCGCCGCCGCCGCACACCAACCACACCACACCGAAACCCACCGCCCCACTTGTTCCCAAAAACAGCGTCTTCAAGAAGATAACGGTGCCAGGGGCGTCGTCGCCGTCCAACAAAGTTATGGTTTTCACCCGGGAAACAAGGGGGCATGGGATGGGGAGGACAAGACCTGATCGGCGCCTCCAAGGAGGTGAGCGGCGCCCACGGGCGTCGCCGCCGTCGTGCCGGCAAGGCTGGCTAGGGTTTCCCCCGGTCATGGACCCCCAACATCCGCTCCCACCCACCGGAACCACCCCTCCCCCCACGCTGTAGTAGACCGGATCTGAGGGGGGGGGGGGAGGAGCCCGCTGGTGGAGAGTTGGGGTGGAGACGGCCAGATCTGACGCCACTGTAGCCGAAGCCGTCGCCGCGCCACGATCCGCATCCTCCGGAGGTCTCGCCGTCCTCACGGCCAAGACCACCGGCCCATGCCCGCGCCACCAGAAGACGAGCTGGAGGCGTCACACCAGCCGGGGCCGCCACCCCAGATCCCGCAACCCCCCGCGAGCGAGGCGAGGCAGCGAGGGCCCCGCCGCCACCATCATCAGTAGCACACCAGGCTTGCCCGGCGGCTACCTCCGGTGGCGGCGAGGGGAGATCAAGGAGGGGGGAGGGGAGGTGGCGGGGCTAGGTTTCGCCCCTCGAGTCGCCCAAGCGGGGCGACGCGAGGGAGGGGGGGGGGGGGGGGGGAGGGAGGAGGGGCTAATGAAAGCTCGTGTGTCTACTTGTAGCAGTTGCATGTGTGTAGGGTGGGTGTGTGCGCATGTGTGTGTCAGCGGCGTGAGTTAGTTAGCTAGATGGTCAGCAGGCTGTTAGCGGCGACCGGTGGAGCTGGTCGCGTCGTGCGTGTAGCGCGTGTCGTGCGCATGGCCGGGTGGGCCGCTTGCATGCAGCGAAGCGAAGTAGCCGTTCGTGGGTACGCGCGCACAAAAACATAGGCACTGTGCTGCTGTGAGACTACGAATCCACGGCCACAAGTGTGTGTTTGTACAAGAGTTTGGTGCTCTTGAAATAGTAACGGGGTTGTGTGTGCGACCGGGTAAAACTTCAGTGTATTCTGCTTCTTTTCCTTCTGTGCTCCTCCTTCTTCTACCTTCAGTCCGGTAAGAGAGAGGAGGAGGGTCGGCAACAACATCCCTCATTTTAAAATAGATAACTGAACAGGAACACCCAGCTCCAATATTGCACGAAAAACCGAAAATATACATCATGTTCATTTTCGTGGCAGTGGAATACGTACCTTGGACGACCCTTGACCTTGAGAGAACTTTTGGACATCAACATTAATGCTCTGTAGAACATTGAACGCCTGGCATGCAACAACAGTTGAGAATGACAAGATACAAAATCATCAGCCATGGCCATCTAAGCGTTCAATGACAAAGCAAACACTAAGCATTCCGTCATACTGGACTGGTGAAGTGGTGACAGCGCAAACTCAACAATGCCATAAAAATGAGTTTCATTTCGAAAAACACCGCACAAAGTTTCAGTGGATAATCGTATTTGTGGTTCTTGCCTTTACAAGTATGTTGCCGATGTCTGTGTGCCCCCTATCAGGGAGATGACTGATTTGCCTTGTAGACGATGAACAACTGCAAACTTCTGAAGCTCTTCAACAACATTATTAAGCTCCTGTCAAATTATCGGAACAAATGAATGAAGAATTAGGACCACAATTTATGTTACAAAATAAGATAGACAAAAAGGGTATCTGGCCACTTTTTTAGCACTTAACTAATAGAAAACAGAATATGATTCAGATGTTTACCAGCTGGATCAATTCACGACTTGATGGTTTTGATGGAACTACTATCAAGGATATCTTGGCTTCACTAATAGCCACACAATCGATGGATATGCCCAAGTCTCCAAAGGTTGAGAAGGACTACCCAAATAACACAATCAGACAACCAACATTCATATAACCCAAAAAAATAAAACTAAAAGAGTAAAGTGGACTTTTCATGCCTCAACTTACCTTGAAGTGTGGATTTAGTCCCTCAACTTCCTTTTTGTGCAACCTTTGTCCCCCAACTCTTAATACCGGGTATTTTGTCCATGATAGCTGTATTTCTCAGTCAAACCCGGTTTAGCTCATAGTCAGAGCGGTACTGAAACAAGGGCTTTGTTCCGACAATGATTTCTAGCAAAAGATGCCACCGTCATGTGGGGCTTTCTTCGGCGACGAATACTCTCCACCGGTGTTTTGATGTCTCCCCTTCGGGGTTGCAATCGGCCTACAAGAGCGAGACACGGCGATGACATCCACGGAGGCAACCACCACCACTGGCAAAACAAAGGTTGCCTGTGACCAAGGTATGGTCTACGGGGTGTGCAAGTCTTCGCTGAGCATGGGCATAGACTAGATGGCAAATATTGTGCCGTCATTTGCTAGAAATTGTTGTTGAAGCAAAGTCCCTGTTCCAATACCACTTTGACCATGAGCTAAATCGGGTTTGACTCAGTAATACCATTGCAAAGGACTAAATATATCCATTATTAATAGTTGAGGGACGAGGGTTACACCAAAAAATAAGCTTAGAGACCAAAACTACAATTTGCAATAAGTTGAGGGATGAAAAATGGACTTTACTCTAAACAAAAAAGAGAAGTCTGTTGCTATAGTACCGTTGCTAAGAAAACAGAATGGTCTAGTATCCTTGTGCTCTCTATGTTCAGCACGGTAATATTTGATCTGGATACAATGCTTGTTAATACACTCTGAAAAAAATAATTGTAGTTAAGGGCCAACAATTAATAATTGTTACACATGGAAGAATTAATTCTAATATAATGATAAGTTCGTAGAACAAACCTTGCTCATATCTCTTGTTTTAGTAATCATAGTGCCAGGTGCTTGAGGGTTGCACAAGTTCTTAACTATAACTGGTATGCCACCTTCCATAGCTAGTTGCATTGACTGGGGATGCAAAAGTGATTAAGTATAATAATAGAAGTCACTCCAGCCTTGTTAAACCAGCAAGGAAGAATCACAAGTAACTCCAGCAACACATATATCAAAAGAAGCTATATATGCCATAACGTTTACTCCCTAGCCAATATCTGATCCACAAAATAAACCAAAATTAGAAAAGTGAAGGAGAATACCTGTCCACCAAATAACCCAAGTTCAGCTGCCTCATCAAAAGTCAAGTAGGGCAATGGTATCGCATTTGCACAAACACTGGGATCACACGTCAACACGCCGTTTACATCCTTCCAAACCTATTACATAGCATGGAACATAGGTCAAATATACAAAGGATTACAGAGACACCACACAACCCGTTATTTGTAAATTTTAAACTTCCTTGGTTGAACATACAGTACAGACAACTTCTCAACTGCAGAAACATACTGATGCTGATCAATATAAAGCTTCTTGATAAATCAAGTAGCGTTTGACACTTATGTTCGCTTAGACAGCTTAGGCCCTAAGAGAGTTTTCAAGAGCAACCGTGCTTTCAGGAGATACCTGGATTGGAGAACATACCTGGATTGTTCACAAAAAAAAAGGAGAACATACCTGGATTTCTCTTGATCCCGAATCTCTGCCAATGGTAGTCATAGTCAAGTCGCTACCACCCCTTCCACAAGTATCGACGGCAAACGATTCCCATTCCTGAAACGGTTCCGCTTGCTAATTCGATTAACTAATAAATTCCGAGTTCACAATTTCATTGTAATGGTAAACAGCAAATTACCTAATTTGGGTTGCAAAGCAAAACTCCAAAATTGTCAATCTTATTCCCATAAATTCCAAAATACCATTCCATAAATTACAAAACGGTAAGTTCACGTTTCCAATTTATAGTTTTTTTTGGGGGGGGGGGGGGGGGGGGGGGGCATTACTAGTGTACTGCATGTAATTATATTTTTTGTTTGCCAAAGTTCCAGATGTACAAGAGGAGTTATAACTAAAGCTAATGCTAAACTTTCTGGAAATCTTTGACCTAATTAGTTATCTTTCATAGGTCCATGCCTTAATTTGAGACAGTAGGAAAAGGAAGAACAGAAAAATGAATATGGAAAATACATAAAAACGAATGCCAAAATAAGGTTTAGCCAAAAAACTTATGAGTTGCATTTGCTAGAAGTATGTACCTGTCGTGCTCCTTCCTCGAGTTTATTTAAATATGCAGAAAATATTCTTGTGGACATGTGTTGACCGAAGTAAACAAGGTAATCTCGTGTCTTAGAAGTCAGCTCTTTCATCACAGCAATAGCCATAAAAACGTTTTCCAACTCATCCAACGAACCTGCTTAGTTTAAGAGTGTGAGATGATGTACTAGTGCTAGAAAGCATAGATTCATTGAAGATGAAGAAAGCGAAATGCTGAATTAGACCCCCCCCCCCCCCCCCCCCCCCCCCCCAAAGAAGTATAATACATGATATGAGTGAGACGGGACATGGTAGTGCTAGAAAGCATAGATTCACTAAAGATAAAGAAAGCGAAGTGTCTAATTGCCCCAAGAAGGAGTGGCAAAGCTTGCACCAGAAGTCTGGGCGGGCTAGACGGGGCAAGCTGTAAGAAATAGCCACTGACGTATACAATGGGTTAGCTGTAATGTGACCAAGTTTGTTAGTACGAATAGTTCCTGCAAAGAATCGTGCCAATGACGTATACAATGTTTGAGTTATCAATGTAGATGCTAGATATATAGTCGGTTTTGTCAGTGTAATAGGAGCATCAGGTGATGAAAGGATCACCATAAGATGATCATCTCATGACATGCTCCAAAGGAAGGCGGGCCATAGCACGTGTTGGCCCACACGTAGCTCCGCTGACTACAACAAGTCTAACTAGATGATATCCCATGCGTTGCCATCGGAATTAGTAACTCTATATATCAATGATATTTGATTGACTGGAAAATTGAATATTTGGATTAATTAATAATATGAGAATCAAAGGTGAAACCACATACGATTTACTGTATTTGATTGTAGAATATCTATTGAATATAAGTAGCATAACCCATGCATGGTTGCATGTTGAGGTGGGATACTGCTTTACTATGAATGGTTGCATGTTGCGAGAGATATTTTAGATGGTTTTTACTGACATAGGATTAGCATGTTTTATTTAAGGGTTAAACAGAGCAAGTACTCTATATAGTCACCTGTTAATGGAAGTGAGACAATAAGAATTGTAGTACTCTATATAGACGAGCGGAAAAAAAAAATAACAGTAACATACCTGAAGCAATCGACCTATGCAGTCCAAGATCTTCAACCATCCTGAGCAGAGCAAAGCAAAGCAGAGGAACTAGTGCGTATCAGATTAATCAGGGCCGCATGCACGTACACTCCAGAAAGCAAAAGCAGAGGAAATTAAACACAACACACACCTGAAATGCAGCTCCTTTGTGATGGCAAGCTCGTGGATTTCGCTCGCCTCTTGTGGGCGGCAGCTCAGCGCCTTCCCTGTGGCCTACACATTCAGCATGTAATTGGTCGATCGAGCTAATAGAGTCCAAACTCTTCCCCACGGTAAAGAGCGGACTAGCAGTATAAGGTTGTTGGTGGTGTTCCCCATGGCGGACAGAACAACCACCGGAGACTCGCCGCCCCCATCCGGGAAGCTGCGGACGAGCTTGGCCATCTCCTTCATCCGATCGGCCGACTGCGTCAGTGACCCACCGAATTTCATCACGACGGTCACCGCCAGCGCCGGCGACGACTTCTTCACAATTGCCACGCCACTCCTGCTCCCTCCCATCGGCCTAGACCGAGTGCCTTGCTTGAAAGTGTGCGGCTTCCGGGCGTCCATCGGCGAGTGAAAATTGTAGGCCGATGTCGTCGTCTTACGTTCCGTTACCTGGCTATCAAACGACGCAGCAGCAGCAGGTGGCGGCGGCGCGGGACATGGCTTCTCGTCGTCGGCGTCCACGCTGCAGGCTTCGGTGGAAATTTCAGCATCCCTGCGACTGCGAGACTTGTACACCTTGCAGAGCACTAGCTGCTGGTGGGGCTGCTGCTGCTCGAGCCCAATCTCGACCATGATCCAACCAAGGCTTTTGTTTCGATACGGCTTTGCGGAACCAGGCGGGTTCTTGATCTTGAGCACATAGGAGAGCTTGCGCTTATACGCCCCAACGGGTTTCTTATCCGAGCCTAGAATGGGCACCTTTCCCGCCTCCGGGTGCCAGCAGCACGTCGCACCGGCGTCAGCGCCGCCGACCTTGCGCTTTCGTCTCCGTGCACCCGGAGTCTCGTGGTAATTGGCGGGGCTGAAGAAGTACCACGCCATCTCTTTCCCCTCGCTGAGGTCCATGCCCGGAGCATGGTTGCGTACGAGCTCCGCAGGCGCAGCCGAGTGGACATCCGCCTCCTGGATGAAGCTTTCGGCCGCGAATGGCTCTCGGGCGACGACCCTGCTCCGGAGAAGGCTGACCAGGTTGAGATCGTCTCCAGGATCCTGCAGCTGGGGCGTCGGGATCGGTAGCTCGCTCGCGGTAGCCAGCATGTAGCTGGCCGGCGATTCTCGACGGAGGAGGTTAGGCGCCCGAGCCACCGGGGAGTGAAGAAGGAGGTGTTTGTGAGATGCTGCGCATTCCAGCCATGCCTGTTGAGATTGATGGGTTTTGTGGAGGATGGTGGATGTCAATTCTGTGAAGTGTGAACAACACGCTTCTGGACATGATTCTGCACAACTCCGTGTTGCATGGTCGGTTGCTAAAGGTTTTGCCAGAAAATGATGTGCTATCTGTCATGGAATCTTACTCGTAGGATTGCAACCCACTGCCCAATTACATTTCGGCAAGCAAGAAGCAGGAAGTCGTTGGAGGCTTGATGCATACGGCACAATTACATTTCCCGTGGCAGGACCGAAACGGAGTAATTCGGGATTAACAACATACCGTGCTTGCCGCCGATGCGCTCTCCGGCCGCGCCAAACCAACCAGCCGCCCATGCGAGAGCATGCCCACCTCCACCGGCGAGTGCCACGTGGGCAAAAATGGGGTGACTAGCGAGGCGTCCCTCTTAACTCCGACCAGTGGCTGGCATTCTCCTTGAGGCTTTGTTCGGTTATCCCCACCCCGCCGGGATCGGGCCAAAACCCCGCTGATCCCCGTGGGTTTCACCCCGGCTGGGGTCGGATCCCGGTCTGGCTTCTAACGGCCTTCGTTTAGACCCGGGCAGGATTAAACCCCTCCCAAACCGCGTGGAAATTGCCTGGAAACAACCCACGCGTCCCGACTCGTGGAAGCAAACCCCGTCTCCCTCTCTCTCTCTCTCACTCGAAACGCCACGCCCACTCTCGCGAAACGCCACACCCTCTCTCGCCCGACCTCTCTCGCGTCGCGGCGACGCCGACACCGGCGTTGGAGAAGGAGGGACAGTAGCAGCAGCACTATTGGAGGAGACTGCGGCGGCGTGCTCCCCCCACCCCCGCCCTCCTCCCTCTCACCTATCCATCCGGCGCTGCTGCATCTAGTTGCAGCGGCTAAAGCTCGGCGGCGACACGGATCTAACTGGCGGCGGCGACGGCCCTTCTAGATCCGGCGGCAGCGGTCCTCTCCTTCCGACGTCCGTCAGTCCCAGGATCCAAAGGTCCCTCCGCTGCCTCCGTCGGTCGTGCGGGTACGGCCCTGCGTTCTGGCTGCAGTTCCGGCGTCCGCAGTGGTGCAGTTCAGCTGCTCCGATTGTTCAGCTCGTTGTCTGGGCGCCATTAGCCCCAAAACGATCCATCTACTGATCATAATTTCATTTGCTGATCTGCAACTGTACAATGTAATTTCTCCTCTGTTTTTTTAACAAACGACAAGTTTCTTTTTTGGCTTCCAATGAATTGATTGCTACTGATTCCTACTTGTAATTGTCACTGATTGCTCCCACTACTGAACAAGGCTTGTGTTACTTCTGTTGTGCTGATGTGCCGTTGCATACTGCTGTATACTTAGAAGTGTTTTTGCTGGTGGGTGTAACCGAACAGAGATCGAAAGAAGTCCAGATCACCCCCTGGGGTTTCACAAACCGGCTAATTCACCCCCTAAGCTCTAAAACCAGTTAAGTAACCCCCTAAGGTCTCTAATACCAGTCAAATCACCCCCTTGCGCTGATTATAGTGGTTTCTGCAGATGGTTTTGCTTGCGGGGCGTTGGACGACTGCCACGTCTGCTTGATGGGCTGGGTCTAGTTAACTGCTCCTTCTGTTTTGGCCTTGTCTCCCTTCTTTCCTTCGACGACGCGGCGGCAGCCGGCAGAGCAAAACCAGCCAATGCCAAACCAATCAAAGATTCTACAGTGAAATAAAACTGACCTTGTAGTTCAAGCATGCTGGGGATCATGCTATATTTTTTGGTACACAGTTAACTCCTATGCATGCTCAGTTTCGGTCAGCTAATACAACACTAAGAATACTGCCAATTAACATAGAAAATGAGCAACATCATACATCCCAAATACTGCTAATTTGAAAAGGAAAATTAAGAAGCAGGACATAGCCAAAATTCAGCAATAGTTCCACATTACATTCACTACTTTTTATTATCTCTCAACCTGCCACAATGCCAAAGTACTGCTTAATTCACCCTCATACTAACTAAGCCAACACTACAATTACACTTTACACAGAAAAATGGTAAAACAACTGAAACAAGCCAGAACAGCATTGCAAGTTTCTTCATTTTCTGAACTTTAGAAAGCTTCTGTGCACCTAGCTTTTCTTGAATCTCTGGCTTCTTTGCAAACTCTGAAGCTTGCTGTCACAACTTCAGCATGTGTGTCCAACTTGCTTCCAGCCAGTAGAAGTATTTACATCCATCAGCCTACCAATTATGCACACAAAAGAGCAAATCAAATTTCCTGATGGAATAATTACCAAAATTAGTAATCTAATATTACCATTACCTCCGGCTGGTTGTAAACATGGTCACAGGATCGTACACATATGGAATAATTACCAAAACTAGTAATCTAATTTTAGCTGGATCTTATACGGTTTCAGCTATTTTAAACGAGTACAAAAATCTCATACTAGTTTGATGTTTTCTTTTGTCCTGATATTAGCTGATGTTTCTTTTCTTTCTACTTAATAGTTCTGGGAGAGGATAGTAGGCATGAGTGTGACACAGGGTCAACTTCATCAATGATCCAGTAGAAGTTTATCCATCTCAGCCTGAAAGATCGAACAATCAGTCCATTAAATTGGAATCATGTGAATGTTACTACGGAATGGTCTTACCTCCGGCCGGATGCAAACGTGGTCACGTACGGAAGCTGCCAATAGGGGATTGGCGACCCCATGTTACCGCGGAGGCCGAGCGCTGAAGACAATCCCGGGACTGACGACCATGGCGACGAATAGGGGAGGAGAGGAACTTGGGAATAGGGGAGGACGAACTTCAGCTGTCTGCCATGCTGACGTACACAGGAGGAGAGGAACAAGAGAACATGTGAGGACGAGCTTGAGCTGGCGCCTTCCATCAAGCTGACGTGGTAGTAGTCCAACGTCACGCAAGTAAAACCGCCCACAGAAACCACTATAATCAGCGTAAGGGGTGAGTTGCCTGGTATTAGAGACTTCAGGGGGTTACTTAACTGGTTTTAGAGCTGAGGGGGTAGATTAGCCAGTTTATGAAACCCCAGGGGGTGATCTGAACTTCTTTCAATAGAGATCAGGTGATCCCTTCGGTGGAATGGTTCCACGTGGGGATTGGGTGGCGACACCAAAAACCCTGCACGGATTAGATCCACTAGTGGATATAATCCCTTGGAACCGAACATAGCCTGAAGGAGAAATAGGAAAAGCACGGAGCGAATTTACTCCAAATTGCTTGAAAAAAGCTGGCCAGGTCAAGAGAGAGAAATGGCGGAGCAAACTTCTCTGCTTTCTTTTCTGGTTTGCTACTTGTCATGTGCCTGAAAATTTTAGAGCACTGATTTGTGTTGTTTTGCCCAGGGCACAACACATGTCTTTTCTTCATGAAACTTTGCACCCATCTGAAAGACAAGAACATCCAAAATGCAAAATAATTCATATTTTTTTGAATTTGTAATGATTTAGTTGTTCACATCTGACGCATATATTCTTGGGAGCCAAAACACCGTCCCCTAACTTTACTCTATTCCTTCTTTTTTATTTCTAGTATGTTTTCTTCTTCTGTTTTGTTGAAACTGGATATTGACTAAGGTGAGTCAATAATGTCCGGCATAAAAGTGCGAAATCATGTTCGTAACCAGTTTGATCTTTTTTGATGATCCTCAACAGTTTTATGCACAATGGAACATACTGTAGGAACTATGAATTTGTTTGTTTTGGATCATTTTGGTGACTCGGAGGAACAAGTCTGATGTTGCATGAACATTTTTTGATCCACATGAACATTTTCGGATTTATGCTCAAGCTATTTGCTAAACGAAACAATCATGTTAAAGTGTTTCATCATACACGACTGGTCAATTGTGGGAATGGCAATACACACACTAATACATAACGGGCCCTCTTTGTGCAGTTCAAAAAACCAATCTATGATGATTTTGCCACCTTCTAGTGCTAATGTGTTAGCGATGTCTAGACTCATCAAATATGAAGAGGTTATTATGCCACAACTACCTGTGACAATGGTTACATCTCTGGTGATTGAACCGCTAGAGGCATTGGTTAAAGGGGTGCTTGGCAATTTCTTGCCATTTCTACACACAACATAAATAAAATTACAAAGGACCTTCATGACATCATCTAACATAGAAACATTCGATACACATGACAAAGCACAATCATTGAAAGTTCACATGTCAATGCAAGTCGATATGTACGTTGAAAATGTAAAAAAAAGGTTAGGCCTCTTATGGATACTATTCCTGATTGCTTTATTGTGTACGTCGTTTCTTCTCTTTGGTCCCGCCTTCATTGACCACCAAAAGTTATCGTGAAGTATGAAGCTATGGATGAGAAACTACTCATACAATACATGCCCGCCATAACACAACTGAACACACTAGAAGATAAATGAAAACTTGATCAAAATAAAGTGCTATATTTCAACACGCTATACGTACCCAATTTGAGATGGTCATTTTCAAATTGCTTCTTTGGAGGAGTTATAAGCTTTCCTTGGAAACTTCAATGATTGAAGGAGGTGAATGAGAATAGATTTTTCTGGAAAAAGTGTGCTATATCATTATGTTTTATGTATAGTGTCACCAAGATATAAGGTTAGGAAGTCGAGAGCCAATGTTTAGAAAAATTAAACTTATCATTGAAAGGATTGACTACGAGCTCAATTTGAGAATTGAACTTGGGTTGTGCTATTCCTTATGCCTTAGAATCATTTTACCCATTTTAGTATAGAAGTGTTTGGACGTTAGGCTTGTGCTATTCCTTGCGTCTTAGTATCAGTTATGTCTTAGTAGCATTTTACTCATTTTAGAAAGTATGGTTATAGTGTAACTATAACCAAATCTTTAACCCTGTATCTAAGCCTTTATTTTCATACAGACCAACTCTAAGCTCTAGGAACAACTAAGAATAACGTATTTAGTGTCAATCTATCAAGATAAAAAGAGAGGGACAAGAATCCATGAATGAATACCTAGTGTAAGCACTATAAACAAGCACAACAATTCATCTAAATTATTTGTTCTAAACAATTTCGACCTACCATCATACATAGCTAGCCATAATTACATACCAAGCAAGCTTACATGATCATTGTATTCATAAACATTAATAGTCTATCATAAACAACCACAAATAACACAATCCAATCATTTGTTCTAATTAGTTTTAAGATAGCATCATACATAGCTAGCCATAATAAGATATCAAACAAGCTTACATAATCAATGCTTTCATTGGGTTTCGTAAATACCCAAAGTAACACCTTCTAATGATTTGTTCTGGGTTTTTTAATTCTCGGATACACACAAGCATGCTTACCATATATTATAGAAGAAAGGCAAAGAAAGCATCCACATTGATGTTAGCAACTCCACACCACAGCCACGCTAAACCACCTGAGGCCTAGGTTGACTACTCCCTACTATCCCACCTAACCATGCCACTGATGAAAAAGTGTCCAAATCACCTCGTCAGAGGCTTTCCTGCACCCACACAGCGATATTTGTTCTTACATTGTCCGTAGACGGTGTTGCTCCATCGAATACGATAATGTTCCTGTGTTTCCAAAGCTCACACATTGTTAGTTGAATGCCTGCCATCAAGGACCTCGATTGCTACATAGCCACGTCTCGAGTGCCTCTGTATGAGAAGGTGAACATTCTTCTTTACGATGGAACTTGAACCTATCTATTTTTTATCCTATATGTTGGCCACAGAAACTAGATGAATGATAATATCAAGACTTCAATTGCAAGCAATCATACTTTTTGTAGGTTATTTACAGGAGCCAGTGCTTGGATCTGTACGTGGTCGTTACTCAGTCATGTGGAAGCCAAGGAACATATGGCTATTGGGTGCAACCAGTGGAAGACAGTAGCACGGGGTACTTAAAACCGGTTTAGATGACGGTCCAATAATAGACTTTGGCTTCCGGTTGTGGCAATTTGTTCTATTTTACAACTGGTTTAGTCATCTTGTTCTATTTTGCAACTGGTTTGGATGACGGTCCAATAATAGACTATATGAATGATATATCAAGACTTCAGTTCCAAGCAATCATACTCATTTTACAACCGGTTTAGTCATCTTGTTCTATTTTAGCCGGTTGTGGCAATTTTATTTATCATTTACTTTGGCTCTTTTGGGAGTGACTACTATATGACAGACAATTTGTGAGACATTCTTCTTAATAATATGGCTGCATGCATCATTCAGATGCAAAGGTTGTGGGTAATCCTTCTTTAAAAAAAGCAAATGAGGATCACCTACGTCGGGGGAATTCATGTCGTGACTGTCATCGACATATCTCTGGTTCCACCGCCATCTCACTTCCCTCCCACGCAAACATGATTTTATAGAAGGCGATATCTAGACTATGATACGGGTAAACAAGCCAAGGAGCTAACTCAATTGTAGTTGTTGCGGCCAGGCTAGTGGGTACCTCCACCGCCACAACAAGTTCTAGGGTTTTGGGTCGAGGGAGAGCTATGAAGCCTATGAACGAGTGGGATTGAGATGGAAATGCCCGCACAACCTTGAGACACAAATTCCTGCCAATTTGTTGATTAGGAGAGAGAAAGGCCCAGGGGTCAAACCATGACTTTAAAACCACGGCACGTCACCCTCCATACAGCCATACAGCTTTGGGCGAGCGGAGGGTCAAAAAATAACCAGTTAGTTTTACGTGAGGGTCAAAGTAATGTAAGCCATATGCTGGCAGTTTTTGGTAGGACTTCGAGTCGCACTATGGTGTGGCTAGGCTCTGGACCTGATGAGGTTGTTAATCTCTGTAACTTCGATAGTAGCTTTGCTACGTGAGTAATACAAATTTTCCCGCAAAAAAAGGTTATTTAGTTTTATAGGCCAACACTTATCAAATTGGTAGGCTGAGGGACGAAAAACATACCTTTCTCTACAGAAATTATGTATGAATTTAATTTTGGGCAGAATTTATGACAGTTTAGCGCGGCATGTGCAAGGAACATGCTTTATTTTTACACAAACAGCAACATGTCTTACTTCTTTTATATGTACATAATCACAAAATTTACATACATGATATGTTTACAAAACAATTTAGAACATCACAGATATTTTTTCTGAAAAAAATCCAACAATCCTTGAAGAGATTTGTCATGCCGGAATAGGTTGGCACTTTCTGAAATGACGAAAATTCACTAATTTTTGGTCAATTTCAACAAATATGAAGAGCACTAAAGTTGACGTACTATTAAGTTATTTTTTGAGAAATACATTATGTAGTTTCCTCTCTCGTACTGTTATTTAGATCAAAATTCGAACTTAATATTCTCGAATATTAGAGGTAAGCATCCCTGAATCCCTGAATCTGAGAGCTGCAATAAAACTGAATATATGTATCATATAATTGAGCATGGCCCATTTTATTAGCAGAAAATAACCTAAATTTAGAACCACACCTACGCCTGGAGCCATGGAAACGAGCATGGCGTCGACGTGCGTCTAGCCTGCTGCGGTGTCCTCGTCGCGACAGAACAGCTTGTCCTTGCTGACCTTCCACTCCCGCGGGACGGGCGTGGCCTTTTTTTTTTTCCTTTTTGCGGGAGGGGCTGACGTGGCCTTACCGGCACATAGATGCCCATCCATCAAGCAACAACAACAATAGCTGTTTCCCTCGTCGGCTGAGTGAAGGCCGAGCCACGCGTCGAGCTGGAAGTCGTAGTGGGCGTACCCGCCGGCGACCGGCCATGGCTGCCTCTCAGGCCGTCGTAGTGGGCATTTCTCTTTGCCCACACAAACTTTCCGGTAACGTGAGGCGAAGATTGTTAGCCCAAGACACTCACTGAAGCAGCACACACACACACACGTACCAGCAAGAGTGTAGCTCACTTCCTTCTGCACTGAATAAGCACACACAGACACACACACACGTGAGAGAGGAGGAGTACTACTTGAGGCTTAGATGATTGAAATGGAATGGCCTTTTATTTACAATGCGGGATACAACTCGGAGCTTTGAGCCGGCTAGCACCGGACGTGTAGCTAGCTGAGAAACTACTACACACTTACCCTATCTATTCCTGGTAATTTCCTATCTACTACTAGGAAATTAGTACGTACTTGCATGGACAGCTCTAGTCAACTCCAGGTCAAGTTTCTTCCACAGCTAAGGAAGCTACTAGGTGATTTCCATGCAATTGCCATGAGACAGGGGTGAAGCCCACAAAGATGCTGCTGCCCATGGATTCGAACTGCGCGCATTCGCCCACCGTTGCAACTGGCACGCTGAGGACCGGAGGCGCCGGAAGGCCTCGCGGAGAGCTGGCGTGGCCGTCGTTCAGTCATCGTCCATATCCAGCTTGTGGATGCGGTAGCACCTATCGGCTAGGCATGACTTGACAGCTCCACCGACCGAAGCTCCGTGCAAGACGAAGCCGCTCCACCTCCTGCCTCTGTCTTCCAGTGTTGCTCCACAAACGATGCTCCCAAGAGAGAAACGGCACCGTAGTACCGCCATAGTCCGATTATGAAGACCAGATCCTAGTGTTTCCTCCGAAGCAGCACGAGTGGGTTGACAGAAGTTACACGATGATGGCTTCATCAAGGTAACGACGCAAACCGCCACCATCGCCTGCCATCGGCTCGGTTTTCACCGGCAACTCTGTCTCTCCAACTCGCAGTTGGGACTAGATGACGGATCTGAAAGTCCGACCACCCAGCCTCACGCCGACCATCTCAGGCGAAGGAGGTGGCCACCACCGCCACGCCCAGGGCAAGAGCCTCCGGCGTCCTTGAGTTGCAGGTCGATCCCAAGGGCAGCAAGCCATTGATGGGACGGTACACGAGACCAGCAAGTCCAGCAGGCCTAATCCCATATGGGCCCAGATCGGGTGCCCAAGTCGCCATCTGTCGTGGGAACGATTCCGACAATAATAAGGGATAGGGTAACGGAGCATGATCTATCGAGATGTAAATGGGTGACACGGTGGTTTTAGCGAGTTCGGGCCTCTCACGGTGGAGATAACAACCCTACGTCTCGTGCTCCGGAGAGGCTTTGTTTATCTGTCATGAACATGGGGTTACATGCATGATGTATTTGAGAGAGAGGGGAGAACGGATCTCCCTGCCTGAGCTAAATGGTGAGAAAGAGAGAGAGGTGGAAGAAAGAGCTCGCCCCCTAGTCTAGTGGTGGGGGATGGCTTATATAGAGTGCGCCACCCCCTCACCTCCTATGTTACAAAGTGGGGGTGTTAATGCCATAACTCAGCCCACTACTAAGATGATGCTTCGAGTTCTTTGTCGACTTTTGGTCTTCGCATATCCGAGTGAGATCAGGTGCTCCGAGTGGAATGAGTTGATCGAGTGGAGTGCTATGCTCCGAGTGGTTGTTGTCGTCCGAGTGACTTGGTGGTCACCCGAGTGGATGGTTTGTCGATTCTCCGAGCGATGCTCTGGGCCCATCTGATATGTGGACCCCGTGCTTTATGATCTTTGACCCTTCGAGGGCCTACCTGTTATGCATGTCCCCAACATTAGCCCCCGAATCGGTTGTGATTTTGCAGAACGAGTTTGTGAAAGACACAATTTGGCCCGAGTGATTACGGAAATACTCGGTACCCATCATCGTGCTTTCAGACAACCAAGGTTTGAACAAAATCTCAATGGATTCTGGAACTGCGCTTCCCGATTGATCTGGGATAAGAGCCTGCGAGGAGCGACTTGATGACATTCGTTCATCTCTCGGAAGAGGTTAACTCGTGATCAGAGTATGGGTGTGTCATTAAATCCAGGCAACAAGATTGACGCATGGACTGTTCTCTCGGAGAGATGCCATTCTTATCCCGGGGGAACATCAATACGAGTCGGTTCTAGATCCAAACTTATGAGTTGCACGCTTTGAGTCTTAGAAGAAGGCTCAAAACAGGTCTACGGAGGAGCGTGAAACTCACCTTATAGCAATTTTTTTTGGTAGTCGACGGGAGCTTTAGGACTTGTTTGTTTGTTGTTCGTCACTCGGACTGGTCAGGCCATACCAAGTGGAAATTACTCCAGTGGGGGCACGCTGAGTGCACCCACTGGGTGTAGTCCCCGAGACCGCCGTCGACTGCGGGCAGTCGGCGGGGGTCTGAGAGAACTAAAAAATCTTCTTAGTTGGTTCTGATCGAACTTGTTCCTCTCTGACTCAGAAGTCGAGTAGTGCTTGAGTGATCTGGAGCTGGTCTTGACCGAGCAAAAATGTTTCTTTCTGAGTTCTCTTCCAGTGGGGGCACGCTGAGTGCACCTACTGGGTGTAGTCCCCGAGCCTCTGTCGGACTAGATGAGTCTGGCAGAGGGTTTAAGTCTCCCGGTAAACCTCCATGCTGTCGGCACGGTAAATATCTTTGTCTGAAATTGAGTCAATCGGATGGATCTTCAAGCGCTTGGCATGGTAAACAAGCTCAGCCTGGAGCTGAGTCAGTCGGGCTGATCTTCATGCACTCGGCACGGAATAAATTAAGCCTGGAACTCGGTCAAGCAGGTGAATCTCCGTGCTCTCGGCATGGTGAACGAATTCGGCTTTAAAACTGCCGACTGTAGAAAAAAGCTGGACACTCCAGGGAGTAATCGTTGCAGTAGTACTTCTTATATTGACCGTTAGATTTTGCGTGAAAGGGGTATTTGTCCGAGTGGACGTGCTTCCCGACTGATCGGGAGTATGTTGACTGCAAGGAAAAACTTGGTGGCACCTGTATGTCTCCCGGAGGAGATAGACTAGTGGTCTGACATGGACGTACCATGAAACCCGAGTGATGAGGCTAGTGTGTGGGCTGACTCTCCGGAGAGAGGCCACTCATTATCCCGGGGGAACGCCAGCACATGTCATCTCTGAGTCCAAGTTTGTGAAACTGACGCCTTGGAGCCTAGGATAGGGCCAAGTGTATCCGTAGAGGAGTGTTGTTTTCACCCTTTTGCAATCCTGAAGATGAATTTAAGTAATGATTCGGGTGACCGTCCGAGTGGACAGTACTACCCTTATAGATTTTCGGCAGACCGAGCATGTATGGCCAGAAAGATATTCCTGATGTGATCAATGAGTTGATTGAATGGGCGTAACCCCTGAGGGCGCATGGCCAACGGCTGTGCGTAGCCCCCGAGTGATGCTCGAAAGAGGTACGCTTGCTACAGAGTGTGATATGAGGTTTGATCATATGAGTAACTTAGTCGTTCCCGTGCTGGGGGTGTAGAGGTAAAGACATGTCCAACTGATGGTGACGCGCGAGTCGGCCGAGGGGCGATGATGTGTACAACCGAGTGACGACGCGCGGGGCGGCCGAGTGGTGAAGACGTGCACAACTGAGTGGCGACGCACGGGGCAGCCGAGTCATAATGTGTGAGGTGGTCAAATGGTGAAGACACAACTGAGTGGCAACGCGCGGGGTGGCCAAGTGGTGAAGATGTGCACAACCGAGTGGCGACGTGCGGGACGGACGAGTGGTGAAGACGTGCACAACCGAGTGGCGACGTGCGGGACGGCCGAGTGGTGATGACGTGCACAACGGAGTGGCGCCGCGCGGGGCGGTCGAGTAAGGATGCGCGAGGTGGCCGAGTGAAGGACTACGTGTCCGGCCAAGTAGTGATGTGCGGGGTGGCCGAGTGACGACACGCGGCGTGGCCAAGTGGCGACGCGCGCGGTGGCCGAGTGAAAGATTGCATGTCCAACCAAGTGGCTGAAATGGTCTTCGAGGGAGTTAGCCAGATGCTTTCGAAGCTAATGTAGGGAAGAGGTCGGTGTAGTTTGGTTGCGACGCAACAAGACCAGCACGACAACTGAGTCTGAGTAGGAATGGAGATGGCGCGTAGAGCGTGTGGGTGATTATAAAACTTGTCAAAGTGGCTGATCGAATGCACTTGTTCAAGTGAAGGATTTGACTGGTGATGAAGTACTCGACCACTCAGGAGAGTGTCATTCCAAATGAGATGCAGCCCCCGAGTGCGGCGTAGCCCCCGAGTGTACTACAGGCTTCGACAACGGACATGCCGGGATACGAGAAATATAGTTTTGAATGGATGATTTGCAATTCATCGAGTCGGAGTCGGGTAAAGATGAGGAGAAGCTTCCGAGTGATGCTCGAAAGAGGCAAACTCGCAAAGGAGTGAAGTGTGAAGTTTAATTATAAAAGGGACTTATCTGTCTCATGCCTGACGAGGTCTATATCATTGATACGATGAAGAGGATTCCACAGAGGGATTGGCCGGATGTGTTTGAAGTAAATAGAGCGACAAGGTCAGTGTTGTGGTGCGCTAGGACCGGTACGGTGACCGAGTCCGAGCAGCAATGAAGTTGACGCATAGGGCCGTCGAGTGATCATGTAACTTGTGTAAAAAAATGGCACAAGCCAACGAAATAATTTCTCAAGGAAATTTGATGTGTGCTGAAATGATTTGTGTGAACAACACCCATAGACACCCGCTGGGAGTGCAAGGGGCTTGCTGTTTAACCAGCAAGAGTCAGAAAGAGCGAAGGATCTGTTCGAACTTGTCTAAGCGACGGATCCGACTGAACTCATTGGAATACTGGCTCAAATAAAATGGAAGTGTAGTGTTTCGAATGAGTTGCAGCCCCGGAGGACCGATGCAAACTCGAAATGAAGAACAACACATGGTGTTCATGAATGATGTATGCGAAAAAATGGAAGTTGGACTCAGGAGTCACATAACCAGTACTAAGCAAGTATGTGAAAATAGGCAATCGAGCGTAGAGGTATACTTGCTGGCGTGGCCTCCGAGTGAACGTGATGTGTGAATTACGGGATACTCGGGAAGACGGAAATAACATAATGTAAAATGACTTAGCTGTCTGAAGGCGCGCGAGAGGCCGAGTGGTGATAAGGCGACCAACCAAGTGGCGACGCGCGGGGCGGCCGAGTAGTGATGAGGTGACCAACCAAATGGCGACGCGCGGGGTGGCCGAGTGGTGATGAAGTGACCAACCGAGTGGCGACGCGCGGGGCGGCCGAGTGGTTATGAGGTGACCAACCGATGGAGATGCGCGGAGCGGCCGAGTGGTTATGAGGTGACCAACCTGATGGCGACGCGCGGGGCGGCCGAGTGGTTATGAGGTGACCAACCGAAAGCGTCGCGCGGGGCGGCCGAGTTGTTATGAGGTGACCAACTTGATGGCGACGCGCGGGGGCGGCCGAGTGGTTATGAGGTGACCAACCGATGGCGACGCGCGGGGCGGCCGAGTTGTTATGAGGTGACCGACCGAGTGGCGACGCGCGGGGCGGCCTAGTGGTGATGAGGTGACCAACCGATGGCGACGCGCGGGGCGGCCGAGTAGTGATGAGGTGACAAACCGAGTGGCGACGCGCGGGGCGGCCTACTGGTGATGAGGTGACCAACCGATGGCCACGCGCGGGGCGGCCGAGTGGTGATGAGGTGACCAACCGATGGCAACGCGCGGGGCGGCCGAGTGGTGATGAGGTGACCAACCGAGTGACGACGCGCGGGGCGGCCGAGTGGTGATGAGGTGACCAACCGAGGGCAAGGCGCGGGGCGGCCGAGTGGTGATGAGGTGACCAACCGATGGCGTCGCGCGGGGCGGCCGAGTGGTGATGAGGTGACCAACCGAGTGGCGACGCGCGGAGCGGCCTAGTGGTGATGAGGTGACCAACCGATGGCAACGGGCGGGGTGGCCGAGTGGTGATGAGGTGACCAACCGATGGCAACGCGCGGGGCGGCCGAGTGGTGATGAGGTGACAACCTGATTGCGACGCGCGGGGCGGCCGAGTGGTGATGAGGTGACCAAACGAGTGGCGACGCACGGCGCGGCCTAGTGGTGACGAGGTGACCAACCGATGGCCATGCGCAGGGCAGCCGAGTGGTGATGAGGTGACCAACCGATGGCAACGCGCGGGGTGGCCGAGTGGTGATGAGGTGACCAACCGATGGCGACGCGCGGGGCGGCCGAGTGGTGATGAGGTGACCAACCGAGTGGCGACGCGCGGAGCGGCCTAGTGGTGATGAGGTGACCAACTGATGGCGACGCGCGGGGCGGCCGAGTGGTGATGAGGTGGCCAACCGATGGCGACGCGCGGGGCGGCCGAGTGGTGATGAGGTGACCAACCGAGTGACGACGCGCGGGGCGGCCGAGTGGTGATGAGGTGACCAACCGAGTGGCGACGCGCGGAGCGGCCTAGTGGTGATGAGGTGACCAACCGATGGCGACGCGCGGGGCTGCCGAGTGGTGATGAGGTGACCAACCGATGGCAACGCGCGGGGCGGCCGAGTGGTGACTAGGTGACCAACCGATGGCGACGCACGGGGAGGCCGAGTGGTGATGAGGTGACCAACCGATGGCAACGCGCGGGGCGGCCGAGTGGTGATGAGGTGACCAACCGAGTGGCGACGCGCGGGGCGGCCGAGTGGTGATGAGGTGACCAACCGATGGCGACGCGCGGGGCGGCCGAGTGGTGCTGAGGTGACCAACCAAGTCGCGACGCGCGGGGAGGCCGAGTGCTGATGAGGTGACCAACCGAATGGCGACGCGCGGAGCGGCCTAGTGGTGATGAGGTGACGAACCGATGGCGACGCGCGGGGCGGCCGAGTGGTGATGAGGTGACCAACCGATGGCGACGCACGGGGCGGCCGAGTGGTGATGAGGTGACCAACCGATGGCGACGCACGGGGAGGCCGAGTGGTGATGAGGTGACCAACCGATGGCGACACGCGGGGCGGCCGAGTGGTGATGAGGTGACCAACCGATGGCGACGCGCGAGGAAGACGAGTGTAGTAGACGCATCTAGCGGAGTGACGATGCGCGGGGCCTCCGAGTGAAGTAGAGGCGTCCCGTGGAGTGGCGACGCGCGGGGCGTCTGAGTGAAGTGGACGCGTTTCGCGGAGTGACGATGCGCGGAGCCTCCGAGTGAGGTAGGGGCGTCCCGCGGAGTGGCGACGCGCGGGGCGTCTGAGTGAAGTGGACGCGTTCCGCGGAGTGACGATGAGCGGGGATTCTGAGTGAAGTAGAGGCGTCCCGTGGAGTGATGACGTGTGGGGCGTCTTATTGAACTGGACGCGTTCCGCGGAGTGACGATGCGCGGGCCCTCCGAGTGAAGTAGAGGTGTCCCGCGGAGTAGCGACGCGCGGGGCGCCTGAGTGAAGTGGACGCGTTCCGCGGAGTGACGATGCGCGGGGCTTCTGTCGTGAAATTGTCACGGCAGATGTCCTTAGTGTCAGGACTTAGTCACGAGGCCAACGCATCTATGTGGTAGCTTGAAAGGGGTTGAGCGGAATCGAGAGACGCAACACAAGACAAGGATTTAGACAGCTTCGGCCCCAGGAAACATCATCCGGTAATAGCCCTACATGCTGTTATGGCTAGGTCTCATTATGCTCATGCGAGAGTCGCCGGTAAGCCGGCTCTTGTGTCTAGCCCTAGAGATTGTTTCTTGCCTGTCCTCTTTGAGGAGCCCTGCCCCTCCTTATATAAGTTGAAGGGGCGGGTTACATGTGGTGGCCTATTAGGATTAGGACTAGTCTACTACAAGTGTAATCCTAGTCTGCCCCCTTAAGGGAAAATTCCTTAGGTCTTTCCTCTTAAACCGGCCCACTAGAGTATAAGTTGGCCTGCTGGGCCTTGGGCCTTGTCGTCCGTCTGATCCGCCCATCGGGTCTCCAGTGAGTCACAATGTCAAGGCGGGTTACATGTAAACCGCCATGTCCGGGCGGATCGCCAGTGAGTCGCCAAGCTCCAGTCGGGTCTCTGGTGAGTCGCCAAGTCCGGCCGGGTGATACCGCGGGGTATATCCCCGACATTAGCCCCTAGTTTAATTTGGATTTATCCATGTTAAACTGATCCTGCAAAATAAACACCAGAACAACTTTAACAGGTTGTGCTCTGGGTTAAAAATTCTTGGTTAAAAATTCTTGTAAGCCGGTCCCTGATCATCTTTAAGTCCTTGTCATTTCCTTCTTGATACACGCCCAATTCATAACAAATCTCCTCAACAGATATGTTTCAACTTTGTCAATGCAAAAAATCCAGATACTTCCTTTGAAAAATCCGGGTCAATAGGCGAGCTTCATAATCAATTTGCTGACATTGGCTCTTGGAGAGAGATACTTATAAGAAATAATCCATTTGAGTCAGCCTTCAAAGCTCTGACTTGACAAAGATATTGGTCTTGAAATATTCAACTGATATTCAGCCGGCTTAAAGATGTAGATCTTGCCGATTTATGATTGCCAAAATTGCCGGGTTATAAATAAATGATGCCGGGTCATGATTGTTGCAGACACCGGGTTAATCTGGTCTGCTCCAAACTGAGAATTTGAAGATTTTTTCTCCCTTATATGCATATCACCTGTAGCCCCCAATTGTCGGGTTGTCATGCTTGCAGCAACCTGGGACTTGTAATTGCCTTATGCTCATGAAAACTTCAACCAGTGTAGCCCCCAAGGGCCGGGTCATTGCAATAATGAGCAGGGAGTTTGTAGATATAACCATGTAAACTTGAACAGCAACGTGTAGCCCCCAAGGGCCGGCTTAGTAAGATAATACTAAGCTGGTACTTTGTATATAATTTATTGATAATAACATCATATAATATAATCTCCACCATGGGGCTTGAACCCACGTCCACAAGGTTAAGAGCTTTGTACTTTACCAACTGAGTAGTGGACCGTTCAATATAATGGATTAATGCTTGTATATCTTGAATTTTTGACAGGAGCAATTGGTAGCCCCCAAGGGCCGGCTCATTACAATGTGATGAGTCGGGTCTTCAATAAGTTGAGCAAAAAATGACTTTGCATTAGCCCCCAAGTGCCATGGTGCATGCTGGCAGTGACATGGGACTTGCCTATTTGATGTAACCTCAACTTGAATAATATAGCCCCCAAGTGCCGGGTCGTAAGCCTGCAGCGACTCGGGACTATGCCCTCCATTATAAAATAAATCATATACCTTGATAAAATAATAGCCATTGCGCTGAAGCGACTTTAAAGACCTCCATCATAATATCATAATAAAAATCTAGCCATGTTGGCTATTCAAGATTTGAATAATATAATCTTATCGGTTGACAAGTAGATCCGAAGTTCAAATACTCGGCGGCTCTTGGCCGATGGCGACTTAATGCGCATTCATTGTAAGCCAGAATTTCATAACCCGGCGGCTTATAGCCTTTGAGAAAATCAAGAATTGATAACTCTTTTGAGACACCAATTTCAATCTTTGATGATGGGCTTGAACTTTAATCATTTATGTAAGTCATAGCTCTGTAAATCCTGCACAGAGCTTAAACAACATATGCCCTGGCGACTTAACGTCAAAAGCCAGGGCGGGTAACCATCCAAATGTAGTCTTATCCTGCACACAAGTAGATCACAAGAACCCTTGGCGGTTTACCGCAGGGCGGGTCATAATATCTTATATATAACCATTGATGTGTAACAAGGAGTCACAGATAAGCCTGTTATGAATCATAACTTTGAAACATAACTATAATAATAATATCATACCTGTGATATTGAATTTTCACTGCCGGTTTATGTGACCTGGGCAGTAAGGGTGATAACCCAATCTTTAGAAATCAAGACTTCCAAATGTTTATGATTATCATATGATGGCGACTTATCATCCAAAGTCAAACCGGGTTAAATAGCAACCACTCATATACACTTTAGATATGATCAAAAGAGCTTCAAATAAAATCCAAAAATTGTTTGCAAAAAGAGACTTCAAAAAATTTGAGGCTTCTGATTTGAATACGATCAGAAAACCGTCCCAAAGGGGTTAAGCTAAGATTCGAATACGATCATATAGCCCCCAGTGGCTTTGGCGTTGCCGATCAAGAGGGTACCGACAGCTATGTTCTCTTTGGTTCTAATACGACCTATGTTTGAACAGGAAGCCCCCAAATGACCTTGAGAGTTGTTTAACGACGCTGATTCGAATACGATCCACGTCGGTTCCCAAAAGGGGTCGAGCTATGATTCGAATACGATCAAGAAGCCCCCTAGTGAGCTCGGCAGTGTGCCGATCAAGAGGGTACCGACAGCTATGTTCTCTTTGGTTCGAATACGACCTATGTTTGAACAGGAAGCCCCCTAGTGATCATGAGAATATTTAACGACTCTGATTCGAATACGATCAGGGTCACACCTAAAGGGTTAAGCTAAATTCGAATACGATCAGCTCCCAATGGTCATTAAAGCAGGGTACCTATGTTTGGGTTGTGCTTTGTAACAGACTCTTTTTGGTCCCTTTAATTTTTCCTGAGAACTCGAACTTTTGCGAGAGATAAATTCTTTTTGAACCGGAAAAACCGGATATTGAGAGTTTCAAAGCTTTGTGATAAACAAATTTACCTTGAACCGGATTTTGAACCAGATTTAAGAGCTTCAAAACTTTGTGGCAGATAAATTTCCCTTGAACCGGATATTTAAGAGCTTCAGTGCTTTGTGGGAGATGTCAAGTCTCTTGAGCCGGATCTAAACCGGAATCCTTCTTTTTAAGCCGAAAATTTTCTGACGGCCTTTAAACTTTTTACCAATATGGCGGTAGCCTCCGGGACCGGGTTATTTTTCCCTCCAATGACCCGGAGTTCTTGAATGCATTGAAACCGACCAATGCTGCCGAGTCATATGATTGTAGCCCCCGAGTCTCAATACGCCTCGAGGAGTTGTCTTTGAGATTCTCCATATTGACCATAGCATAAGGTGTATATCATTGGTGTTGATAGCGCGATGTGAATCCACAGAAGGTTGAGGTGACTGCGGCGGGTTATAAATGATCCTGTATGAGCCGTGTCAACAACTCGGCCAATGGTTCCTTCCAACTGGCTGTTTGAAGTTAACCAAACCCCTAGTGGCGGCGACTTGTGTACCTACCCATTGAGCCATCCAGTGCAGACGGCGGCTGATAAGACATGATAACTTGCCTCCAATTTGTTGGAAGAAAACCGGGCTACCCTAGCAGTGACTTGCTCATACTCAATAAACAGCTCATGCAGACAGGTGCGGCCCGGTGTGTTGATGTAGGCCAGGCCGCGAGAGACGGACGGTAAAGACGACCGCAACATCTGAGGCGGCACAGACAGATGAACCGGCCGTGGCGTTGTAAGCCGGCGCGGACGGGCAAGTCGTCCTCCTTGCTGTAAGCCGGCGTGGTCGCAGAGACGGCCACGGCGTTGTAAGCCGGTGCGGTCGCGAGAGACGGCCACGGCGTTGTAAGCCGGTGCGGGAGTCCGTTGAGTAACGACGACCACCTGTGCCAAAAGATGTTGGCGTGCCTCCATCTCCGCGGTACAATGTCACTTTTTGTCATAAATAATTGCCCTGCATAAACAATATTGCAGACCAAGGCAAAGATAAACTTGTTCTTTAACAAAAACAATATGTGTTAATAAAACAAACTTGGATGAATATCACCTGATTCGCCCCGGACAACAGATGAGTCGGCCGCGGCGCTGTAAGCCGGCGCGGACGGGCGAGTTAATGTAAACCGGGCCACAGAGGATGGTGACTTTGCGCACGTTCATTCACCGGGCAGTATGACACGGACGAAACCCTGGTGCAGAACATTGCCATCGCTCGCTCCATACCCACAATATAACACCTCATTCGCAATGAACAATTGTCCTGCATCAAAAAGTATTGCAAGCCAAAGTATTTGTTCTTTTAAAGAAAGCAATATGTAATATAAAAACATATTGGATGGATTTCACCTGATACGTCAGGCCAGTAGTTATCCACCGCGGAGTTGATGATCACCGCGGTGAAGCTGAAATTAATCACGGGTGAGCCGACCGCGGCGTTGTAAGCTAGCGCAGATGGGTGGGTCAATCGCAGGCGCGGTAAACCGCGTGGACGGGTAAGTCAGCCAAATTGTGTTGATGTAGAGTGGACCACAGGGGCGGCGGCTTGAGTGCGTCCGTCGGGCGACGTATGAGAGCGGGCGCGGCGTTGGAGCCCAGCGCGCGCGGGCGCAGACGGACGAGTCAGCCACATCGTGGTAGCCGGTGCAGGCGCTTGAGTTGGCCATGACGTTTAAACCAGTGCGAGCCTTATGTCGACGGCATGACGTCACTTTTGTAGTGGACTTTGTCCTGATTCGTCCGGATGGGAGATGATCCGTTCTACGCGGCAGAGGCTGCACGAGACTAGGGTGGGGATGCACCGGCAACGTGGCAGCTCAAAGCCCACCATGGCAGAGGCGGTTCAACGCGAGAGGGGCACGGTTCCATAGGAATACATATATGATGTCCATGAAAATTGTGTACGTGCAAGTACTTTTTCAATCTTCCAACCTGCTCCCCACTTCCCCTTGTTTGTCTTGAGCACAGGCTAACAGAAGAACACGCAGGGGCGCAGCAGCTCAGAAGCGAAACCGAGCAGGGACGTTGGGGGCGGCAGAACCGGCTGGCGACTTGAAGCACGGTGAGGCAAATCCGGCCGGCGACTCGAGGCCCAGTGGCCCTAGGTGCAGCGGCCCAGGGCGCGGGGAGGTTTCAGAGACGGCGTGGCTTATAGTGGCAGACGAGTGGTGAGCCGGAGCGGGGTGACTTGACCGCGGAGGCAAAACCGGCGAGGCGCGGGCGGGTCATGGCAGCGGTTTAGAGGCCGGGCGCTGGACTCGGACGACGCATGCATCCGAGCTCAGAGCAGGCCGGGACCAGCGAGTTGGCCAGCCGGCGTGGGAACCGGCCGCGGGGAGGAGATTGGCGCGGCAGGGCGACTCGGCGGGTCGACCCGAGGCGACCAGGTGAGCGAAACCAGGCCATAGTAGCTCCAAAAATCCTTCTCTGGGTCGTCGTTGACTTGGCTTTTTTTCCCACTGTAACGAGGTACCTGGCTTTCCTTTTCCTGTACGTGTCCGAGCCCGTGTCAGACTAACAGCAGCCATATCTTCAATCTTTGAACAACTCCAAAGCCTTTCTTCTTCTATTTAATCCTCATGGTGAGGAGTAGTACTAGTCTCACGTGAGGAGGTGAAGATCCATTGACTTTGGTCCATGCGCCCACTACTAATACAAGTAGTATTTTGCTAATTTAATCCCGATGAGCAGTATAGCCCTAGTCCTTCACGTGTACAGGTAACACTCCGAACTTGATCTAGACACGGACAACAGATCCATCCAATCCCGTCGGTCTCGGAGTAGTAACCTGGCAGACAAATCACCTCGTGTAGATCTCGTCTCGGACTTGGCAGATTGAGACGACGTGATGGCGACGCCGCGACGCACATAGATGAAACCCTAATCCCCTTCGAACTTCAATCTCTTCCTCCAAATTTTCAAAATTAACCAGCAAAATTAGGAACCCATCCGGCGGCGAAATTTCTGAAAAGCTCGGCAATTGTTCCCTTGAGCCGGCGTGGCAACTGTTCCGTCCCGGGTTATCTTGCGTGATTGTTCTATGATTACTCTTCTTCATCTGGAAAATAGCGAGCTTCTCGATCCCTGAAAGATCCCTTCAAAAACTCAACACCACCGTACGCCAGCCCCACGGTGGGCGTCAACTGTCGTGGAATTGTCACGGCAGATGTTCTTAGTGTCAGGAGTTAGTCGCGAGGCCAACGCATCTATGTGATAGCTTGAGAGGGGTTGAGCGGAATCAAGAGACGCAACACAAGACAAGGATTTAGACAGCTTCGGGCCCCAGGAAACATCATCCGGTAATAGCCCTACATGCTGTTGTGGCTAGGTCTCATTATGCTCATGAGAGAGTCGCCGGTAAGCCGGCTCTTTGTGTCTAGCCCTAGAGATTGTTTCTTGCCTGTCCTCTTTGGGAGCCCTGCCCCTCCTTATATAAGTTGAAGGGGCGGGTTACATGTGGTGTCCTATTAGGATTAGGACTAGTCTATTACAAGTGTAATCCTAGTCTGCCCCCTTAAGGGAAAATTCCTTATGTCTTTCCTCTTAAACCGGCCCACCAGAGTATAAGCTGGCCTGCTGGGCCTTGGGCCTTGTCGTCCGTCTGATCCGCCCATCGGGTCTTCAGTGAGTCACAATGTCCAGGCGGGTTACATGTAAACCGCCATGTCCGGGCGGATCGCTAGTGAGTCGCCAAGCTCCAGTCGGGTCTCTGGTGAGACGCCAAGTCCGGCCGGATCATAATTCCGGCAGGGTCATACCGCGGGGTATATCCCCGACAGCTTCCGAGTGTAGTAGAGGCGTCCCGCGGAGTGACGACGCGCGGGGCGCCTGAGTGAAGTGGACGCGTTCCGCGGAGTGTTAACGCGCGGGGCATCTGAGTGATGAAGACTCGTTCAGCGGAGTGACGATGCGTGGGGCATCCGATCGATGAAGATGCATTCATCGAAGTGGTGACGCACGGGGCGTCCGAGTGTTGTAGACGTGTCCCGTGAAATGGTGATGCACGTGGTGGTCGAGTGAACCTCCGCAGGAAGGTTGATGAAGACGCATCCATCGGAGTGGCGGCGCACGGGGCGTTGAGCGAGAGGAAGCAGATGTCGCAGTCGAGGGTCGCCCTGACTTGTCGTTGCGTTCACTGAAGGGAGACGAGTCCACGAGTGTGCTCGCCGTAGACGGGTTGAATACAGTGGTCATGGTCGTTGCTGTGGAGGATCTGTCGAGGCCGTCGCCTCAGGCGTCACCGGTCCGTTACGGTGGCTGGACATCAGCCGGCAGAGTAAAAGAGTGAACCGGCCGAGTGGACCCCGCGACCTCACGGCCGAGTGAGCCCTGTTCGAGCGGACGTCTCATCCGAGTGCTCCCGCCTGTCCGAGTGAACCGCAGTCGTCGTTGTGGAGGTGCGATACGGATGACGCAGCGATGCGATACCTTGCTGGAGCTGGGCGGCGGACGAGGTCAACTTGGTGCGGCGCTCGGTCAGTAACGGAGCAATAAATCCCTGTTAATTAGGTGTAATTGTTTGGCTAGCCAACGCATGAAAGGAGTAGCCCACGTCCAGATCATGTATGCAGAATCTGCATGTAAGAGGCATTAATTAGCGCTAATTAAGCAAAAGTTAAAGCGTTAATGTACGTAATGGAAGTTTCCCTTTCCCACGGTCATCACTGCATGCAGTTCATTGCTATGCCGTGGGGTTTGCCGGACTTGATCTCGCGGCCCCGGAAGGCATCGAACTCGTCGGGTACGGGACCGTCGGAGGCTCCGGAGAGCAGCTCGGAGACCGTAGAAGTCGCGGTCGTCTTGGGCGTGCCTGATGCGGAGCAGCACGTCGACGAACTCGACGACGCCGGCGGGCACGGTGTACTCGACTATGGCGTTCCGGGCCGGGCTGCGATCGCCGGAATCGCGCGTGTGTGGGGCACAGCCTCCATCATTATGTGCACATTGTCGGATCTGCGTTTCTATCGCAGGGGCCGCCGCACTGCGGCTGACCAGAGGACGAGGCCGTCGAGTGTGAGAGGTTCGAGGACGGCATCGAGGCCGGAGACAACGATGGGCAGACGGCGTCGGTGTCAATGCGTGGAAGCGCGACGTCGGCGTCGTAGATGGAGTCGGAGACGACGGGTGGACGGCGCCGACGTTCGTGCGTGGGGGCGCGACGATGGCGTCGCAGACGAGACCGGAGATGGCAACGCGTGGATGGCGTCGCTTCATCGCCTCGGAGCAGAACCAGCGATCAAAACGGAGCGAGGTGTCCCTTTCGCCGCTTCTTCTCCTTATGATTGATCACGCATGGGTGATGTCTGATCCTACAGGAGGAAAAGATCAACCCATTGTTAGATAATTACTTCAAAGAAAGACTAGATAAAATGGATACTTCCCTGATCCTTTTCTTTGCATGCATGGCGCGATGGCCAGAATTCTAGCAGCCAATCTCTCTCGCGATCGTCGTCGATCTGCTGCCAAAAATTGATGAAAAAACCATTTGCACCATGGTTCGACAGACGCCATGCCCCACGGTGGACGCCAACTGTCGTGGGAACGACTCCGGCAATAATAAGGGATAGGGTAACGGAGCATGATCTATCGAGATGCAAATGGGTGACACGGTGGTTTTAGCGAGTTTGAGCCTCTTACGGTGGAGATAACAACCCTACGTCTCGTGCTCCGGGGAGGCTTTATTTATCTGTCATGAACATGGGTTTACATGCATGATGTATTTGAGAGAGAGGGGAGAACGGATCTCCCTGCCTGAGCTAAATGGTGAGAAAGAGAGAGAGGTGGAAGAAAGAGCATGCCCCCCTAGTCTAGTGGTGGGAATGGCTTATATAGAGTGCGCCACCCCCTCACCTCCTATGTTACAAAGTGAGGGCGTTAATGCCATAACTCAGCCCACTACTAAGATGATGCTTCGAGTGCTTTGTCGACTGTTGGTCTTCGCATATCCGAGTGAGATCAGGTGCTCCGAGTGGAATGAGTTGATCGAGTAGAGTGCTATGCTCCGAGTGGTTGTTGTCGTCCGAGTGACTTGGTGGTCATTCGAGTGGATGGTTTGTTGATTCTTCGAGCGATGCTCTGGACCCATCTGATATGTGGACCCCGTGCTTTATGATCTTTGACCCTTCGTGGGCCTACCTATTATGCATGTCCCCAACACCGTCGTTGGACTCATCGTCGTCCGCCGCCGGCCTGCACCCCCGGTCGCTACCGCCCCTCACCATGTTGCCGCCTCGCGCCGCCGCCGAAGGCAGGCCGTCGCTCCACCGCAAAACGAATCAGGGGATGCGCCTCTGCGCGGGTCGATGCAACACACAGGCATGTGTGCTAGTGATTATAATCTACGTACCTTAAGTTAAATAAAGTGTCCCACACCTCGTTTGCTCATCAAACAGTTGTTCTTAAGGTTCAGATCCAGCTTGAGCGGCAGGGATTGTGGCTCGCCAGTGGAGGACATTTCGCTGGCAGGAGCATGGAAGGGAGTGTGGACTGTGGAGTTGGGGTTGGAAAGCAGGGGTTTCTTTTGACAGGAGGCATATGTCCGAGCCCGAGTTGGATTCTCGAGGGTGCACGCGGCCAGAAACAAATTTCTACGCGAAAGTACCCTCCTACTCCCGAGCTCGCTTGAGCTCGGGATGAAGAGTAAATTCTATAAAAATGCAATCTTTCACAAATGTTCGTAGTGGATGGAAATTTCAGCCTGAAAAACATTTGTGAAAAGCATGGCAAAAAAAATCATCACAACAAAATGCTTTAAAAAAGTAGCATTTTTAGAGCATCGATTTTTTCTACCACGACATTCAAGAATGTTGTTTTATAATAAATTCTGGCAAGAACATAAAACATTTCTCAAAGTTTGCATCAAAAAACGTTCGGAATTTTTTACTTTTTTTTAATTTTACTGTTCATCAGAGAGCATTTGAGCTCGGGTGTAAATACTCCACGCCCCTACGTGAAAGTATCCTTCTATGTTGCTTCCCATTTGTCGGTAAAGCGTCCATAGTTCCTGCTGCTTTAAGATTCTGATATTAGTTCTTAGGGGTTGTTTGGTTCTAGGCCTTGGATTGCCACACTTCGTCACACATTTTGCCCAAGCTTGCCTAACCTTAAGGGCTGTTTGGTTCTAGGCCTAACCATGCCACACTTTGCCATACAATGTTGCCACACTTGCGTAAGATTAGTTCTTTAAAATGAGAGCCACAAGTTGGCAAGCCTAAGAGAATCTTGCCACACTTTTTTAGTGTATGTGATGTGGGACCCTAGTGTGGCTTGCCTAAGGTGTGGCTTGAACCAGACACCTACCCAAGTTGGTCAAACTTGCCTAACCTTAGGTGTGGCAACCTTAGGAAAACTTAGTCTCAAACCAAACAACTCCTTAGTTCATCAAAATGAGAGGCACAAATTGGTAAGCCTAAGACAATATTGCTATACTTTTTGCCTGTATGCCATGTGGAGCCTAGGTATGTCTTGGGTAAGGTGTGGCTTGAACCAAACACTCATCTAAGTTGGTCAAACTTGCCTAACCTTAGGTGTGGCAACATTTGACGAAGTTAGTCAAAAACTAAACATCCCCTTAGATTCATAAAAAAACATTGTAGTTCTCAGCTCAGGCCTTGTTCGGGTCGGAGGGAAAGGAAACATAGGTTTCAAACAAAATAGAGGAAAGGGAAAGGAAGAGATAGAGAAATTTACACGTTTGGTCCCTCCAAGTCTCTAACGCATAACGATTTGGTCCCACAAGTTTACAAACACTCCAATACGATCCGCATGCACGAGCATACATAACATTGTACGGTACCTCTACGATCCCCTCGATGGTTGAATGCCCAGGTGTCGCCACGTAAACCCCTGCGCGTGTCAGGCTAGTTTTGCGGTCACGCCCCTGCCGTTTCTCAAAAATAACCCGCGCTCCACCCGTGTGACAACGGTGTGATTTTTGCTGTTGGGGTGTTCATAATAACTATCTTTGTCTTAGGAAGACTTAGTCATGTCATGCATACATAATTAAGTGGGCAGGGATAGCGTTCTTTAGCATTATTATTTTGAAAGGCAATGATTGTTTGCTAGTATTTTTTTGTATTGCTATTTTGATGTCAAATCGATAGACTATTGCATTAAATTAACCGTTTCCCATTATTTGTACCACAAATGGATTATTTGATCAAGAACATGTTAGATAGCATTCAACATTAAAAAAATTATTTTTATATTTACCTACTCGAGCACGTGCCCCACAAGCCCTCGCCCCCGCCCCACAAGCACTGGCCCGCTGCAGGCTACCCGCGCCCCACCGCCGCTCGTTCACCAATCCTACCTTCTTCCCTTTTTGTGCCACAGTCGAAGAGCCGGGCGTAGGTCGAGGTAAGGGAGACGATGGTGCAGACAGAGAGTGGGAGATACAATGGAGAGTTTCATCGCGAGCCAAACCGAGGAATAATCATAGTAGGTCGACGCAATTCCTCCGCGGACAGAGTACGGTCGGTCATTGAAAATTGCTAAGTCTGCACCATAGAGCTATTAGATCAATGATGTCTGTTAGATTAAGATTTGTGGACCTAATTGTGTTGTGTTGATTGATTCGTGTGATCAAGGTGGACATACAGAAAAATTGTATCTAAGAAAATCACTATTAGTTAGTTTGTTAAAATGTCCTCCCTAATTTATACTGAACTTTTTTACTTAATGATAACTCATTTTTTTGCAAAAGATATGTAGTTTCTTAGGACGAGATACGTAGTTTCTTAGGATGATTTATTTCTCTCGATACACATTATTCGATACACTAAAATGTATAATATTTTTAGGTCGAAACGAGCAGAATGAACAATCCAACATGCGCATGTATATCGGTACATATTTTGTTTTGTAACCATCCAATATTTAATTTGAAAAAATTATTGCATTAAACATAAATTTTATTTTAAAGCAAAAAGGTTTTTCATTTATATTTTGATGTATTAAGAAATTCCATTGTTACAAGAGATTACACAATAAATCATAATAAATAATATTATCACGTCATCTGTTTCTATATATCTTTCTCCATAGGATCAATTGATATCTACAAAACTTGGTAGATAGTTTTTGAATGTATGGATCTTGCAAATAAACTGAAAGACGTTTCCAGAGTACAACTAGCAAGCTTAGGTGGAATAAAAAGAAAATAGATACTTCTAGGATACATCAAACATCAACTACAATTTTTTGTTCAAATCCCACCTTCTTACTACTGCAGGAATGCCTATGAGTGTTGGGCGCCAAAAGCCCAGTAGTGGCAGGCGAGGCTCTCAATGCCGCCCACCGCTGACCTCCCGCCATTGCTAACATGGCATCAGCAGCGGGCACGCCACTTGTAAAGACCTAGCAGCGGCGGGCATACTTAGCGCCCGGCACCAGTAATCCCAGGCACACACTAACAATAGCAGTCCTTATTCCCCGCCCGCCACAGGTAAGATTTTAGAAAATAAAAAAGGAAGCACTTAGCGTAGTAGCGGCACTCCACGGCGCATCCCTGTCCCTACTCGCGAGGCTGGCACACACACGCGCGTGCGCGCAACATATAGGCTGGCACTGCCCGCCGCGCGCGGTCAATCTTCCACCCCGCGCACGCAGGATTCACTGCCGCGCGCACGACCGCCGGATCCGCCGCAACCCACATGCCCGATGGATCCGTCGTGCGCTAGATTCGCTGGATCCATGCCCAGCTGGATCTGCCGCCGCACATGATGGATACGTTATTGCACTCGCTAGATCCGCCGCGCCCGCTGGATCCGTCGCCGCGCTCGCTGGCAGGGAGAACATCCACGGGAGGAGCTGGCGTTGGAGCCCTACTGCTGGTCGCCCTCGAGCTCGGAGAAACATCCACGGGAGGACAGCGGGAGGGTGTGCAAAAACCGGCCGGAGCTCGAGAAGATCAGGGAGAGAGAGAGAGGGTCAAACTGTTCATGGATCTGGTGTGTGTGCGTTGTTGGGAGAGAGAAGAGAAGGGAGATGATTGGATCTGTGTGCAAAAACTAGTTGTGGACGGGTGGATGTCAGTCACCTCATCAATCCGTGGGAGGGTATGGAAGACCAATCAGAATGCGGTATTTTGACCACGCAGGCTTGACCCAAGTACATGTGGTGGGCACAAGAGTACACCCGCCACTGGTAATATAGTTTACCAGTGGCTGGTTTCTTGTAGTGCCTTTCACTACTATGGCATTTACTTATCACTTTTCATTATTACCATTTAGTACATAAAAAGAAGTTACTTATGTATTGCATCCCCATATCCCATACGTCACTATCATTTATCCGCACTCCGGTTACCAAACGGTATTAAGGATTTTTCCCATGGATGCAGCTAAGGCGGTCTCCGTTTGTCCCTTGTTGCAATGATCTGGGAAAGAGGGAGGTAAGCATTGTCAGTGCCGACCTCTGCAAATTCACCATCATACCAATACTAATGACCTCTCATCCGTAGTAGGCATATGTTGGACGGTAGACTTCACCCAACATTTAGAAGATCATTAATATAAACATATAAAGAGGATGTTAAATCCTATCAACATTCAGTTCTAAACATACTAGGATTCCACCATATCCCCGCGAACTAAAAAAAATTACTCGCACATCGTGATCATAAGCATCGTGTACTGAATCATGATAAACATAGATGAAGTACCAAAGTAGTACAAAAATTGGATCTACGCGGACTAATGTATTACAAAGAGGTGAAGATGGGATAATGATGATGCCTCATATTGATGCGGTGATGTGGTGACAGAGTCCCTCTATCAATCCCCCCTCCGGAATCCATCCGGATGCTAGGGTTCTTTGTTCTGAAAGAGTTTCTCGTGGTTGAGGACGTATGATCCCGATGCGATTGCATGGGGGGTGATAACGTACCAAAAAATTAAGCAGTATATTTACAGAAAAAACACTGGTGCACAGGTCGTGTTGCTCGTAAATCACGAAATAAAATAATGTGACTAGTCTTCTAATTGCTCGTAGATAACCCACTTAGCTTGAGAACAAGTTTGCATCCAAGGTCCCTCTCGTGCCTGAGGATGTACCATATCAGCGCTCCCTGGAGGCCATGGCGGTGGCATTGGACGTCCCTCTCGTGCCTCTTGTCTTGGGAAGGAGGATGAGCGCAAGGACTGCACAGATGAAGGCGAAGGCGCAACCAATGCCGAATGCCGGTGTGTTGCCCTTTCCAAAGGCTTTCTCGATCGGGCCAGCGGTGAGCACGATAATCAGCTGAGCAAAGAGCAACAAGGTAAACAAGCAAGTCAAGACCAACGCAGGGGAAGGTAAACTAACACCCTGAGGTGCTGATTAGCAACTAGAACAGCCGATTTGTATTTTTATCACCTGTGGCACGACGATGCCAATGTTCAGGACACCAATGGCGAGGCCTTGGCCACCGTCGTCGGCAACCTTAGAAGCAACAGCCCACGGTACACTGAACAACACGGCCTGTGGGATTCCGATGAGCACGAAGAGGGAGAGCGCGATGACCCTGAGCTTGGGGTCAGGGCCGGTGAGGCCAGCCGTGAAAGACGCGTTGTACCCCTTGGTGGAGACCAAGCCAAGGATCACCATGGCTGTCATGATGCCAAATAGGATGAAGTTGCTTAAGGACCACACGACCCTGGACGTGAGCCTACCGCAAAGGTGGGGGGTGTTGAAGGAGGCGGCCAAGAGGCACATAGAAGAGAGCAGCAGGCCGACGGCGCCCTCGCGGACGCCGGCGTAGTAGACGGCCACCTTGGGCCCCTGCGGCTCGCCGTGGTAGATCTCCCTGCCCATCCAGTCAGTGCCATACTGGATGAAGGGGAACCACGCCAGCTGAGAAAACATGTCAGAATAGTCAGTCAATCCTCGATGGGTGAGGTGCATGCATTGTTTTAAGAGGTTGTTAATGCACAAAACATTACCCAGGTTACAGCCGTGACGGCGAGCACTTTGAACATAGATGGGGGAAGGTTCTTCAAGCTGTTGAAGAAGTCGCCAAAGCGGCATATGCATCCACGGCGGCCAGAGGAGGCCTCCACGTCGGCATTGTAGAGCTGCTTCTCTTCAGCAATATACATGGTGATGGACGTACTGATGATAATGACGATCTGAATGACACGAGCTGAATAAGCAGCCATTCATGAGATAAATGGTTCTGAATTTCAGTTTAGAAAATATTTCGACAATACTGGTTTAGAATTTCGGTCATTTCGGTTTCCATTCGGCCAATTAATGGACTGAAATCTGTGACTTAAATCTGATAGAAATGCAACCAAATAATTCGAATTTAAAAAAAAATCATTTGAATTTGTGTATACTACCGTAATAACAGAAATATTTCTATGGAAAAGCAATCATTTCAGTAGATATGGGAATGAGTGAAATCTTTGAAATCTCGATGACATTTTATATTGAAAGTGAAAACTATAAATGTTGCTCTGACGGTTTACCACAGCGGTGAGGAAGGCGCCCTTGAGATTTGCGCAGGCTTCGCAGCACGCCGCAGTTTTGAGCCAAGGGAGCCACACGTGCCATTCACCGTCGGCGCCGGCCATATAGCCCAGGACGTTGCCGATGGCCATCCACCCGCAGAAGATGGCCTGCCCGACGCTGGGCATATAGTTTCCAGCTGCTAGTCAAACAGCTAGTCAGTCGTTTTAATTCCGAAGTTTTGATGGATGATGTATGCATATATTCTCACCAGAGAGATCAGCCATGAGTGCACGAGCCGGACCTTGGGCGGCATTGTTGGCGAAATTGAGGAACCAGAACCCGACGATATACACGGCTGTGGCAGCCCAGCGAGGGCCCGTGCTGGTGGTGCAATGCTCCTTGGTGTCGCCGAGTAGCCGCCCAATGTCTGCCGAGAAGCCGATGAGCATCACGGAGAGGCAGATGATGAGACATCCGGCGACGATGAAGGGTCTTCTCCGGCCCATCATCGCCGTGCACCGGTCGCTGTAGTAACCCACGATGGGTGGCACCTTGCCGGTGAATCATTTCACACGCATGTTAATACTTCATCTGTTAGTACTCCCTTCTTCCTGGTTTATAGGTCCCACACGTATCTCTAGGTTGTCCATTTTAGCCAATGTAATATGAATTTTGTACCACAAAAGTTATCATTAGAAAATAGAACAATTGAAATTTTCTCATGGCATAATTTTTGCAATATATAACTCGTATTATTTTGGTTAAATCATCAATCTAGGGAAACAAGTGTGCCTAATAAACCGGAAAAGAGGTAATACCACTTAATTATTTTGTCTTCCTTCCAGTGGAGATCATTCACAGGCTTGAAGAAAAAAGGGTGAGCGTGGATAAATGCATTCAGATATGACAAAGAGGATCTTCTCATGTTTACTACTCACATGGATTGGGGCGAAATCATGTAAATATCAGTTTTTGGAAGAGAGAATTTTGGAAAGGGAAGGGAATGAATTATTAATGGGATGAGAAGAGATGGCACTCACAACAAACCCAGCGATAGGTCCGCAGATCCAAGTGAGGGAAACGTGGTGGTGTGGGATCCCAAGACTCTGCGTGCAACCGCCCGAACGACCCAAGGATGAGATCATAGAACATCAAGAATTAAGCAGCCACGGAGAGGCACCTGACCTGAGAGTAGGGGGAGAGGAGGGAGAGCTGCAGCGCCCAGGCGTACTGGATGCCGCCGGCGACCATGCAGGCAAAGAACAGCCTCCGGAGGCTGTAGACCTGCTTCGCCGCGTACACAACATTGTTGGGAAAACTCAGGTCTCCCTCCCTATCCATCGTTTATGCCGGCGGCGATGCAACGGAGGGACACGGATGCGGTGGTTTTACAGATGAGAGATGGAGATGGAGATGGGAATGGGATGGGCAAGTAAAACCCAAGGCTGAAGAAGGGGGGTTTAAAGAGGCCAATCACGGCTGGGCCACTGGCCCAACAGGTAGGCTTATCTACGTGGCCCTGTAATGTTAATTGGCTATATATTTTTCTTTTGCGAAAATTGGCTATATATTTTGGTTTCCTAATTACTGTTCCTATGTTTTTTTCTCTCCAAAATAACATCACTGTTCCTAAAATTCACGCCCAATATGACCTATTCATTCGTTCAAGAAAAATCCCATGTTTTTCAGAAGTAAATTTGATAAGTGTTGATTTGTTTCCAACAAATAAATGTCGAAATTTAATTGTGCTTTTTGTCTAATAAATTATTGCAGAAGAAATTCTCAAAAATTCTTGTGTATAGGCTAGTGGATCAGAGAGAAGTACACATCCATTTTTCCATGCGAGAAAAAGCATGAATGGTCTTACTATAAGGTAACGACTCATCACATGGAACTCGATCATTCTTTGGTCGAAAGATAGCCTCGGGGGGAGGGGGGGGGGGGGTGCCAAAATGGAGTTCGTACGAGGGAGATAGGACCCTTTTGTTGAAAGGCCTTCATGTGCATCTAATGTTCTTTGGATTTCGATCTCTGTTCCAATCCGACCAATCACATTCCGTGTGAGCTGCAATTTTCCTGCCTGAAATCTCGTCTTGTGCCTGTTTTTCATCTTTGGATCCGTCCCTTTTATATTTTGTTTTCTTTTCTTAGAGAGATGGACGCGCAATCATGAACAATAACATACTCTATTTTGACATGCCCCGGTTCCGGCCGAATGCACGCGATTGAAATTTTCAAGCCCAAAACTGCAAGATACTATGGGAGTGTCTCAAAAACGTTTCAGAACGTCTAAAACGGGTATAGGCACGGAGCACAGGGTTTGGTTGAGCCCAATTCGGGGATGGTATCAAATAATAGGCAAAACTAAACAAAATAGACAAATCCAGATGTGAATAGTATCAATTTTGCTTTTGTCTTAATGTAAAACAATTCATGCATGGGCATCTAATCAAAAAGGAGAGGTGGAGAGGCGTACAGTCTGCATCGCTGAATATGAAATATATAGCACTGAATGTACGTATGCTGTAATAGACAGTCATCACACATTTTATTAGCACCAACTTAACATTTGAATCGGTGAGACTAAATTTGAAACCACACATAATTAAGAATTACATCCAGAATGCCTGAGCGTCAAAGTACTTGTTGTATCTGGAAATTTTGTAGCAGTGAGCCGGGCGGCGAGCCGTGACCACAGGCTCGCCATCCGGACCACGCTCGACACGGAAGGTGGTAAGCCGCAGCCTCCACTTGTCGCCGTCCCCCAAGGTCTCCTTGACGTCTCCCTCTGGCCTCAGGCGCTCCATGAGACAGTACTCATTGCCCCCTAAGCCTAGGGCCATGGGCACGAGCTTTGCGTCGAAGTGCCTCCAGCCTGCTGCCATGTCCTCCTCCCGGTGGAACAACTTCTCCGTGCCAACCTTCCACTCCGGCGGGGCTGATGCGATGTTACCGGCGCAGAGGTATCCGTCAATCAAGCGAGGAAAATTGATGCTTCCCTCGCCGGCGTGGAGACCGAGCCACGCATCCAACTGGTCGTCATAGTGGGCGTGGCCGACGACGGGCAGCTGCCAGTAGCCGCGCCTTGTCCACTTGCCGCTCGCCGTGCTGAAAGAGAAAGTAACGCCCTTGGGCATGACCGTGTCGACCAGGGCGGACACGTAGATGTCATGATCCGCTGCCACCGACAACCCTGGTGGCGCGTGCACCGCGTGTGCGGTGATGGTATTGGCACGGAACGGGACGCCGAGAAGACGGTCGTCGGCACTCCAGGACCACAACTTGTTCCCGGAGACTCCGACGTCGACGTCGGGATCAACGGCGAGGCAGTGCAAGGCCCCGTTGTACATATATTTGTACTCGCCCCCGGGGTGCACTTCATCACGATGAAGGGAGTGTAACCCCGAGACGGACTCGAGGAAGTACAGCCTTTGGCCGACGGCCATGGCCGCCTGGTAGCCGTACTCGAGGCCTTCAGGGAGCTGAGGCGAGACGACCATCTGCGCCGTCTTGGTGTTGTATATCAAGACACGACCGTCGTCTTCACTGAATCCTTCTGGTTTGCGACCGATGGCGACGATGCTGCTGCCCACGGCGGTGAACTTGGCCCATTCGCTCAACGTTGCGCGTGCCACGCTGAGGGCCGGAAGCACCGGAAAGCGTCGCGGAGAGCTAGGGCGGCCGCCATCCTGATCATCATCGCCGTCCATGTCCAGCTTGTGGATGCCGTAGCTGTCCCTGTGGTCATCTAACACCACGTATAGGTGCCGCTTTCGCGTGTCCTGCGCCGCTGGATGCTGCCGGTTAACCTCTGCGCGTAAATCGCCATTGGAGGCGTATTGTCGTGAGCCGATCAGCTGGCTGTTGGCACGAACGGAAGGAAGGTGGCTGGAATGGCTCCGTGCAGGCCGGAGACGGGAGAGGAGAGGGTGAGACCGTGAGAGGAAGGATCGCCACGCCGACATCGTGCGTTGCCGGCAGACCGGAGTCTAGGGTTTGGGAACGCCGCAGATGGCAGATGGATATTGATGATGACTCGATCGAGTCCTTTAATGTATTTTTAAACGATCGATTGTTCATGTCGATCCTTTTTTTTTAATAATCGTTTATCTCGATCTGTTGACGCCGAACCATCAATCGTGGATTGTTCCCCACGCACATAGTGTCTGTTTTGTTACCATGTTGTCAAGGGAAACTAAAACAATGTGCTAGTCGCTATAAGTTTTTCTTTTGAACACAACGCAAGCGGTCATATATAAATGATATATGTGCATACACTCATCCATGTGAACGCACACACGCACACCCTACCCATATGAGCACCACCAAGAGGCTGAGACGACATATCATCTTGATATTTACGAAGCCATCGTAGGCGCCACGTAGTCGATGGGAACGTCTCCTCCTGTTGAGTGCGCATCGTCAGAAGTTCTAAAATAAATCCAGAAAAATGCGAGCACCAGGACATAAACCCTGGTGGGTTGGGGATACCATTGTCCCCTGGGTTGGAGATACCACTATCCTCCTAACCATCCAACCGCATATTGGGTCGTTAGAGTCGCTGTAAGTTATACCACGGTTCTCGATACACTTTCGAAAATGTTTTAGTCACCATCAAAAACACTAAAATAATATCAAATTTTGGTTTATTTAAGTTTAAGGCGATGATATTTCTAGTTTGATCTGACTAAAAGCTCGAGAATTTTTGGCAAAAGGACCAATTTGGCTTGAACTCATGCACCAGCAAAATAAAATGACTGGAAGGCATACTATATTTTAGCACCAATTGAAATGATTAGAAATTGGAGCAATCAGAACTCATAAACTATTTTCAAAATTCATCGAATCCGAGAACCATATTATTTCTAATTTATGGTCCAAGAGAATTTCTTAGAACTAACTCATTGGAAATCTATGTACTACAATTCATGTAGTCCAAACTGCAATTCAATATTCAAATATCAATGTCTGATTATGTCACGGGATTATTTCATTAGCACTGTGTCGCTCCGCGAGTGACCAGTGCACCCTCCTTGAGCTGCCTCTACTCGCATTACCCCTCCCTTTCCTCTTCTTGTCGGTGCCGGTGAGGGCTTCCCTCTCCCAATCTCCCAACTCGGGTGGTGCAGGGCGCTACTCCCTTTTGGTGCACCAAGGCGGCGGGTTTTCGGCGTTTTCATGGTGGCGGGGCAGAGCATGGATGTGTTGGTTGTGGTTGTTCACAGAGGAGATGCCATCTGGGCGTTGACGATGCCATTATCGTGAATGTTGGCCAAAAGTAGGTAAAGAAAGAAAGGCGTCGTTTCCTTCGGCTGGTCAACCAGCATGCTCTACGTACCGCACCCTAGCTCCGTGGGCATGCAGTTGCTAGAGGGCCGATGACCCCTCTTCCCCGTTCACATCTCATCAGCATCGGCACACAATACTGGATCATAACTCGAGGCTCCTTCTGCTCGGGCATGGGGCGGCCTCGGTGGCATCCCATCTTTTACACGTGACATTGTTATCACTATTCACGGTTTTAGTTATCCGCAAGAAGGATCAGTGCTCGATGGCCTGGAGCGAGAGGGCAAGTGTCCCTCTCCGGTGACAGCTTGGTGTGTGTTGGATCGATATCCGATGGTTCCTTAAGGAGGCACAGTTTCACTTCTATTTGGTAATTGAGTGCTTCTTGGTGAGGTGTGGCTACTATGTAATCTTGTTTTATCTTTGATCTGCTTTGTAAGAGCGTTTCCTCATCACCAAATTAGAGTTGTATCGGTGGTCGACAGAACTTGAAAGGAATATAAATCCTACCTTTAGCTCCTTGTTGGGTTCGACACTCTTATTTATCGAAAAAGTTACAACTGACCCCCTACTCATACAACTACTATGTAATCTTTTATTTTTTATCTGCTTTGTAAGAGTGTTTCCTCATCACCAAATCAGTGCACCAGTGGTTCTCATTATATAAATACAGCGGGGAGAAAACTTATCTACAAATCATTTTGGGCATGAGAATATCAACATGGAAAATTACTGAAGAGCCAATGTCCTCGACCAAAAACAGTGCAAATTTATTTTGAATAAACTTGTGATATTTGGTAAAGAACATATTACTCCAACTGTGTAAGCATCTTAAGAAAAAATACGGGAAAATGCAAAATAAATCACCGACACTGGAATACCCAATCCTAAATTTCATGTCTGCAATACGGGAAAATGCAAAATAAATCACTACTCTCGGTCCTAGTTATCCGCAGGCCAGATCAGCGCTCCATGGCTCAGAGTGTGAGTGCAAGCTTCCTTCTTCAACGACAGCTTGATGTGTCTCTGATGGCAACTTGGTATGTGTTGGATCGATATTTGGTGGTTTCTCAAGGAGGCACGGTTTCAGTTCTAGTCAATAGCCTCCGGTGCTTCTTGGTGCGGTGTGACTACTCTTGTAATTTTGTTTTGTCTTTGATCTTCTGTATAGGTCAAAGGTGATTTTGTCGGTCGCTAGTACTAAGTTTCAAAATTCGAAATTTAACTGAATTTTTAAAATTCGTCAAAATGTATTAAAAATTGCTCTTGTTTGAAAGCCCTCGTCAAGAAAAACCCAAATACGAAAACAGAACTCAATTTTGGATATTTCGTTCAAAATATATGAAAGATTAAAAACCGGAAGCCGAAAGAAAAAGCATGCGCTAGGGCTTCGTTGCTCCTGCACCCATTAAACCCATTAAGGTACGCTAGAATGGTGGCCAACCAGCTATGTCATGTGGCGCATGCTGGTTGGTCATTGTGAGAAAGTTTTTGATTTTTTTAAATGGTAGTGAGACTTTTCCCTTTTTTCTTTTCAAGGAAAGCTTTTCGAGCCTTTTTCTTTTTGAGATGGATGTGATGTCCGTGTGACATGATAATATTTTTTTATTTCAAGGTGAAGGTGAGGTGCGCACAACTTTCTCTCAAGCGGCCCGCAATGGCGGGCCCACCACTAATGTGCCATAAATCCTCTCCCTATTAGCAGGACGGATATATCACTACCTGGATCCAACGATAAGAAAGTTGAAATTTATTCATTTTATTTTCTTTGATTCTATTCATTCAAAAAATTTCTTTGATTCTGATATGTGATCTAAACATGTAAAAGTAATACACATTTTATTGGCACCAACCTTCTAGTTCGCGAGCCTAAGTTGAAACCGTACCTAAGGAATTACATCCAGAATGCTTGAACATCAAAATCCTCATTGTACCTGGACACTCTGTAAGAACGAGCCGGCCGACGAGCCATGACCACGCGTGACACAGAACCTGGTCAATCGGAGCAGACACTTGTCACCGTCTCCCATCGACTCCTCCTTTTCGGGTCTCAGGTGCTCCATGAGGTAGTACTCATTGCCGCCGTCGCCTGGCTCCATGGGCATGAGCTTGGCGTTCAAGTGCCTCTAGCCAGCCGTGGTGTCCTCGTTGAGGTGGAAAAGCTTCTCCCTGCTAACCTTCCACTCCGCTGGGGCGGACGTGACGTTGCTGGCGCACGTCCATCACACTGGGTTTATACATACTGCCGTCCTGCCCGGCATGGAGCCCGAGCCAGGCATCCAACACGTCGTCGTAGTGGGCATGGCCGACGATGGGTAGCTGCCAGGCGCCATGCCGTGTCCATATCTCGCATTCGCTCTCCGTGCCAAAAGTGAAGGTAATAACTTTCCGTTCACCGTGCACGAGGGCAGACACAGATTTGATGATGCACCGAACCCGGCGGCGCGTGCACCGCGTGCGCATGGATGCGACGGGCGTCAAAGGGGAGCATGAGAAGATAGCGGTTGTCACTGCAGTGCCACGGGGAGAAACCGGACATTAGTGGCTGCCATTAATTGCCACAACAGCAACTGGTTCACCCCTCTCGCGATGATTGGTGAGGCCGTGCAAGCTCCCGAGGTATGTGTCCTCACCCTCGTCTCTGGGGAACCATCGATAAAACGAAGGACTCTTTGACCAGTGCTCGAGGATGTACAGCCTTACTCCGGCAACCATGGCAGCCTTGTAGCCATCACGACGTTTTCGAGGAGATGAAACTCGAGGGACGACTTCTCGGTGTCGTAGATGATTACACGGCCTCCTGGTGTGCAATAACCTATGCAGAAGATGCGTGTGCCCACGGCGGCGAACTTCGCCCATTTGACCGGCATTTCAAGGAGAACATCGAGGACCGGCGGCTCCTCTACCAGAAGGCGTTGCAGAGAGGTAGCACTGCCACCGTCCATAACATCCTTGTCATCGTCCATGTCCAGCTTGTGGATGTCGTAGTTGTCCTTGTGGTCATCGAGCACCACATATAGGTGCCTCTCCGGCACCGCACGTTGCTGCGCCTACGAATCGCCGCTGGAGATGGGGTTGGAGGCGTATCCTCGTGAGTAGATGAGGTTGCTATTGCCAAGAAGGGGAGCAAGTTGCCTGGCATGGCAGCGGGCCGGCGGGAGACGGGACAGGAGAGGTTGAGATCGTGAGAGCAAAGATCGCCACGCCGACATCGTGCGTCGCCGGCAGGACGGAGGCTAGGTTTCACGAAGATGGTAGACGGATTGACGTCTCGATCGATCGAGTCCTTGTATTTATTTTTGAGCGGCCGATGGTTGATCTCGATCTGTTGACACCTAATAATTAACCACAAAAAAGAAAAGGGAAACCCAGCGAAATCGGTGGTTCCGTTCTAACCTTCCTTCAACAAAGTAACAACCAACCATTGCCAGGTATAACCGACACATGTCAGACTTAAGCTTTCACTCTGGAGCTCGAGACCAGATGCTCGAGTAGCACCACCATCAACGTCATTTATGTGTTGTCGCCGCCACTTTCCCGCGACCCCTGCAGCTACATGCGACGTGCGACCTCTGCCGTTGCATAATCATCCCTCTGTGTCAAATTGTCATCCGTAGATTGCATCTCCTTGCTGAACACAACAACCGGATCTGGAGAGAGCAACCCTCGCGAAGACCTTTCGGTGGTCATCGCAATTCGCGGCGAGTCCGCCGCCGCTGGCCGGAGTGGCGTAGATCATGAAGTCGCTAGATCTGCCATTAATCACCGCACCACTACCACCACCGGATCAGCCGGACAGTCCAGCACACCATCATGGAACATGTAGCGAATAGGCCAAAGTACCCCAATGACAGCATCACACGCAGGCCATCACAGAAATCCTCTTGCACCACTTGGAGATGGTGAACGCTCCATGGCTGGCTTCATCGGGAGACAACGGGGAGAGGACGCGCATGTTGCGGCCGTTGAAGATCAGCACATGGTGATCCACCGCCAGGGAGAAGGGGGGAGGGGGGCAGGGCCTGCCGCCGCCGCCACGGCCGCCGGCGGCGGCTGCTAGGAGGAGTACTGGAGGAGGCGGCGCTGGAGATTGCATACCTTGTACTAGCGGTCTGAAAAATCTTGTGCTACACCGAGGTTGTATGTTTGTTGGCTTTGCTAACGTCATGGACTCATCTTTAAATAACTACTGATATAAATTAAGTATGAAAACACTTTTTTTAGTGGGAGTATGAAAAGACTCTTGTCAAAATTGTACACAACATGTACATCCCAAAGCGCAACAACATAACTAATGAAATTTATTCGACCCAAAAAAAAAAAACGGTAACTCTCATCTGACATTACCTAACATCCACTATAGAAATTTAAAAGCAGCGCAATAGGAACCTTCGGTACTGTTTTTGCAAAAAACGACAACAATTCTAATGCATTAGAAAACAAAATCAGAGTGCGATGACAAGCTACAACTATAATTAAGATGTTATAATACGCAGACTCAGGGGATCAAAGGGATGTCTAGGGAATATTTCTTAGGCATACACTAGTAGAAAATATGCCTTTAGTCCCGGTTCGCAAAGGCCATTAATCCCGGCTGTGCAACCGGGACTAAATATGCGCGACTAAAGGCCCCCCCTTTAGTCGCGCCTCTTACGAACCGCGACTAAAGGCCCGTCCACGTGGCGCCAGGAGTCCGTCGGGGCGGAGGACCTTTAGTCCCGGTTCTCGTGGCTAACCGGGACTAAAGGCCTCCTCCGCAGGTTTAGGGTTTTAGCCCCCCTAAACCTGGTTTCTTTTTAATTTGTAGTGTTTTATTTCTTTTATATTTTATTTTGTGTTTTATTTTAATTTTGATGAAGTTTCAGTACACATATTCTACGCTACTATATACATGCATATGAAATTTCAAACAAGAAGAATTCAAGAGGAATATATAATATATATTCAATCTCGGGTGACAATATACAACTTCGAACAAGTTTCCATACACAATTAGGATGGATGACCATATACAACTTCGAACAAGTTTCAATCTCGGGTATGCATATAAATGTCTTCGTCCTCGGTATAGTGTTCTTCTTTAGGATTGATGACTTCCCTCATGAAAAATCCTGCAAATTCATCTTGAATTGGTCGGAAGCGAGCTTCTGGACTAAGCCTCCTCCGCAAGTTATCCGTCGCCTTCCGCACGCTATCCGATGCCTTCCGCTCAGAGGTTTGTCTCCGGATGTTCTCACAAACATAGTATCCACATAGATTGGTCCCCGGTGGCTGCTTATCCATATTAACTAACCTTCTAAAATCTAGCTCATGTTTGAATTCACCGACAATTTCTTCTGAGAACCGTCTCCAAACCCTACAGGGCAAAGAAAATTAAATGAACAAGGGAGTTATTAGTTACTTGATATTAGGAAATGAACGAAAGAGACCGATCGATATAGAGCTCAAATGATTGAAAATAATTACTTTTGCAGCATTTTTCTCATGTCGGCCCAAAGCTTTGAATCCGAATCCATAGAGTCCATGATTAGAACTCTGGAGGTGTGAAGTTCAATATTTAGCAGAATCCAGTGGAACCTGCGGACACGTTACATGCACAGTCATGCATAACTCATTGATTAGACATACCATGCATGGAGTAAACAAAAGAGAATGGGCACAAGACAGAAACACTCACCCAAAATGGTAAGGAAATAGAATATTACTTTTGAGTTGATGCTTTCTAAGAAACTTGTACAAGTCTTTCTCCACGTCTTCGGGGTGATTTTGTAACACATGTCCATTAACGATATGTGGGTCAATGAACCCAACATCATGGATGTTTCTTATTTTGCATTCCCAAATCTTCAATCTGCATAATAGCGTACGCACCAATATAGTTAGGACAATATATATATATATATACATATATATATATATATATATATATATATATATATATATATATATATATATATATATATATATATAGTGCAGGCAATGAAGAACGAGATGAGATAGAAATAAATCACTTACAGAACTTAGCAACTCAGGATAGATTTGTCGAGGTCGCGCAGATTGAACAGCTGGAACAATTCACTCATATGAACTTGTACAGAGTACCGTTTGGTGTGATGCTCCTCTGTAGCATCCGCATAAACATATTCTTTGTCGGCCCATGTTATGAAATGCTTGTACCAACGTAGCAGATTTCGCATTTGTGGTGGTAGACTCTTTTCCCGCGCAGGTTCGACGAGAGGCCCATTCCGCACATATTGTAATGCTATCTCACATACTGGCGCATCCTCAAGTCCTAACAAGGCACGAAGAGTCAAACCCATCTCGGACGTTTGTTTCATGGCACTCGCTACAGTCAATCCAAGTGCTGCCGCAGCTGCTATGATCTCGGGGTCCTCTTCGGGACCGGCTTTCACTATGAGCGTGGGGATCAATTGTTTATTCTGCATCCCGAGCTGGTCAACTTGTTTCCCGCTTTTTTTACTTTCTTCTTTCTCCTCCTTCAATATTTTTGCTTGCCTACGAAGTTCATGTCCATAGTCGCCAGGCATATTCAGCTCGGCTTGGGACGGTGTCGTCAAAAAATCCTTAGCCCACTTCTTTTGCTTCTCAGTGAATACTTGCTTGGGCTCAGGCTCTTTTATCGCCTTCATATCCGCCTTCCATTTCTCATAATGAGCAGACGCGGCCAATTTTGTTTCAGCTTCACTAAGTTCCCAAGGCCTTGGGAGGAGAGGCTTCAGTGATGGCTCCGGTACCCTTGTGGTCTTAGGTACATAAGGGTCCGGGTTAATAGTCCAGGAGCGGGTTTCCTTGCTGTCCGCCTGCTTCTGCTTCTTCGCCGGAGGTGGATTGGGGGGCGTCGTACCCGCCGGAGGAGGATTGGGGGGCGTCGTACCCGCCGGAGGAGGATTGGGGGGCGGCGGCTGCTTACCCGCCGGAGGTTGTGGGTCGGGGGACGGCGTCGAATGGCATGAAGGAGGTGTAGGTGAACCACCACGACCACCACCACCGCCACCACCACCACCACCACCACCACCACCACCATCGGAGGGGGGTGGACTTGTTAGCCTTGGCGCCTCGCCTGGAAACACTATGTACTTCTTTTTCCATAGAATGATCTAGCGCTTGACATCTCCAAGTCTTCTCTCCCCTTCGGGTGTAGCTTTGTCAATCTCCAGGTCCTCAAACTCTTGGACTATGTCTTCCACCGTGACACGAGCATAGCCATATGCAATGGGGTTGTTGTGGTGGAGTGCTCCAGGTGTACAGGGTAAAGCACTGCCGGTAGCTACCTTCGTGGAAATGTTCCCCACGGGATAATGCAGATCACATTCTTTCATCTCCTTTACATCATCCACGGGGTAGTGAGGCTCCGGTGCACGAATCTCGATCGTCGGTGCATTAGCACCAGGCGGGGCATCCGTGGAAGCCACGCTGCTTCTCCGCTGCTGGCTTCCGCGATCCGCTTCATGATCTTCATGCGGCCCTGCAGCCGATTTTTCTTTTACTAGTTCATGCACGGTCTGCTTCAACTCATGGAGTTCCGATGCAAACTTCGCCAAAAGATCTGCATCCCGGTCCGTCTTTCTCTTACGGATTCTGTAACAGTACGGGCCATTGTCCTGGGAAAACCCTACTTTCCACGGAATTCTGCCTTTGCCTCGTACATGTCCTCCGTGTTCATCATTCCCGAGGGCTGTTGTCAGTGCGTATTTCTCTCCGTTGAACTTGATCAAGCCCTCTTGAGCTTGGGTCATTGCGTCAATAAGGGCTTGGGTGGGAGCAAACTTTTTCTTCCGATGAACACACACCCCTGTCTCCGGGTCTAGCGATCCCCCATGCCCGTACCACCAGCTTTTGGCCCTTGGGTCCCATCCCTCTGTACCTAGAGGGATTCCTCGCACCCTCAGGTCCTCCTCCATCTTCTGCCACTTAGGCTCCGAAAGGCGGTATCCTCCTGGCCCCATAATATGATGGTACTTTTTCTTACTCGCATTATCCTTATTTTTTTCGATATTTCCTTGAAATGCTCCGATTTCTTTTGCCTCACAAATTCTGGCCAATCATCTTTCAGTTTCTCATGTTGTCCATTGAAATCCGGAGTCTTGCCCTTGTTGACATAGTCACGGGTTAAATTTTTCTTGAAGTTCCGGAATGCTTCGGCCATCTTCTGAAGAGCGAACTCTTTAACTAGCCTCCTCCTCTCACGTCCACCCGGAACCTCGTTACCGAATTCATCGACTTTGTTGTATTCCGGAGGTAGAATGAAATGTTCCATAAGCTTTCTCCAGCAATCCTTTTTCGTTCTCTTGTCGACAAAACTGAAACTAAGACGTGCCTTCTTTGGCTCCTTCAATTCCTGGACGGTGATCGGGACGTTGTCTCTAACAACGACTCCGCATTGGTTGATAAACTTTGAGGTGTGCTGTAGGGGCTTGCCGGTTTCACTGACAAAATCAATGGTATATGTTTCTCCTGTTTTCATCGCCTTGGATTTTCCACGCTTTGTCGTACTCGATCCGGCCAAGGGCTAAAAAAAGAAAGAGAGTCGCGCGCGTTAATACATATGTATTCACATTTCAGTAAGTTTTTATCACGAGAGGCTCAATGTATATATATACCTCGCCGGAGGTGGTTGCTACTTGCAATTCGAGATCGTCGTTTGTTGACGGTTGACCTCCGTCGACAATGTCCGTTCCTTCACCTTATTGATCATCGACAATGTCTGTTCCACCGTCAAGGTTCAGAAAAGAAGCGACTACATCCTCTTCTTGCTCATCTACTGAGCCCGGCACATAAGGAATCTCGTTGTTTATGATGCCCATTAAATAACGTTCAGCCTCCGGATCCCTAAGCGGCTCGGCTCTATCGTCCGCCATATGTCACTCCTGCATGTAGTAAAAATTAATTAAGTATAAAGGAATTAAAAAATAAGATTAAGGGGACATAGAGGAGGAGCAGCGACGGTTGAGTGATTAAGAGCTATTAATTTTTGCTTTCATTTCAGTCATTTTTGGAAAACAACATCCGTTGAACCGCCGGTTGAATGGTGGAGGCGTCCGTCGAACCGCCGGGTTTCCTGGCGAGTCCACGTGGGACCCCTTCATCAGTCCTACGTGGCGGGCGCCCCCATATCTGCTCCATATTTGGGCTGGATATCAAGGGTGCCGATCAACTCGAGCATTTGAGGCCTGTTTAAGGAACCCGTTCGGGTAAAAAAATTGTGACCCGTCAGTGATCAGGTGGCCCATCCGGCGTATGAGGTGGGTTTAAGACGCCCGGATGTAGATGCCCTAGGGCCATCGTAGACGAGGCGGACTGGAGGCGGCGTCGGCGGAAAGCACAGAAAACCTAATCTTGAAAGAAGAGGCGGCGGCGGGGGCTATGTCTTAGATCGGTAAATGAGCTTGATGTGATTAATCAAGCATCTTACAGAGACCCAATTATTTTTTATTTTGTTTACAAATTTCAGAGATGTATCTTTTGTTTCTTCTGTTGGAGTTTCCTTTTCACAAGGAGCCGTCTCTTTTTGTTTCTCCGTGCCATTTTCTTTTTCCTTTTTTTGTATATTTCTCTCTCTGCTCTCTCTCTCTCGCTCGCTGACGGGTGACCACCAGCACGGGCACGCACGGCGGCGCCGTTTCCGCACGCGCGCGAGGCTGGCAAGGCGCGCATCCAGTACGCGGCGACGAGGAGGACGGCAGGCGGCGGAGGGCGAGAAGGCGGGCGAGAAGACGACGGCGGCGGTCCCCTCTTCTTCTAGGCACGCGAGGAGGACGGCAGGCGGCGGCGGGCACCTACCGGAGACGAGGGCGGCGCGGAGAAGACGAGGGCGGCGGTGCGGAGAAGACGAGGGCGGCGCCGCGGAGAAGACGAGGGCCTGGGCGGATGCGTTTGGTGGTTAGCGCGGAGAAGACGAGGGCGCGGAGAATATATAGGGCAAGCCTTTAGTCCCGGTTGAGGACACCAACCGCGACTAAAGGTACCCTTTAGTCGCGGTTGGTGTCCCCAACCGGGACTAAAGGGGTACCTTTAGTCGCGGTTGGTGTCACGACCCGCGACTAAAGGTTCTTTCGCGCCGTTCTCGTTCCCGCGGGGAAAGAGCCTTTAGTCGCGGTTCGTGTCACGAACCGCGACTAAAGGTCCTTTTTCAAATACTTTTCATTTTAAAATTTTAAAAATACAAATAATATATCAAAAAATTCAGAAAAATAAAACTAATTCATTTTAAAATCTTAAAAATAGAAATAATATATCAAAAAATTCAGAAAAATAAAACTAATTCATTTTAAAATCTTAAAAATAGAAATAATATATCAAAAAATTCAAAAAAATAAAACTAATTCATTTGAAAATCTTAAAAATAAAAATAATATATCAAAAAATTCAAAAAAATAAAACTAATTCATTTTAAAATCTTAAAAATACAAATAATATATTAATAAATTCACAAAAATAAAACTAATTCATTTTAAAATCTTAAAAATAGAAATAATATATCAAAAAATTCAAAAAAATAAAACTAATTCATTTGAAAATCTTAAAAATACAAATAATATATCAAAAAATTCCAAAAAATAAAACTAATTCATTTTAAAATCTTAAAAATACAAATAATATATCAAAAAATCCAGAAAAATAAAACTAATTCATTTTAAAAATTTAGACCGATTGTTTTGTTCTACATCCTCGATCCCTTGAATGATTGACAAAAGGTTTGATACATCATTCAGTTCATCGACCACATACAAATCATCCGGATTCGCCATCATACGTCCTGCCGTGCATTTGGTATGCATATATGCACTCAGTAGCCACGACAGGGCTGTATGATGGTGATACCGATTGTTTTGTTCTACATCCTCGATCCCTTGAAGGTTTGACAAAAGGTTTGATACATCATTCAGTTCATTGACCAAATACAAATCATCCGGATTCGCCATCGTACGTTTTAATTCACATGATCCATTCAACAAAGTTTGGTACAATAAATTATTACACATCAATTCTTCCCTTGTGTCCCTGCTTGCTTACGATTGTGCCGTATCCATGGAGCATCCTCATCATTTAACTTAATGCTTGGGTCAGTGTTCACTTTGAAGGGCGGAATTTCACCAAACATATTATAATCTTCTGACATGTCTGTCTTGTCCTCCACTCCCACGATGTTTCTTTTCCCTGAAAGAACAATGTGGCGCTTTGGATCATCGCATGATGTACTGATCGTTTTCTTATCTTTCCGTTTCCTCGGTTTGCTACTCATGTCCTTCAAATAAAAAACCTGAGCGACATCTTTGGCAAGGACGAATGGTTCGTCAAGGTAACCAAGATTGTTCAAATCCACCATTGTCATTCCGTATTGCTCGTCCACCTTTACCCCACCTCCTGTTAGCTTGAACCATTTGCACCGGAACAAAGGGACCTTAAAGGAGGGTCCATAGTCAAGTTCCCATATCTCCTCTATGTAACCATAATATGTGACCTTTTGCCCATTCTCGGTTGCTGCATCAAAGCGGACACCACTGTTTTGGTTGGTGCTCTTTTTATCTTGGGCGATGGTGTAAAATGTATTCCCATTTATCTCGTACCCTTGGAAAGTCGTTATAGTCGAAGATGGTGTTTTGGCCAACATGTACAGCTGATCTCCAACATCATTGTCATTCATTAAATGTTTTCGCAACCAACTACCGAAAGTCTCCATGTGGGCCTTTCTAATCCAGGATTCAGGCTTCCCCGGGTTGTCCGAGCGTAAAATATTCTTGTGTTGCTCGAAGTATGGAGCCACCAAGCTGGAATTTTGCAGAACTGTGTGGTGTGCTTCAGTCATAGAATGACCGTCCATACATATCGTTGATTTCCTTCCGATCGTGCCTTTTCCACTTAGTCTCCCCTCGTGCCGCGATTGAGGAATACCAATCGGCTTAAGGTCAGGAACATAGTCAATACAGAACTCAATTACCTCCTCATTTCCATAGCCCTTGACGATGCTTCCTTCTGGCCTAGCACGGTTACGAACATATTTCTTTAATACTCCCATGAACCTCTCAAAGGGGAACATATTGTGTAGAAATACAGGACCGAGAATGGAAATCTCTTCGACTAGGTGGAGCAGGAGGTGCGTCATAATATCGAAGAAGGATGGTGGGAACACCAACTCGAAACTGACAAGGCATTGGACCACATCGTTCTGTAACCGTGGTAGATATTTTGGATTGATTACCTTCTGAGAGATTGCATTGAGGAATGCACATAGCTTCACAATGGCTACTCGAACATTTTCCGGTAGGAGCCCCCTCAAAGCAATCGAAAGCAATTGCGTCATAATCACGTGGCAGTCGTGAGACTTCAGGTTTAGGAACTTTTTGTCCGCCATGTTTATTATTCCCTTTATATTCGACGAGAAGCCAGACGGGACCTTCATACTGCTCAGGCATTCAAAAAAAATGACCTTCTCTTCTTTGGTAAGAGCGTAGTTGGCATGACCTTGAAACCATTCCGGATGCCGGTCATCTGGGTCTTTCAAAAGTTGCTGGTCCTGCCGTGCTTCCTTTGTATCATTTGTCTTCCCATACACGCCCAAGAAGCTTAGCAGGTTCACGCAAATATTCTTCGTAACATGCATCACGTCGATTGCAGAGCGGACATCTAGGACTTTCCAATATTCCAGCTCCCAAAATATAGATTTCTTCTTCCACATGGGTGCGTGCCCGTCAACTCCCCGCGGAACTGATTGTCCGCCAGGACCCTTTCCAAAGATGACTTTCAAATCCTTGACCATATCAAATATCTCAGCACCAGTACGTTCCGCAGGCTTCGGCCAGTGATCTGCCTTGCCGTTGAAATGCTTGCCTTTCTTTCTTACGTTATGATTTCGGGGAAGAAATCGACGATGACCCAGGTACACGTTCTTCTTACAATTACCCAAACATACACTTTCAGTCTCATGTAAGCAGTGCGTGCATGCATTGTATCCCTTATTTGTCTGTCCTGAAAGGTTACTGAGAGCAGGCCAATCGTTGATGGTTACAAAAAGCAACGCTCGTAGGTCAAATTCCTCTTCTTTGTGCTCATCCTAGACACGTACACCAGGTCTGCCCCATAACTGTAAAAGTTCATCAACTAATGGCCTTAGGTACACATCGATGTCGTTGCCGGGTTGCTTTGGACCTTGCATGAGCACTGGCATCATAATGAACTTCCGCTTCATGCACAACCAAGGAGGAAGGTTGTAGATGCATAGAGTCACGGGCCAGGTGCTATGGCTGGAGCTCTGCTCGCCAAAAGGATTCATGCCATCAGTACTTAGACCAAATCTTATGTTCCTTGCGTCAGCTGCAAAATCTTTGAACACTCTGTCGATCTTTCTCCATTGCGTTCCATCAGCGGTGTGTCTCAACTCCCCGTCGGACTTACGGTCCTCTTTGTGCCATCGCAACGACTTGGCATGCGTTTTGTTCATGAACAGACGTTTCAACCGTGGTATTATAGGAGCATACCACATCACCTTGGCGGGAACCCTCTTCCTGGGTTTCTCGCCCTCAACATCGTCACCAGGGTCATCGCCTCTGATCTTATAACGCAATGCAGTGCATACAGGGCATTCATTCAAATTCTCGTATTCACCGCGGTAGAGGATGCTGTCGTTAATGCATGCATGTATCTTCAGAACCTCTAAACCTAGAGGGCAGACAACCTTCTTTGCTTCGTACGTACTGGCGGGCAACTCGTTATTCTTCGGAAACATATTCTTCAACATTTTCAGCAAATGTTCAAATGATGAGTCAGCTACACCTTCCCGTGCCTTCCATTTTAGCAAATCCAGTGTGCAGCCCAGCTTTTTCAGACTATTATCGCATCCTGGGTACAACGACTTTTTGTGATCCTCTAACATGCGATCCAAATTCTCCCTCTCCTTGTCAGTTTCGCAGCGTCTCCGTGCATCAGCAATGGTCCGACCAAGATCATCAGCGGGCTCATCATGTGCCTCTTCTTCACCTTCACCTAACCCTTCCCCACCTTCAGCATCATCCTCCATGAAAGTATCACCGAAATGATCATGATAGTTGTCATCGATATCATCCCCTTCTTCATCTTCTTCCATTCTAACCCCTCTTTCTCCATGCTTGGTCCAACAATTATAGCTTCGCATGAAACCGTGCCGAAGCAGGTGCATGTGAACGTCTCTTAAGGAGGAGTAACCCTTCTGATTCTTACAGAAATCACATGGACAGATAATGAAACCTCGCTGCTTGTTCGCATTTGCCACTACGAGGAAATCTTTCAAACCCGTAGTGAACTCGCCGGAGAGTCGGGGACCGTACATCCATTGCCGATTCATCTGCATTATTATTATATAAAGTATATAATTAACCAACATGCATTTGTTAAACTAACTAGCTAGAAATAATACAAATTAAACAATGAACTACACACATGCATATTTTATCAATGACACATGAAAGGTTCAAGTTGCTAACCGCGATCGCGGAGGAAAAATAAATGAGAAAGCTCAAGTGTGGCTCGGACACTTCATATCATGCTTGTTTCATGCTCTCGGGCATTTCATCGAACACCTTGTGTGCATAGGAGGAACCAAAAGCAAACCCACCACCCCCCTTCTGAATATTGTGAAGTGAGCTGAGTGAAGTGAAGTGAGCTGAGTCCTATATATAGGGATGGACCTTTAGCCCCGGTTGGCCTGGCCAACCGCGACTAAAGGCCTTCGGGCCAGCCTGAGGACCTTTAGTCCCGGTTGGCCAGGCCAACCGGGACTAAAGCCCCTCCCGTCCGCCAGCTGTCGACCGAGCGCACTGGGCCCAGATAGTTGGTCGCGGGTCTCTTCCCGAACCGCGACTAAAGACCCCTTTGGTCGCGGTTCGATTATTTTGGGGACTAATGGGGGCGTATGGAAGCCTCTTTTTCTACTAGTGTCTGCACATTTGACAAAATAGTTTGTGTAAACAAAAAAAATGCTTACTCACGATAAAACTATTCTAAATAAATTTTTCTTATACTATCAAACCAATTCACCTATTTAGAAAAATATTCATTTAGTTTCTAAATAAATCTTTAGAAAAAAAATCTTGAATTTACAAAGAGTGTTTATGTATTTTAGAAAATGTACATGTGATTGTTAAAGTAGCCATGCTTATAAAACAATTCACATAATTTTGAAAAGAAATCATATAAAACAGAATATACACTTAAAAAAAATATCTGTATTTAAGAAAATAGCCATTGTATATAAAAGAACATTCATCGTGTGTTAAAAAAATTCATCAGGTGATTAAAATATGTAAATCATATGATAAAAAAGTCATGTTGTTCATTTTCTAAATGAAAAAGGAAAATAAGTCAAAAAAAATTATGAAAGAACTAAGACAGGAAAGGAAAAAAAAGGAAAAGAGGGAAATAAAGAAAAGGCAAAACTAATAAAAACGAAACTGATGCATACCTTTTTCTTTCCGTTTGCCTGCTAGCTTCTTGGTATCACGGCGACCAAGCCATGGACGCCTCGCCCTTCACTCCCTCAAAACACCACCTCCCGACCTCCCTCACTTTTGTCTAGTCTTCTTTCCTCTGCTCTGCCTTCGCCTAATTAAACCAAACTGCCCACAGCATGAAGGCCCCCATCCTTGGCGGCATCAAATCCAATGCTACGCGGTGAGCAGGCCGCCGTCCCTCTGTGCTAGCGAGGTCTGCGCCGTGTGTGGACGAGGCCGTAGGCATACGTGTACCAGCAGTAGCAATTTCATTCAAAAAGGATGTCCGATAACCCGTTCATGAAAAGATGAACTCGGGTCAGATTTGTTTGCGCGCAGAAAACATATCAGAGAATTGATTTACTACTCGGACGTTCCCTAGAGTTTGAACGGTCGGACCAAGCTGAAAATTTGAGTGGTGGTCAACATAGGAATTGCGCAACCGATGAACAGTTGGATTTTCCAACGGATGTCCGGGATGGTCACACGAGGGCAATGTTGACGTTGAGCCCCCAAGCTCCATGGACGAATTCCTCTATGATTTCGGCTAGGATCGGAGTTGATGATGAAGGCACCCGCCTGATCATGACGATTTGACGCGAAGAGTAGTCCTTGGTCCAGGAAAGGTGACCAGTTGAGCCAGCAACACAGATGCCGACGTCGACGATGAAGTTCGGTTCCGACATGTAGATCACGTCGGAGCCGATCTGAATTCCCATCACCCCGCGGCGACTGCCAGCAGGGACCTGCATGGGCCACCAATGTCGTGGTGTTTCAAATCGGCTGAGTGGCTTGGTAAGGCTGTAACTTCTATGAAAAAACATATTAGTCAAGATGCATGTTGTTTAGTTATCCTAACCTTTTGAAAGTCATGATTATGATATTGTCATGGTGCACTGTCTTGCTTATGATTTTCCCTACTTGTAATTAGCCAGTTTGAATAGGATGGCATGTTTTCGTTCGATGTTGACAATTCTAGGCCATTGGATGATACGTAGCTGCTTTTGTATCACTCCACATTTACCTGGGGTCAATAATAATGCTCCTATTAATAATTAGAGCCTTTAGTCATGCTATTATATATGTTTAACAAATGGATGTGATTTTTATGGGCATATCTCTTGATGCCGGAATTTGGGAATTGCAACTCTTTACATAGGCTTGCTAAATAACCCTTGGTACTATCTACTTAGACTAGATGAGGATATTTGATACTTTACCCATGCATGAGTAGTGTAGGTGTTGTGCAATTTTTTATTTCTTAGGTGATGATGAATGGGTTCCAGAACATAGGTTTTGTTTGTGGTTTGGTTAATGTTACGATTGCTTAAACTGTTGTGGAGTAGCTCGCTGCTATTATATCCTCACCAGCTATATGAGTGGTGCATAATCTTTATCTCCGCTGAACACAAACTATATTTTTCTGTCTCTTATTATGTTCATTTGAGAGAGATCTAACATTGTTGTTTCTTTGATTATGACGAGAGCTAAAGGGGAAAAACAACCCTGGAAGTCAGAGTGTCAAGGAGGGAAGCTGATACAATCCTCGTGTAGTCAACTTTCAAGCTGATCCAGATAGCGAGTCAGTTCTGGTGAGTCCCTAGTCTCCCTTCTCTCTCCATGTGCCTTGACATGGTCCAGACATCGAGCTATGGTCAGTTGGGGTTCTGGCCACTGAACCAATGATTTAGGGTGGGTAGGGGTTATGTGATCATGTAACATGTGTTTGGTGGTCTCTGGCCAACACAACATTCCATATAGACCCCCTCTCCACTCCTTGACATGGTCTTGTGCTCCTGGTATGCGCATACCTACGGCCTCATCCACACACGGCGCCGAGCTCGCCACAAGGGAGGGATGACTACTTGCTCCGCACGTAGCATTGGATTTCATGCCGACAAGGATGGGGGCCACCATGGGGCGGTCAGTTTGGTTTAATTATATCTAAGGAGGAGTGCGTGGAGGCGGAGGCAGAGGAAAGAAGACTAGACATGAGCGAGGAATGTTGGCCGGTGGTGATCTGATGGAGTGAAGGGCAAGGAATCCACGGTTTTGGTCGCCGTGATACCAAGGTTGAGATGCATCAATCAATTATTAAGTTGCTAGGCAATCGAAAAGAAAAAGGTCCGCGCACCCATACGAAGATTGATATGCATCCGTTTTGTTTAATCAGCATCCATGCGTATCATTGCATATGCATCAGTTTCGTTTAATCAACATGGATCAGTTTCATTGAATCAAAAAATTGAACCAGAATAGTTTAGAATATTTTTAGAGTGAATTCTGGTTTTTACCCTCTATTTTGACATTTTTGACACCAATTACCCTATTTAGCAAAATTTCATCCATTTTACCTTATTTAGCAAAAGTGTTGCCACAGTTCACCATGTTTAAAATTTATGAGTGTTCTGACCGATGGGTCCCAATTGTAAGGTCTAGCTAGATGCCACACCGACAGGTTTTTTCTTGATGCTTTTTCTGCACGCCGAACCGCACCGCCCTAGCTTCTTCTGATACGCTAGGCTCGATATGATTGCACTAGAGTAGCTCAGGAAACATATACTTATTCTTCGCTGGTCCACATATGTTCACCACGGGGTAAATTGAGGTAACACTTTTGCTAAATGGGGTAAAATGGATAAAATCCCACTAAACGGGGTAACTAGTGTCAAAAATGGCAAAAGAGGGGGTAAAAACCAGAATTCACTCATTATTTTATATATTAAATAAATACAATAGGAGAAAAAGAAAAATAACCAAGTAAAAATAAATAAAAAGATCAAATAAAATAGCAAAAACACTGCAAAATCGAAAGAAAAAATAGGTTTTGTTAATTTTTCCCGTCATAGCAATCCTTAGTCCGCTGGTTTTTGTAAATTCATGAAATTTCTTTTTATATATTAAACATTGTGTTAACTTCATGAAAAGTAGTAGCAGCAGCCAACGGAAGTGTAGACATGGTCAGGAGGAGGAGAGCTGCTGCTTCAAATAGTTTTTCGAGACAACTTCATTATGATCTGCTGAGATGAGAAGAGACGCTAGCAGTCAAGACTAAAGAACATATATAGGTACACCCGAGATACCAAATACTACTTTCAAGATGCATATTTGTTATTGACCTTATTTTCTTTAGCAGGTTGAATCATTAATGTTACTGAATTTCTTTGTGACCATCCACTAAAGGTGACTATTGCTGAGCCATTTTGTTGGTACGATTACATTATCTGCACAGACTCTATCGTCCCTTGCTAAAGGAGACCTCTGAAGAAATTGTCTTACAAAATGCATAAATCTCTTTTGATGGTATGATATCCATAATCTTCTTTGATGTGCAATACATCTTCTATTTTTAATTACTGATGTGTTCTGAACATATTTCAGAATAATCAAAATATCTTGATATTCGCAGGTTACTTTGGTCTGACTTACGGGGTAAAGAAAGCTTTTGTCTGGATTAGTTCGCTTCCAATCATTCTCATGTTTTAATGTTGTGAGTTACTTCCGCATATATGCACACCCGAAAGTGTTGACAAGTATTGGTCTGAGCAGTTGAAGGAAGATGATACAAAAATAGTCGAAGGACGGTCAGCCTATTTCTTTCATTCAACTCTCATTAGTCTTGCATGGCCTTAAAATAGTACTATGGCGTGGGCAACTAAGAAGAATCATTACCACCTCTGAAGCAAATCTTCATTCAATTCTATATACATAAGAACATGCCCTCCTTTAATTTTCCTTATTGATTTTTATCCTTTGACCCTTATATAACTACTTCAGTTCAACACCTTTAATCTAATTATGTTCACCTTTGCGGAATCAGTAAGATACATACTTCACCATTCTCTCTTCATTTTCATATTTGTTCGGTTTACGTACATGCCTTTGTTTTGGAACAGGTCATCCTGACTTCCCAAACCATGGATATTTCAGACTTAAAATATTATCTAGAATAGAATATTGAATGCATAATATGCTTATGAATTGTCATGTTCAGTTATTGACCAAAAGATCATCATCGTGCTATGTTCAAAAGATTTCTCCCTTGAATGGTCTTGCCTTATGAAGTCAAAATTGCATCACCATTTTATTTCATCATGATTTTTTTTCATGCTAATTGTTGTATAATGTTGCCTTCACTAAATGTAGGAGTGGTTCGGCTTTTTATGTGCAGAAATTATGGGACAAACTGAATTGGCAATTTATGTTCTCGCTGTCATCAACTCTTACACACTATTATTTTTCCCACTTTTCAAGTGCCAGCACTCAGTTCCTATTAATGGAGGTGATTGTTTGTTTTCTTCACCATGACGATAAGTAGTGAGTTATGATGCAGGCACATAAGAAGAATCATTACCACATCTGAAGCAAATCTCCAATGCCAATTTGATTTGTGCTATATTTTTTTATTCTTTGTGGGCAATTCGATGCACAAATGTTTGTCAGGGCCACGATATTTTGCCAGTGGGAACTGAAACCACTAATGTTAATATTTTTTAAAGGAAATGTTATGTATTTTTTCTAGCCAGTTCTGCATTGTTCAATCTCATGAAATGGTTTTAATTTAGCCAAGAAACGATATGGCTGAAAGCATATCCAAATTATTTATATTTCATTTGTCTAACATATCCCATTTTTCCTACAACAGTTCCCGCAACAACGTGCGGGGTGTCATCTAGTTTGAATGAATGAGTGAGGGAATAGGGGCTTAACAGAGGGAGGTGACATAGTGCACGCGGAGTCGTGGCTTTTTGTTGTGATTATGCATATAAAAATAACAAAATATAAATGAATACCTCGATAAATGAATAACAAAACTACAATTTAAAAAGAAAATAAAAACTTCAACCGTCTGTGCATTAGAATTACTGTAATCCTTAGCAAATGTATTCGTTTATTAATTACTTGGTAGGGTTACAAAATAAATGTTTATCTCGATCATGCAAGTCTAGCTGCACCGGTTACTTGATATATGTATATTTAACTTTAAAAATACTCTACCTTCTAGCTTGCGTCAAAACACACTGATGGCATTATCCAATTTTTAATTACTCAAGTATTTAATTTACGCTTAATAATAGAAGGACAGCCTCAGTAGGCATTGCTAGCTTAAAAACCAGCGGCAGATCCACGTTTTTAGGCCAAGCTTGGCCAATAACTATCTTTTCGTACGGTTTTAGGGTTAAACATGTCTTTTTTACTCTTTTCTATAATATATATAGAAGGTTGGGAGATCTCAGGGTGGGCTATCACACATTCGCCCAACCTTCTTGAGAAATGATGAATATCTTTTTACACAATGAAATTTATTTAATATATGATGAGTATTTTTTTAAATACGCGATAAAAAAATTCAAGTGTATTTTCTATTTTATGTCCTAAATGATTATTTTCCAAACTTATGTGAATATATTTTTAAATGTGAGAATACTTTAATAATTACATGGACATTTTTAGAAATACGTGAACACTCTTTGCGAATACATGTAATTTCGTTTTGAATAAAAGATTTTTTTACGAACTAAATGAATATTTTTCGAAATAGGTAAATCATATTCAAAAGTACAAGAACATTTTATTTAGAATATATTAACAAATTTCAAATGTATTATATATTTTGAAATGAGTAAGGACCTATTTAATACGAACTATTTCTGTCAATAGTGCAAATAAAAAGCATTACCTAGAATAAAACAGACATATTTTTTATAATATAATAAAATAATCATAAGTTGATAAAATAAGAAAGGCCAGTAAAAATATATAAAAGAACAAATAAAGCAGCAAAAACACTGCAAAGTCACAAACAAACAGAAATGCGTCAACCAGGCTAACCGACAAGTGGCCATTGCGAGTAAAAGGTGAGCATTCGGCGAGGGAAAATGTTTTAAATAAGTCGGATGATTTCTTGTCTTTATCAATCACGTCCAGAGCCGTCCGATCCCACATGATCGTGTGGCGCGAGCGCTATCTCCCACGCAGGAAGGTAGCGAATGCTCTGTCTTCCACACGCAAAAGTATCCAAAGTTCGTGACATGTGGTAGCGTTCGGACAACTGCCTATTTAAATGATCTTTTTTAACGTACTCCATATGCAGTGATTTTGCTAGGTAACTACACATGTGATGGTACAAATACTAGAACACCATCTTTCTCGATGCTGATTGTGGTAAAGTGAAGGTTGCTAATGTTTAGAGTAGCACCATTGACGCCACCACCTTCTTCGACGCATGCCATCGTAGCATCATCGAAGCAGCCGGGTCACCATTGCTGCACCGCTGCAGTCGTTGCATTATCGTTGGTGCAGCCATGTCCATCATTGCAACACTTTCGTGGCCCTGGAACACGTTGCCGCAACATCATCATGGTTGTCGAAGCAGGACGTCGTGGCTGTCCAACCATGTCGTCACAACATCATCGCTGCCATCCAAGTACAACACCGACGTTAGAAGCATGTTGCCGCACCATTGCCATGGTCGTCGAAGCACGTCCCGTAGCATCACCGCGACCGTCGAAGTCTGCCATTGAAGCATTGTCGTGGCCGTCAAAGCGCCATCGCGGCGGTCGATGTAGCACGCCTCGTAGCATCACCATGTCCGTCGAAGCATGCTGAGTATTACCGAGCGGCAAGGTGCACCGACGCGAGCTGCAATGGAGCAAGGTCGGTGCCGCGACGGAGCATCATGGGGCGTGCTGCACTAGTCCATTTTATGTACGGATTGCTGTACTAATCCATTTCATGTACGGATTGCTTAGGACACGTACGTATGACCGGTCAAGGAAACTGAATCCCGGGCGGGCTCGCTGTCGATCCATCTATATAAGCTAGGTACCCAGATGGCAAGCAGCTAGCGAGTTCAGGGTTACACGTACATACCTAGCTACTTGATCCATCTCGTACGTGCGTAGCTAGCTCTGCGATGGCCGACGGCAAGCTGGATCCTCCCGCCGGCTACGCCTTCGACCCAGCCGAGCACGAGCTGATCACCAAGTTCCTCCGCCCACGGATCGCCGACGCCTTCTTCGCCAGCCGCCTCATCCACGAGTTCGACGCCTACTCCGCCGCCCCCGGCGACCTCGTCGAGATGTATCAACACGCGCAAGGAACGGACAAGGGCGACGGGAAAGGGGGCGTCTGGTACTTCTTCACCCCTGCCCGTCGTCACCAGACAAAAGGCGGCCGCGGTGGCGGGAGGCGACAGCGTGGCGTGGCCGACGCCGGCGAGGGTTACTACTGGCACTCGGAGAAGGGCGGGATACCCGTGCTAGACAACCAAGGTAAACTCGTAGGCCATAGACGAAACCTCAGCTACGTCAAGAAGTTGCCGGGAGAGAAAGAGAGGATCAGGATCGGCTGGTGCATGAACGAGTACAGCGATGACAAGCAAGACGGCTTGGTGCTCTGCAAGGTCTGCGTGTCTCGTCACAGGAGCGAGACCACATACCACGAGGTAATCAATGCTCCCGGTTCCAGGAAAAGGAAGGCCGCCGACGTCCAGCACCCGGATGCTCCACGTCCCCAAACCCCACGCCGCCAGGAACCGCCGATCGTCAAACAACCCGGGATGCTTCACGAGTATGGGCGCTGGTTCATGTCCGACGAAGGCGAGACGTTCTTGCCGCCCGGAGCTGTGGACGACGGAAGCGTGGATCCAGGCGGGTTCTTCACCGACGACATGCTTCAAGATTTTCCCGTGCTCCATGACGCTGTGGTGGCGCAGGGGTTCTTGCCCGGCAAACTCGACGGCGAAGTCCAAGAAGGCACTAGTGCTGCAGATGATGAAGACGAGGCCTTCCGGTGCACGTTAGATGAGCTGCTCGGCTTGTGCGACGACACGACTGTACTAGTCTAGGAGAGTGGATCCTTTCACCACGTGAGGGCCGAGTGCGTGATGAAGAACTCCGAAACCTGCATCCAGGAGATGATCCAAGAGATGATGTACTAGTCTTGCTTAGCTTTGATGTATGTCATTGTCATGGTACAAAAGGTGTCTTGCTAATTGTATTGTGATGATGAACAAGCAATTAATCCGTGTGCAGCAGCCGAATTGATTAATTTCTCCATTTTTTTCTCCATATATTCATTTTGTATTACGTATGTAATGGTTAGGTTTTTTTTATCAGTAATGGTTAGTGTTTCAGTTTCTCTGTTCGTGATTGAAAAGGTGCTTGATTGTTTCATCTATCCAAATCCAAGTACCCATTTCCCCTCAAAACGTACAGGGCATCACGGGATATAATCCCTCTCCCCTCCTCTCCCGTGTCGCTCTTGCGAGCGACCGGGGTGAACCCTAGCTGCCGTGACCTGTCCTCCCTCTCCTCTGCTCTCCTCCCTCGCCGCCGCCCAGCGACGCCGTCGGGCGAAGCCCGGTCGGTGGGGGCGGCGGCGGGGCCTCTTCTTCCTCGCCCTCGTGCTCCGCGGCTGGCGTGAGACAGCCGGTCGAGTGGGGGCGCCGGTCTTTGGCAGGGCCGGCGGCGCGGCGGCGTGCTCGGAGTTCGGCGGCGGGGTTGCCTGGTGGGGACACGATGTCGAGTGGCAGGCTCGTTTGTGGTGTGGCGGCCGCTGGGATTCCCGATCTGGGCAGTGGCGTGCTGGCGCGGATCCGGCCCGACCCTCCCGGATCCGGCTCCTGGATGGCGGCGGGCGGCGCGGGACGGTGGCTGAGGTCGGTCTTGACCTCGGAGTGGGGTGGTCTGCAGCGGCGCTGCTGTGGCCTGGTGGTTGTCTGATATGCGCGCGGCAACTGCGGGTCTCTCCGGCGGCGGTTCATCAGCGTCGGACTCGGGTGAGCTCCCTCCCTCTTCTTTGGACTCAGCGACGCGCTTGTCGGGTCGGGGTGGCGCCATGGTGTGGTGGTGCGCGCGAGGCCTGCCGGTGGTGGCACGGGACTTCGGGAAGGGGCAGGGTGCCCCTGCCGGTGGTGAAAACCCGTTCTGCTTTGCCAGGCCGACGGCACCGGCGTTCTAGCGTCGTCCTCTTCTTGAAGGCGCCGTCGCGGCATCTCATTTGTCGTCGGAGTGCTCCGGGGGAAACTCTAATCCTTGGATTGGGCGGTGGCGACACAATGGTGTCGTTCCCTTGCTGAAGGCGTCGCTTTGGAGCTCATTGTTCGTCCTACACGACTTCTCCTCCTCGCGGTGGCCCGCCCACGGTTGAGGGCCCCGACATCTTCGTAGTAGTGCTTATTATGTTCATCTGATGTTGGCTAGGATTTTGTCGGGGTAGTGTTGCTGTTATCAGCGTCCTTGTATCCGGCCTTGTGTGTGTGTGTGTGTGTGTGTTTTTGTATCGGCAGGTTCAGTAGGTTGAGGAGCAACTCTTTGCTCTATTGGCCGGGGTGAAGATACCCCGAACAAGCCCCTCAAAGGATTATGTTCCATAGTAACAAGTGACAGTAAATTTCAGCACACTATATAATTTTTTCCTTACCAAATTCCACCTACCAAAGGCGCTTCACTCCCTGGCAACGGCGCCAGAAAAGAGTCTTGATGACCCACAAGTATAGGAGATCTATCGTAGTCCTTTCGATAAGTAAGAGTGTCGAACCCAACGAGGAGCAGAAGGAAAGGACAAGCGGTTTTCAGTAAGGTATACTCTGCAAGCACTGATATTATCGGTAACAGATAGTTTTGTGATAAGGTAATTTGTAACGGATAACAAGTAATCAAAGTAAATAAGCTGCAGCAAGATGTCCCAATCCTTTTTGTAGCAAAGGACAAGCCTGGACAAACTCTTATATGAAGGAAAACGCTCCCGGGGACATATGGGAATTATCGTCAAGCTAGTTTAAATCACGCTCATATGATTCGCGTTCGTTACTTTGATAATTTGATATGTGGGTGAACCGGTGCTTGGGTACTGCCCTTCCTTGGACAAGCATCTCACTTATGATTAACCCCTATTGCAAGCATCCACAACTACAAAAGAAGTATTAAGGTAAACCTAACCATAGCATGAAACATATGGATCCAAATCAGCCCCTTACGAAGCAACGCATAAACTAGAGTTTAAGCTTTTGTCACTCTAGCAACCCATCATCTACTTATTACTTCTCAATGCCTTCCTCTAGGCCCAAACAATGGTGAAGTGTCATGTAGTCGACGTTCACATAACACCACTAGAGGAAAGACAACATACATCTCATCAAAATATCGAACGAATACCAAATTCACATGACTACTTATAGCAAGACTTCTCCCATGTTCTCAGGAACAAACGTAACTACTCACAAATCATATTCATGTTCATAAACAGAGGGGTATTAACATGCATTAAGGATCTGAACATATGATCTTCCACCAAATAAACCAATTAGCATCAACTACAAGGAGTAATCAACACTACTAGCAACCCACAGGTGCCAATCTGAGGTTTTGGGACAAAGATTGGATACAAGAGATGAACTAGGGTTTTAGAGGAGATGGTGCTGGTGAAGATGTTGATGGAGATTGACCACCTCCCGCTGAGAGGATCGATGGTGATGATTTCCCCCTCCCGGAGGGATGTCTCCCCGGCATAACAGCTCCAACGGAGCCCTAGGTTGGTTCCGCCAAGGTTCTGCCTCGTGGCGGCGGTGTTTCGTCCCGAAAGCTTGCTTATGATTTTTTCCAAGGTGAAAGACTTCATATAGCAGAATATGGGCACCGAAGGCCTGCCAGGGGGCCCACGAGGCAGGGGGCGCGCCCCCACCCTCGTGGCCAGGGTGTGGGCCCCCTCTGGTTGATTCTTTCTCCAGTATTTTTTATATATTCCAAAACGTGCCTCCGTGAAGTTTCAGGACTTTTGGAGCTGTGCAAAATAGGTCTCTAATATTTGCTCCTTTTCCAGCCCAGAATTCCAGCTGCCGGCATTCTCCTCTTCATGTAAACCTTGTAAAATGAGAGAGAATAGGCATAAGTATTGTGACATAATGTGTAATAACAACCCATAATGCAATAAATATCGATATAAAAGCATCATGCAAAATGGACGTATCAGAGGTCGACCATGGAAGCCATTTTCTTGGTACGACAACTTATGGAGAGATATATGGAGCAAAAGAAGGACTTGCATATGGTGTTCATTGACGTGGAGAAGGCCTATGATAAGATACCGCGGAATGTCATGCGGTGGGCCTTGGAGAAATACAAAGTCCCAGCAAAGTACATTACCCTCATCAAGGACATGTATGATAATGTTGTGACAAGTGTTCGAACAAGTGATGTCGACACTGATGACTTCCCGATTAAGATAGGACTGCATTAGGGGTCAGCTTTGAGCCCTTATCTTTTTGCATTGGTGATGGATGAGGTCACAAGGGATATGCAAGGAGATATCCCATGGTGTATGCTCTTTGTGGATGATGTGGTGCTAGTTGACGATAGTCGGACGGGGGTAAATAGGAGTTAGAGTTATGGAGACAAACCTTGGAATTGAAAGGGTTTAGGCTTAGTAGAACTAAAACCGAGTATATGATGTGCGATTTCAGTACTACTAGGTGTGAGAAGGAGGAGGTTAGCCTTGATGGCCAGGTGGTACCCCAGAAGGACACCTTTCGGTATTTGGGGTCCATGTTGTAGGAGGATGGGGGTATTGATGAAGGTGTGAGCCATCGAATCAAAGCCGGATGGATGAAGTGGCGCCAAGCTTCTGGCATTCTCTGTGACAAGAGAGTACCACAAAAGCTAAAAGGCAAGTTCTGCAGGACAGCGGTTTGACCCGGAATGTTGTATGGCGCTGAGTGTTGGCCGACTAAAAGGCGACATGTTCAACAGTTAGGTGTGGCGGAGATGCGTATGTTGTGATGGATGTGTGGCCACACGAGGAAGGATCGAGAGTCCGGAATGATGATATACGAGATAGAGTTGGGGTAGCACCAATTGAAGAGAAGCTTGTCCAACATCGTCTGAGATGGTTTGGGCATATTCAGCGCAGGCCTCCAGAAGCTCCCGTGCATAGCGGACGGCTAAAGCATGCGGAGAATGTTAACAGAGGGCGGGGTAGACCAAATTTGACATGGGAGGAGTCTGTTAAGAGAGACCTGAAGGATTGGAGTATCACCAAAGAGCTAGCTATGGACAGGGGTGCGTGGAAACTTGCTATCCATGTGCCAGAGCCATGAGTTGGTTGCGAAATCTTATGGGTTTCACCTCTAGCCTACCCCAACTTGTTTGGGACTAAAGGCTTTGTTGTTGTTGTTGAAAAAATAGTTCCTGTACAAAAATAAGTGCCCACTCATTTAAAAATATGTAATTGAATTTAGAAAGTGTTTGACTATTCTAAATAAAAAATTATTGTACTTTCAAAAATGATTCATGAACTATCTAGACAAATATCCATATAATTTATAATAGATACTCATGTATTTAGAAAATGATTTTCTTTTTTCCTAAGAATGTTCACATGTTTTATAAAATTTACATGTAATTATCTTTATTTACCCTACCTCTGTGTATTGCGGCATGTGCATATATATTTTGGAATTCATCCATATGTTGTAACCTCCGTATATATTATTTTCTAGGAAAGCAAGGATTCTCAAATGATGACTTTCTTGCAAGTATTGGGGTCCAGAAACAGTAACCTGAAGCTATCAACAATGTGGTGGTGGTGCACCATGAAGCAAAAGAAGCAGTCGAGCACACATTGGTTGTACAGCAGTAGGAACTTCATGCTATGAAGAAGGCCCTAGGTGAGCAGAAAATAGAACTTGGAGCCGTTAAGAAGACCCTAGCAGAGCAACAACTAGAACTTGAAGCTGTCAAGATGGACCTAGAAGAGCAGCAGCAAGAACATGAAGCATGTCGTGCCAGGTGCGTAGCATGAACTTCAATATGTGAAGATTACGTACACTTTTACACTAGCAAAAACATACTTGAAGGTGTCAAGAAGGCTCTGCCAGAGCGGCAAGACTAAATGGAATGCCTGATAATGGCCCTGTTAGATCTGCATAATCATCTTGAATCTATCAACACTTCCCTTACCGAAAAAGGCTTTCTCCCCTCTTTATAAAAAAAGCAACCATCGAGCACAAAGTTAACAAGGTTCCGACCACAAAAACACACACACACAGCCACCGCAGGCAGTTCCGACGAACACACACACACAGTCGAAACCCAAGTTCAGCTGTGGGCACAGCACAACAAGCCCAACATCGGCGCAAGACACACACAACAAACATAACGGCGGTGGCGAGGTGTAGAAGATCTAATCCGGCTCCGGCGCTGGTGGGGGAAGCGGTGGAGCCATAAGGAGAGCCATCGAGCGAAGCTGGATGATGATGGAGGTGATGGCGTCTATCTCCCGGGGACGGCTAAGCGGCCGCCAAAACTGCAACTAACCAGACCATTTGAACAAAGCGTCAGTAGCACGTCGAAAAGGAATGCGCTGAATCAAAAGTTTATTCCTAACAGTCCACAGCGTCCAGGTTAGCACCCCGATGATCAGCCACCTAATGTGGCGAATTGAGGGAGCTGACGCCTGGAGTTCCGCGAAAAGAGCGGGGAAGTTGTTGTGGTCCCTGCTTCCACCCACTATTTCACGGAAACAGCTCCATAGGAACTGCGCGGACAAGCATGTGAAGAAGATATGGTTCAAATCCTCTTCAGGCCCGCAGAGCGGGCATCGCCCATCCCCTGGGCCGTTGCGCTTCAGGACCTCCACGCCGGATGGGAGGCAGCCGCGAATCCACTGTCACAAGAAAATCCTAATCTTCAAGGGGAGCCATATATCCCAGATGGTGGTGTGTACCTCATGACCCAGCGAAGCTGTGATGGCCTGGTATAGAGATTTAGTGGAGAATTGCTCAGATGGCTCTAGACGCCACCTGGCACGGTCTTCTCCTACCTCAAGATCAGGTTCGTGCAGCGCGATGCATTCCAGCAGCTCATGCCAGTCCGCGTTCTCAGGCAGGCCAAACGCTCTCCGGAACGCGAGTTGCCCTAAGTCAATAAGGGTCGTCGCGACAGAGATCCGCGGGTCAACCGCGATGGAGAATAGGTAGGGAAAACGTGCCGCGAGGGGTAAGTCTCCAGCCCATCTATGGAACCAGAACATCGTGGAGGTGCCCGATCCAACCGCGATCAAGGTGCCGATGCGGAGGATCGGTAGGAGCTGTATGATGGATTGCCAGAACTAGGAACCTCCAGACCACTGGCAGAAGGTGAGAGGCTGGCCACGGAGGTATTTCTGCTGAATGAGGTGAAGCCACAGGCCACCCTGTCCGTTGGCAATCCGCCAAAACCATCTCGTTAGGAGGGCAATGTTCATGCGTTTGGAGGACATGATCCCGAGACCACCCTGGTAGGGCGGTTTACAAATCTCCGACCAACGAACCATGTTGTATTTCTACTTGTCGCCCTCGCCGGCCCAGAAGAAGCGCCCCTGAACTATGGCAATCTCGTGATCAGAGTCTCAGGAAGGCTGTAGAAGCTCATGATGAATAAGAGAAGGATGGCCAGGGACGAGTTAATAAGCACTGTCAGGGCCGCCTTCGAGAGACATCGGCCCTGCCAAGCCTCGATGCGGTGTTGAAGCTTCCCAACTGTGGGGCGAAGCTCAGCCACCGTGAGCCTCAAATCACTAATGGGGATCCCCAGATAGGTCGTGGGGAAACACCCAAGCTGGCAATTGAGCTGATCCGTGATGCTCTGCCGTTCGTCTTGGGAGTATCCCAAGACCATTACCACACTCTTATTGAAGTTGATCCCGAGGCCAGACATCTGCTGGAAGCATATCAGGAGGAACTTCAAGTTCATGATGTCGGTCGCCGAGCCTTCCACCATGATAATGGTGTCATCCGCATATTGGAGGAGGGAGATCCCGTTCCCCCCCCCAACTAGATGCGGGGCTATGCCCTTAATGTGGCCCGCAGCCTTGGCTTTATCTAAGATGGCTGCCAGAGCATCGACAACCATGTTGAAGAGGAACGGTGAGAAGGGGTCGCCCTGGCACATCCCACAAGATGTGGGGAAGAATGGGCCAACCTCGCCATTAATGTTCACCGCGGTCCGGCCTGAGGATACCATTTGCATCACTCGGGAGACCCACCTGTCGTTGAAGCCCTTCCGCAGCAAGCATTCCCGAAGGAAGGGCCAACTGACCGTGTCATACGCCTTGTGGAAATCCAGTTTCAGGAAGACTGCCTTGAGGTGTTTGGAGTGAACCTCATGGAGTGCTTCGTGAAAAACCAGAACTCTGTCAAGGATATACTGGCCCTGAATAAATGCCGACTGATCAGGGTGAGTGATCCCGTCGGCAATGGGGGCCACCCTAAGGGCGTACCCCCTCGCGAGGATGCGGAAGATGACATTAATCACCGTAATCGGCCGAAACTGGCGAATATCCGAAGCCCCAGTTACTTTGGGGATGAGGGTGATGATCCCAAAGTCCAGCCTGGCGAGGTCAATGGACCCTACAAAGAATTCCTCAGACAAGGCCATCACCTCCGGTTTTATTACCTCCCAGAAAGTCTGGAAGAACTTCACTGGGAGGCCATCCGGACCGGGGGCCGAAGAAGGGTTCATACCCTTAATTGTTGCCCACACTTCAGCCTTAGAGAACGGGGCCGTAAGGGCCGCGTTGTCCGCAGGAGAGACACAACTGTGGGCCGGCCAGATGTCTTGCGCCAGGGCAAGACCTCCCCGAGGGGAGGCAGAGAATAGGTCTCTGTCAAAGCCGACTACATGGGCCCGGATGTCCTCTGGCAGCTGCAGGAGGGTCTCGCCGTCCCAGAGAAGCGGGATGGAATTACGGCGACGACGACCGTTGGCAATGGCCTGGAAGTAGGCGGTATTGGCATCCCCCTTGAGGACCCAATTCTGCGTACCTCGCAAGCGCCAGTAGGCCTCCTCGTCCGTGTAGATGACCGTGAGCTAGTCTTCCAGGTCGTACCTAAGCATCCACTCCTCAGCAGAGAGGCCTGCGGCATCAGCCCGCAGATCGAGGGCCTGGATGGCCTCAAGAAGGGCTTTCTTACGCTCGCGAATGTCACGGCCCACATTTGCACCCCATCCTTTCATGAATTGCCGGGACCGCTTAGCACAAAAGTGTCAGGAGTCAACGGCCGAAAGGGCGCGATGGGGGGCATCACGCGCCTCGCGCCACCGGGCGGCCACCACTGACACAAACCGAGGTTGGCGCAACCAGAAGGGAGAACTTGAAGTCATCAAGAATGCTAAGAAAGAGAAAACGTTAGCTATCGAAAGAAGCTTAATGATCTTGATAGGACGCTTAAGTACATCGCCACGATTGCGACGCCAGGATCCCATGTCTATAGCTGAGCAAACAAACCCCATCATACTAGTGCATTGTTTGATGGTCATGAAAATGCGCCATGTGCCTAATTTTATTGTGTGGCTCTGTCCCATGGTTTTTTATTGTAATGGTTCAGAAAGTCTGTGTGATAATTGTCTGTCATTTAATCGAGTAAGGATAGCTGACTTGGCATTAAAATTGAAATCTCGCACAAATTCATATACGAATTATAAAAATGATTAAATTTTCAAATATGCCCGCCAATTGCAATATATAATAAATTGACCGCATCTACAAATTGGGATAGGTATGCATGCCGTCGCCCGCGTATGGCATTGGATCCACATGTAAGAAGCCAAATTACCCACGTCTGGACCCACTTGGTAGCAGCCATGTCAGCATCTCATTGGGTCTTCATGCCAGAATAGTTGACCGGTCAAATGCATCATCGTAATTGTTAGTGACGGTCAACGTCACAGAAAAAATGATGGCTGGTCATCCATGGAGTCATGCGCCTCCTACACGAAAGCAAAAAGGGAAAAAAAAATGGAGTTTATATGCGTCCTTTGTAGGTTCCATGATGAATATGCCATGGAGTGGCCAGGGTTTACTTTCTATATACAAATTGTATCGTTACTATTATTGGCTCACATTTAGGAATCGGTTATTATAAAACCGTGCTACGTGACCATAACCGTGTGATTAAAAAGTCATGTCTAATATTAATTCTCTAAATGAAAAAGTAAAAAAAGTAAAAAAAGAAAATCAAAAGAAAACTAAAGAAACAGAAAAAATAGAAAAAGAAGAACAGCAAAAGGGGAATAAACAAAAAGCCAAAAATAATAAAATAAATCAAGACGGTTCTGCAGGCAAGCTCTAGGTAATGCCCGGTACAAGCGATATATATCATTTGGCGCCCGACAGCACGTCTGATAAAAGAGTCTCTCAAGAAGGTTGGCCTAATAACACGGTTCTGCCGCCTATTATTTAGCTAGCAATGGCTACTGATTCAGTCCCTCTCATCTTAAATGTGAAATGAATACTTGACGAAATAAAAAATGGATAAGGACATTAGTGTGTTTTGATGCAAGCTACAAGGTAGAGTGAAAAAATGTTAAATAAACATGATATCAAGTAACCCATGCAGCTAGACTCCTATATTTGTGATTTTCCAGTGCTTTTGCCCTTTTTTGTTCTTTTTATATATTTCCACTTGGTTGTTTTACTTTTTCTCCTCTTACATATATAGTATTTCTAAAGTATTCTTGTTCAATTTTTCTTTGTGCACATTTGACAAAATAGTTTGTGTAAACAAAAAAAATGCTTACTCACGATAAAACTATTCTAAATAAATTTTTCTTATACTATCAAACCAATTCACCTATTTAGAAAAATATTCATTTAGTTTCTAAATAAATCTTTAGAAAAAAATCTTGAATTTACAAAGTGTGTTTATGTATTTTAGAAAATGTACATGTGATTGTTAAAGTAGCCATGCTTATGAAACAATTCACATAATTTTGAAAAGAAATCATATAAAACAGAATATACACTTAAAAAAATTATCTGTATTTAAGAAAATAGCCATTGTATATCAAAAAACATTCATCGTGTGTTAAAAAAATTCATCAGGTGATTAAAATATGTAAATCATATGATAAAAAAGTCATGTTGTTCATTTTCTAAATGAAAAGGGATAATAAGTCAAAACAAAAAAATTATGAAAGAACTAAGACAGGAAAGGAAAAAAAAAGGAAAAGAGGGAAATAAAGAAAAGGCAAAACTAATAAAAACGAAACTGATGCATACCTTTTTCTTTCCGTTTGCCTGCTAGCTTAATAATTGATTGAAGCATCTCAATCTTGGTATCACGGCGACCAAGCCATGGACGCCTCGCCCTTCACTCCCTCAAAACACCACCTCCCGACCTCCCTCACTTTTGTCTAGTCTTCTTTCCTCTGCTCTGCCTTCGCCTAATTAAACCAAACTGCCCACAGCATGAAGGCCCCCATCCTTGGCGGCATCAAATCCAATGCTACGCGGTGAGCAGGCCGCCGTCCCTCTGTGCTAGCGAGCTCTGCGCCGTGTGTGGACGAGGCCGTAGGCATACGTGTACCAGCAGTAGCAATTTCATTCAAAAAGGATGTCCGATAACCCGTTCATGAAAAGATGAACTCGGGTCAGATTTGTTTGCGCGCAGAAAACATATCAGAGAATTGATTTACTACTCGGACGTTCCCTAGAGTTTGAACGGTCGGACCAAGCTGAAATTTGAGTGGTGGTCAACATAGGAATTGCGCAACCGATGAACAGTTGGATTTTCCAACGGATGTCCGGGATGGACGCTAGACTCCTCGCCACAAAGTCATCCAGATTCCCGTCCAGATTCGATTGGGCTCCGGTATGTCGGAGATTGCCGGAGATACCTCCATAGGAACGCGAGGAAATTTTACAAGGTTGTTGTAGACTCAATTCCACACAATTTCACCGAAGCAATCATCAAAGCGACACTCGAGGAGGCGGAGAAGGTGAACACAATCCGTTGTTCAACAAAAACGGCATGATCACACGAGGGCAATGTTGACGTTGAGCCCCCAAGCTCCATGGACGAATTCCTCTATGACTTCGGCTAGGATCAGAGTTGATGATGAAGGCACCCGCCTGATCATGACGATTTGACGCGAAGCGTAGTCCTTGGTCCAGGAAAGGTGACCAGTTGAGCCAGCAACACAGATGCCGACGTCGACGATGAAGTTCGGTTCCGACATGTAGATCACGTCGGAGCCAATCTGAATTCCCATGACCCCACAGCGACTGCCAGCAAGGACCTGCATGGGCCACACATGTCGTGGTGTTTCAAATCGGTTGAGTGGCTTGGTAAGGCTGTAACTTCTATGAAAAAACATATTAGTCAAGATGCATGTTGTTTAGTTATCCTAACCTTTTGAAGTCATGATTATGATATTGTCATGGTGCACTGTCCTGCTTATGATTTTGGTGATGATAGTCTGCTAGATATGATTTTCCCTACTTGTAATTAGCCAGTTTGAATAGGATGGCATGTTTTCGTTCGATGTTGACAATTCTAGGCCATTGGATGATACGTAGCTGCTTTTGTATCGCTCCACATTTACCTGGGGTCAATATTAATGCTCCTATTAATAATTAGAGCCTTTAGTCATGCTATTATATATGTTTAACAAATGGATGTGATTGTTATGGGCATATCTCTTGATGCCGGAATTTGGGAATTGCAACTCTTTACATAGGCTTGCTAAATAACCCTTGGTACTATCTACTTAGACTAGATGAAGATATTTGATACTTTACCCACGCATGAGTAGTGTAGGTGTTGTGCAATTTGCTATTTCTTAGGTGATGATGAATGGGTTCCAGAACATAGGTTTTGTTTGTGGTTTGGTTAATATTACGATTGCTTAAACTGTTGTGGAGTAGCTCGCTACTATTATATCCTCACCAGCTATATGAGTGGTGCATAATCTTTATCTCCGCTGAACACAAACTATATTTTTCTGTCTCTTGTTATGTTCATTTGAGAGAGATCTAACATCGTTGTTTCTTTGATTATGACGAGAGCTAAAGGGGAAAAACAACCCTGGAAGTCAGAGTGTCAAGGAGGGAAGCTGATACAATCCTCGTGTAGTCAACTTTCAAGCTGATCCAGATAGCGAGTTAGTTCTGGTGAGTCCCTAGTCTCCCTTCTCTCTCCATGTGCCTTGACATGGTCCAGACATCGAGCTATGGTCAGTTGGGGTTCTGGCCACTGAACCAATGATTTAGGGTGGGTAGGGGTTATGTGATCATGTGACATGTGTTTGGTGGTCTCTGGCCAACACAACATTCCATATAGACCTCCTCTCCACTCCTTGACATGGTCTTGTGCTCCTGGTATGCGAATACCTACGGCCTCATCCACACACGGCGCCGAGCTCGCCACAAGGGAGGGATGACTACTTGCTCCGCACGTTGCATTGGATTTCATGCCGACAAGGATGGGGGCCACCATGGGGCGGTCAGTTTGGTTTAATTATATCTAAGGAGGAGTGCGTGGAGGCGGAGGCAGAGGAAAGAAGACTAGACATGAGCGAGGAATGTTGGCCGGTGGTGATCTGATGGAGTGAAGGGCAAGGAATCCACGGTTTTGGTCGCCGTGATACCAAGGTTGAGATGCATCAATCAATTATTAAGTTGCTAGGCAATCGAAAAGAAAAAGGTCCGCGCACCCATACGAAGATTGATATGCATATGTTTTGTTTAATCAGCATCCATGCGTATCATTGCATATGCATCAGTTTCATTTAATCAACATGGATCAGTTTCATTGAATCAAAAAATTGAACCAGAATAGTTTAGAATATTTTTAGAGTGAATTCTGGTTTTTACCCTCTATTTTGACATTTTTTACACCAATTACCCTATTTAGCAGAATTTCATCCATTTTACATTATTTAGCAAAAGTGTTGCCACAGTTCACCATGTTTAAAATTTATGAGTGTTCTGACCGATGGGTCCCAATTGTAAGGTCTAGCTAGATGCCACATCCACAGGTTTTTTCTTGATGCTTTTTCTGCACGCCGAACCGCACCGCCCTAGCTTCTTCTGATAAGCTAGGCTCGATATGATTGCACTATAGTATCTCAGGAAACATATACTTATTCTTCGCTGGTCCACATATGTTCACCACGGGGTAAATTGAGGTAACACTTTTGCTAAATGGGGTAAAATGGATAAAATCCCACTAAACGGGGTAATTAGTGTCAAAAATGGCAAAATAGGGGGTAAAAACCGGAATTCACTCATTATTTTATATATTAAATAAATACAATAGGAGAAAAAGAAAAATAACCAAGTAAAAATAAATAAAAAGATCAAATAAAACAGCAAAAACACTGCAAAATCAAAAGAAAAAATAGGTTTTGTTAATTTTTCCCGTCATAGCAATCCTTAGTCCACTGGTTTTTGTAAATTCATGAAATTTCTTTTTATTTATTAAACATTGTGTTAACTTCATGAAAAGTAGTAGCAGCAGCCAACGGAAGTGTAGACATGGTCAGGAGGAGGAGAGCTGCTGCTTCAAATAGTTTTTCGAGACAACTGCATTATGATCTGCTGAGAGGAGAAGAGACGCTAGCAGTCAAGACTAAAGAACATATATAGGTACACCCGAGATACCAAATACTACTTTCAAGATGCATATTTGTTATTGACCTTATTTTCTTTAGCAGGTTGAATCACTAATGTTACTGAATTTCTTTGTAACCATCCACTAAAGGTGACTCTTGCTGAGCCATTTTGTTGGTACGATTACATAATCTACACAGACTCTATCGTCCCTTGCTAAAGGAGACCTCTGAAGAAATTGTCTTACAAAATGCATAAATCTCTTTTGATGGTATGATATCCATAATCTTCTTTGATGTGCAATACATCTTCTATTTTTAATTACTGATGTGTTCTGAACATATTTCAGAATAATCAAAATATCTTGATATTCGCAGGTTACTTTGGTCTGACTTACGGGGTAAAGAAAGCTTTTGTCTGGATTAGTTCGCTTCCAATCATTCTCATGTTTTAATGTTGTGAGTTACTTCCGCATATATGCACACCCGAAAGTGTTGACAAGTATTGGTCTGAGCAGTTGAAGGAAGATGATACAAAAATAGTCGAAGGACGGTCAGCCTATTTAGAGCAGTTGAAGGAAGATGATACAAAAATAGTCGAAGGACGGTCAGCCTATTTCTTTCATTCAACTCTCATTAGTCTTGCATGGCCTTAAAATAGTACTGTGGCGTGGGCAACTAAGAAGAATCATTACCACCTCTGAAGCAAATCTTCATTCAATTCTATATACATAAGAACATGCCCTCCTTTAATTTTCCTTATTGACTTTTATCCTTTGACCCTTATATAACTACTTCAGTTCAACACCTTTAATCTAATTATGTTCACCTTTGCGGAATCAGTAAGATACATACTTCACCATTCTCTCTTCATTTTCATATTTGTTCGGTTTACGTACATGCCTTTGTTTTGGAACAGGTCATCCTGACTTCCCAAACCATGGATATTTCAGACTTAAAATATTATCTAGAATAGAATATTGAATGCATAATATGCTTATGAATTGTCATGTTCAGTTATTGACCAAAAGATCATCATCGTGCTATGTTCAAAAGATTTCTCCCTTGAATGGTCTTGCCTTATGAAGTCAAAATTGCATCACCATTTTATTTCATCATGATTTTTTTTCATGCTAATTGTTGTATAATGTTGCCTTCACTAAATGTAGGAGTGGTTCGGCTTTTTATGTGCAGAAATTATGGGACAAACTGAATTGGCAATTTATGTTCTCGCTGTCATCAACTCTTACACACTATTATTTTTCCCACTTTTCAAGTGCCAGCACTCAGTTCCTATTAATGGAGGTGATTGTTTGTTTTCTTCACCATGACGATAAGTAGTGAGTTATGATGCGGGCACATAAGAAGAATCATTACCACATCTGAAGCAAATCTCCAATGCCAATTTGATTTGTGCTATATTTTTTATTCTTTGTGGGCAATTTGATGCACAAATGTTTGTCAGGGCCACGATATTTTGCCAGTGGGAACTGAAACCACTAATTTTAATATTTTTTAAAGGAAATGTTATGTATTTTTTCTAGCCAGTTCTGCATTGTTCAATCTCATGAAATGGTTTTAATTTAGCCAAGAAACGATATGGCTGAAAGCATATCCAAATTATTTATATTTCATTTGTCTAACATATCCCATTTTTCCTACAACAGTTCCCGCAACAATGTGCGGGGTGTCATCTAGTTTGAATGAATGAGTGAGGGAATAGGGGCTTAACAGAGGGAGGTGACATAGTGCACGCGGAGTCGTGGCTTTTTGTCGTGATTGTGCATATAAAAATAACAAAATATAAATGAATACCTCGATAAATAAATAACAAAACTACAATTTAAAAAGAAAATAAAAACTTCAAAGAGATGGATAAAAAACATTAAAGAAAATATTGATAAAAACGTAAAAACAATTCAACCGTCTGTGCATTAGAATTACTGTAATCCTTAGCAAATGTATTCGTTTATTAATTACTTGGTAGGGTTACAAAATAAATGTTTATCTCGATCATGCGAGTCTAGCTGCACCGGTTACTTGATACATGTATATTTAACTTTAAAAATACTCTACCTTCTAGCTTGCGTCAAAACACACTGATGGCATTATCCAATTTTTAATTACTCAAGTATTTAATTTACGCTTAATAATAGAAGGACAGCCTCAGTAGGCATTGCTAGCTTAAAAACCAGCGGCAGATCCACGTTTTTAGGCCAAGCTTGGCCAATAACTATCTTTTCGTACGGTTTTAGGGTTAAACATGTCTTTTTTACTCTTTTCTATAATATATATAGAAGGTTGGGAGATCTCAGGGTGGGCTATCACACATTCGCCCAACCTTCTTGAGAAACTCTTTTACTAGACGTGCTTCGGGGTGGCAAATAATATATATATATATCGATTGTACCAAGTATTAGAGCATCTCCAGCCGTTGGAGCACCAAGAACACCACCGAACCAAAAAAGTAGGTGTCTTGGGGGTCCAAATGCTTCATCCGGCCGAAATATGGGTGCATGAGGAGGGCATCTTCTCAGCCACACCCCACCCCAATCAAAAGTTTGTGAGGAAAATGACTAAGTGGGCCAAGAAAAAAGACATGTGGTGAGACACGATTCGCCGAAACTTCTGCCGGCGCCCCCAAAAGCCCCCAACGTGCTGCTTTTTTCCTGGGTTTGCCGGCGCTATTTTGATGTCCTGTGGGGGCGCTGGGGGCGTTGCTGGGCCGTTTTTCGGCAAAAAGATGGTCCGAGCGTAAAACCGAGCCTAAAAAGGTGTCGTGGGGGACGTCCTGGGGGTGGGGGGGGGGGGGTGGAGATGCTCTTAGTTAGAGCTCGCCTGCAGAACACCCGGGCCATGGCCCGATACGCACATGCGATGTACTGGTTACTTTTAGGTTCGTTGAACACATGGCTCTCTTCTTGGTGTATCTACCTGATTTTTGTTCATGATATTATCTTTTTTTCTTGTTTTCGACTAGTTTCTTGTGGGTTTTTTTAATCAATTTTTTTCTTGAATTCTTTTAATTATCTTTGCCTCTTTTTTCATTTCCCTATTATTTGTTGTTCTTTTCCCACATTTTTCTCTTTCTTTATTTTCTGTGATTTTCTTCTTACTTATTTTACTTATGCAATTAGAAAATAACAGTACACATGACCAACGTATGTATTTTAAATAAATGATGAATATTTTTTTACACAATGAAATTTATTTAATATATGATGAGTATTTTTTTTAAATACGCGATAAAAAAATTCAAGTGTATTTTCTATTTTATGTCCTAAATGATTATTTTCCAAACTTATGTGAATATATTTTTAAATGTGAGAATACTTTAATAATTACATGGACATTTTTAGAAATACGTGAACACTCTTTGCGAATACATGTAATTTCGTTTTGAATAAAAGATTTTTTTACGAACTAAATGAATATTTTTCGAAATAGGTAAATCATATTCAAAAGTACAAGAACATTTTATTTAGAATATATTAACAAATTTCAAATGTATTATATATTTTGAAATGAGTAAGGACCTATTTAATACGAACTATTTCTGTCAATAGTGCAAATAAAAAGCATTACCTAGAATAAAACAGACATATTTTTTATAATATAATAAAATAATCATAAGTTGATAAAATAAGAAAGGCCAGTAAAAATATATAAAAGAACAAATAAAGCAGCAAAAACACTGCAAAGTCACAAACAAACAGAAATGCGTCAACCAGGCTAACCGACAAGTGGCCATTGCGAGTAAAAGGTGAGCATTCGGCGAGGGAAAATGTTTTAAATAAGTCGGATGATTTCTTGTCTTTATCAATCACGTCCAGAGCCGTCCGATCCCACATGATCGTGTGGCGCGAGCGCTATCTCCCACGCAGGAAGGTAGCGAATGCTCTGTCTTCCACACGCAAAAGTATCCAAAGTTCGTGACATGTGGTAGCGTTCGGACAACTGCCTATTTAAATGATCTTTTTTAACGTACTCCATATGCAGTGATTTTGCTAGGTAACTACACATGTGATGGTACAAATACTAGAACACCATCTTTCTCGATGCTGATTGTGGTAAAGTGAAGGTTGCTAATGTTTAGAGTAGCACCATTGACGCCACCACCTTCTTCGACGCATGCCATCGTAGCATCATCGAAGCAGCCGGGTCACCATTGCTGCACCGCTGCAGTCGTTGCATTATCGTTGGTGCAGCCATGTCCATCATTGCAACACTTTCGTGGCCCTGGAACACGTTGCCGCAACATCATCATGGTTGTCGAAGCAGGACGTCGTGGCTGTCCAACCATGTCGTCACAACATCATCGCTGCCATCCAAGTACAACACCGACGTTAGAAGCATGTTGCCGCACCATTGCCATGGTCGTCGAAGCACGTCCCGTAGCATCACCGCGACCGTCGAAGTCTGCCATTGAAGCATTGTCGTGGCCGTCAAAGCGCCATCGCGGCGGTCGATGTAGCACGCCTCGTAGCATCACCATGTCCGTCGAAGCATGCTGAGTATTACCGAGCGGCAAGGTGCACCGACGCGAGCTGCAATGGAGCAAGGTCGGTGCCGCGACGGAGCATCATGGGGCGTGCTGCACTAGTCCATTTTATGTACGGATTGCTGTACTAATCCATTTCATGTACGGATTGCTTAGGACACGTACGTATGACCGGTCAAGGAAACTGAATCCCGGGCGGGCTCGCTGTCGATCCATCTATATAAGCTAGGTACCCAGATGGCAAGCAGCTAGCGAGTTCAGGGTTACACGTACATACCTAGCTACTTGATCCATCTCGTACGTGCGTAGCTAGCTCTGCGATGGCCGACGGCAAGCTGGATCCTCCCGCCGGCTACGCCTTCGACCCAGCCGAGCACGAGCTGATCACCAAGTTCCTCCGCCCACGGATCGCCGACGCCTTCTTCGCCAGCCGCCTCATCCACGAGTTCGACGCCTACTCCGCCGCCCCCGGCGACCTCGTCGAGATGTATCAACACGCGCAAGGAACGGACAAGGGCGACGGGAAAGGGGGCGTCTGGTACTTCTTCACCCCTGCCCGTCGTCACCAGACCAAAGGCGGCCGCGGTGGCGGGAGGCGACAGCGTGGCGTGGCCGACGCCGGCGAGGGTTACTACTGGCACTCGGAGAAGGGCGGGATACCCGTGCTAGACAACCAAGGTAAACTCGTAGGCCATAGACGAAACCTCAGCTACGTCAAGAAGTTGCCGGGAGAGAAAGAGAGGATCAGGATCGGCTGGTGCATGAACGAGTACAGCGATGACAAGCAAGACGGCTTGGTGCTCTGCAAGGTCTGCGTGTCTCGTCACAGGAGCGAGACCACATACCACGAGGTAATCAATGCTCCCGGTTCCAGGAAAAGGAAGGCCGCCGACGTCCAGCACCCGGATGCTCCACGTCCCCAAACCCCACGCCGCCAGGAACCGCCGATCGTCCAACAACCCGGGATGCTTCACGAGTATGGGCGCTGGTTCATGTCCGACGAAGGCGAGACGTTCTTGCCGCCCGGAGCTGTGGACGACGGAAGCGTGGATCCAGGCGGGTTCTTCACCGACGACATGCTTCAAGATTTTCCCGTGCTCCATGACGCTGTGGTGGCGCAGGGGTTCTTGCCCGGCAAACTCGACGGCGAAGTCCAAGAAGGCACTAGTGCTGCAGATGATGAAGACGAGGCCTTCCGGTGCACGTTAGATGAGCTGCTCGGCTTGTGCGACGACACGACTGTACTAGTCTAGGAGAGTGGATCCTTTCACCACGTGAGGGCCGAGTGCGTGATGAAGAACTCCGAAACCTGCATCCAGGAGATGATCCAAGAGATGATGTACTAGTCTTGCTTAGCTTTGATGTATGTCATTGTCATGGCACAAAAGGTGTCTTGCTAATTGTATTGTGATGATGAACAAGCAATTAATCCGTGTGCAGCAGCCGAATTGATTAATTTCTCCATTTTTTTCTCCATATATTCATTTTGTATTACGTATGTAATGGTTAGGTTTTTTTTATCAGTAATGGTTAGTGTTTCAGTTTCTCTGTTCGTGATTGAAAAGGTGCTTGATTGTTTCATCTATCCAAATCCAAGTACCCATTTCCCCTCAAAACGTACAGGGCATCACGGGATATAATCCCTCTCCCCTCCTCTCCCGTGTCGCTCTTGCGAGCGACCGGGGTGAACCCTAGCTGCCGTGACCTGTCCTCCCTCTCCTCTGCTCTCCTCCCTCGCCGCCGCCCAGCGACGCCGTCGGGCGAAGCCCGGTCGGTGGGGGCGGCGGCGGGGCCTCTTCTTCCTCGCCCTCGTGCTCCGCGGCTGGCGTGAGACAGCCGGTCGAGTGGGGGCGCCGGTCTTTGGCAGGGCCGGCGGCGCGGCGGCGTGCTCGGAGTTCGGCGGCGGGGTTGCCTGGTGGGGACACGATGTCGAGTGGCAGGCTCGTTTGTGGTGTGGCGGCCGCTGGGATTCCCGATCTGGGCAGTGGCGTGCTGGCGCGGATCCGGCCCGACCCTCCCGGATCCGGCTCCTGGATGGCGGCGGGCGGCGCGGGACGGTGGCTGAGGTCGGTCTTGACCTCGGAGTGGGGTGGTCTGCAGCGGCGCTGCTGTGGCCTGGTGGTTGTCTGATATGCGCGCGGCAACTGCGGGTCTCTCCGGCGGCGGTTCATCAGCGTCGGACTCGGGTGAGCTCCCTCCCTCTTCTTTGGACTCAGCGACGCGCTTGTCGGGTCGGGGTGGCGCCATGGTGTGGTGGTGCGCGCGAGGCCTGCCGGTGGTGGCACGGGACTTCGGGAAGGGGCAGGGTGCCCCTGCCGGTGGTGAAAACCCGTTCTGCTTTGCCAGGCCGACGGCACCGGCGTTCTAGCGTCGTCCTCTTCTTGAAGGCGCCGTCGCGGCATCTCATTTGTCGTCGGAGTGCTCCGGGGGAAACTCTAATCCTTGGATTGGGCGGTGGCGACACAATGGTGTCGTTCCCTTGCTGAAGGCGTCGCTTTGGAGCTCATTGTTCGTCCTACACGACTTCTCCTCCTCGCGGTGGCCCGCCCACGGTTGAGGGCCCCGACATCTTCGTAGTAGTGCTTATTATGTTCATCTGATGTTGGCTAGGATTTTGTCGGGGTAGTGTTGCTGTTATCAGCGTCCTTGTATCCGGCCTTGTGTGTGTGTGTGTGTGTGTGTGTTTTTGTATCGGCAGGTTCAGTAGGTTGAGGAGCAACTCTTTGCTCTATTGGCCGGGGTGAAGATACCCCGAACAAGCCCCTCAAAGGATTATGTTCCATAGTAACAAGTGACAGTAAATTTCAGCACACTATATAATTTTTTCCTTACCAAATTCCACCTACCAAAGGCGCTTCACTCCCTGGCTCTGTCCCATGGTTTTTTATTGTAATGGTTCAGAAAGTCTGTGTGATAATTGTCTGTCATTTAATCGAGTAAGGATAGCTGACTTGGCATTAAAATTGAAATCTCGCACAAATTCATATACGAATTATAAAAATGATTAAATTTTCAAATATGCCCGCCAATTGCAATATATAATAAATTGACCGCATCTACAAATTGGGATAGGTATGCATGCCGTCGCCCGCGTATGGCATTGGATCCACATGTAAGAAGCCAAATTACCCACGTCTGGACCCACTTGGTAGCAGCCATGTCAGCATCTCATTGGGTCTTCATGCCAGAATAGTTGACCGGTCAAATGCATCATCGTAATTGTTAGTGACGGTCAACGTCACAGAAAAAATGATGGCTGGTCATCCATGGAGTCATGCGCCTCCTACACGAAAGCAAAAAGGGAAAAAAAATGGAGTTTATATGCGTCCTTTGTAGGTTCCATGATGAATATGCCATGGAGTGGCCAGGGTTTACTTTCTATATACAAATTGTATCGTTACTATTATTGGCTCACATTTAGGAATCGGTTATTATAAAACCGTGCTACGTGACCATAACCGTGTGATTAAAAAGTCATGTCTAATATTAATTCTCTAAATGAAAAAGTAAAAAAAGTAAAAAAAGAAAATCAAAAGAAAACTAAAGAAACAGAAAAAATAGAAAAAGAAGAACAGCAAAAGGGGAATAAACAAAAAGCCAAAAATAATAAAATAAATCAAGACGGTTCTGCAGGCAAGCTCTAGGTAATGCCCGGTACAAGCGATATATATCATTTGGCGCCCGACAGCACGTCTGATAAAAGAGTCTCTCAAGAAGGTTGGCCTAATAACACGGTTCTGCCGCCTATTATTTAGCTAGCAATGGCTACTGATTCAGTCCCTCTCATCTTAAATGTGAAATGAATACTTGACGAAATAAAAAATGGATAAGGACATTAGTGTGTTTTGATGCAAGCTACAAGGTAGAGTGAAAAAATGTTAAATAAACATGATATCAAGTAACCCATGCAGCTAGACTCCTATATTTGTGATTTTCCAGTGCTTTTGCCCTTTTTTGTTCTTTTTATATATTTCCACTTGGTTGTTTTACTTTTTCTCCTCTTACATATATAGTATTTCTAAAGTATTCTTGTTCAATTTTTCTTTGTGCACATTTGACAAAATAGTTTGTGTAAACAAAAAAAATGCTTACTCACGATAAAACTATTCTAAATAAATTTTTCTTATACTATCAAACCAATTCACCTATTTAGAAAAATATTCATTTAGTTTCTAAATAAATCTTTAGAAAAAAATCTTGAATTTACAAAGTGTGTTTATGTATTTTAGAAAATGTACATGTGATTGTTAAAGTAGCCATGCTTATGAAACAATTCACATAATTTTGAAAAGAAATCATATAAAACAGAATATACACTTAAAAAAATTATCTGTATTTAAGAAAATAGCCATTGTATATCAAAAAACATTCATCGTGTGTTAAAAAAATTCATCAGGTGATTAAAATATGTAAATCATATGATAAAAAAGTCATGTTGTTCATTTTCTAAATGAAAAGGGATAATAAGTCAAAACAAAAAAATTATGAAAGAACTAAGACAGGAAAGGAAAAAAAAAGGAAAAGAGGGAAATAAAGAAAAGGCAAAACTAATAAAAACGAAACTGATGCATACCTTTTTCTTTCCGTTTGCCTGCTAGCTTAATAATTGATTGAAGCATCTCAATCTTGGTATCACGGCGACCAAGCCATGGACGCCTCGCCCTTCACTCCCTCAAAACACCACCTCCCGACCTCCCTCACTTTTGTCTAGTCTTCTTTCCTCTGCTCTGCCTTCGCCTAATTAAACCAAACTGCCCACAGCATGAAGGCCCCCATCCTTGGCGGCATCAAATCCAATGCTACGCGGTGAGCAGGCCGCCGTCCCTCTGTGCTAGCGAGCTCTGCGCCGTGTGTGGACGAGGCCGTAGGCATACGTGTACCAGCAGTAGCAATTTCATTCAAAAAGGATGTCCGATAACCCGTTCATGAAAAGATGAACTCGGGTCAGATTTGTTTGCGCGCAGAAAACATATCAGAGAATTGATTTACTACTCGGACGTTCCCTAGAGTTTGAACGGTCGGACCAAGCTGAAATTTGAGTGGTGGTCAACATAGGAATTGCGCAACCGATGAACAGTTGGATTTTCCAACGGATGTCCGGGATGGACGCTAGACTCCTCGCCACAAAGTCATCCAGATTCCCGTCCAGATTCGATTGGGCTCCGGTATGTCGGAGATTGCCGGAGATACCTCCATAGGAACGCGAGGAAATTTTACAAGGTTGTTGTAGACTCAATTCCACACAATTTCACCGAAGCAATCATCAAAGCGACACTCGAGGAGGCGGAGAAGGTGAACACAATCCGTTGTTCAACAAAAACGGCATGATCACACGAGGGCAATGTTGACGTTGAGCCCCCAAGCTCCATGGACGAATTCCTCTATGACTTCGGCTAGGATCAGAGTTGATGATGAAGGCACCCGCCTGATCATGACGATTTGACGCGAAGCGTAGTCCTTGGTCCAGGAAAGGTGACCAGTTGAGCCAGCAACACAGATGCCGACGTCGACGATGAAGTTCGGTTCCGACATGTAGATCACGTCGGAGCCAATCTGAATTCCCATGACCCCACAGCGACTGCCAGCAAGGACCTGCATGGGCCACACATGTCGTGGTGTTTCAAATCGGTTGAGTGGCTTGGTAAGGCTGTAACTTCTATGAAAAAACATATTAGTCAAGATGCATGTTGTTTAGTTATCCTAACCTTTTGAAGTCATGATTATGATATTGTCATGGTGCACTGTCCTGCTTATGATTTTGGTGATGATAGTCTGCTAGATATGATTTTCCCTACTTGTAATTAGCCAGTTTGAATAGGATGGCATGTTTTCGTTCGATGTTGACAATTCTAGGCCATTGGATGATACGTAGCTGCTTTTGTATCGCTCCACATTTACCTGGGGTCAATATTAATGCTCCTATTAATAATTAGAGCCTTTAGTCATGCTATTATATATGTTTAACAAATGGATGTGATTGTTATGGGCATATCTCTTGATGCCGGAATTTGGGAATTGCAACTCTTTACATAGGCTTGCTAAATAACCCTTGGTACTATCTACTTAGACTAGATGAAGATATTTGATACTTTACCCACGCATGAGTAGTGTAGGTGTTGTGCAATTTGCTATTTCTTAGGTGATGATGAATGGGTTCCAGAACATAGGTTTTGTTTGTGGTTTGGTTAATATTACGATTGCTTAAACTGTTGTGGAGTAGCTCGCTACTATTATATCCTCACCAGCTATATGAGTGGTGCATAATCTTTATCTCCGCTGAACACAAACTATATTTTTCTGTCTCTTGTTATGTTCATTTGAGAGAGATCTAACATCGTTGTTTCTTTGATTATGACGAGAGCTAAAGGGGAAAAACAACCCTGGAAGTCAGAGTGTCAAGGAGGGAAGCTGATACAATCCTCGTGTAGTCAACTTTCAAGCTGATCCAGATAGCGAGTTAGTTCTGGTGAGTCCCTAGTCTCCCTTCTCTCTCCATGTGCCTTGACATGGTCCAGACATCGAGCTATGGTCAGTTGGGGTTCTGGCCACTGAACCAATGATTTAGGGTGGGTAGGGGTTATGTGATCATGTGACATGTGTTTGGTGGTCTCTGGCCAACACAACATTCCATATAGACCTCCTCTCCACTCCTTGACATGGTCTTGTGCTCCTGGTATGCGAATACCTACGGCCTCATCCACACACGGCGCCGAGCTCGCCACAAGGGAGGGATGACTACTTGCTCCGCACGTTGCATTGGATTTCATGCCGACAAGGATGGGGGCCACCATGGGGCGGTCAGTTTGGTTTAATTATATCTAAGGAGGAGTGCGTGGAGGCGGAGGCAGAGGAAAGAAGACTAGACATGAGCGAGGAATGTTGGCCGGTGGTGATCTGATGGAGTGAAGGGCAAGGAATCCACGGTTTTGGTCGCCGTGATACCAAGGTTGAGATGCATCAATCAATTATTAAGTTGCTAGGCAATCGAAAAGAAAAAGGTCCGCGCACCCATACGAAGATTGATATGCATATGTTTTGTTTAATCAGCATCCATGCGTATCATTGCATATGCATCAGTTTCATTTAATCAACATGGATCAGTTTCATTGAATCAAAAAATTGAACCAGAATAGTTTAGAATATTTTTAGAGTGAATTCTGGTTTTTACCCTCTATTTTGACATTTTTTACACCAATTACCCTATTTAGCAGAATTTCATCCATTTTACATTATTTAGCAAAAGTGTTGCCACAGTTCACCATGTTTAAAATTTATGAGTGTTCTGACCGATGGGTCCCAATTGTAAGGTCTAGCTAGATGCCACATCCACAGGTTTTTTCTTGATGCTTTTTCTGCACGCCGAACCGCACCGCCCTAGCTTCTTCTGATAAGCTAGGCTCGATATGATTGCACTATAGTATCTCAGGAAACATATACTTATTCTTCGCTGGTCCACATATGTTCACCACGGGGTAAATTGAGGTAACACTTTTGCTAAATGGGGTAAAATGGATAAAATCCCACTAAACGGGGTAATTAGTGTCAAAAATGGCAAAATAGGGGGTAAAAACCGGAATTCACTCATTATTTTATATATTAAATAAATACAATAGGAGAAAAAGAAAAATAACCAAGTAAAAATAAATAAAAAGATCAAATAAAACAGCAAAAACACTGCAAAATCAAAAGAAAAAATAGGTTTTGTTAATTTTTCCCGTCATAGCAATCCTTAGTCCACTGGTTTTTGTAAATTCATGAAATTTCTTTTTATTTATTAAACATTGTGTTAACTTCATGAAAAGTAGTAGCAGCAGCCAACGGAAGTGTAGACATGGTCAGGAGGAGGAGAGCTGCTGCTTCAAATAGTTTTTCGAGACAACTGCATTATGATCTGCTGAGAGGAGAAGAGACGCTAGCAGTCAAGACTAAAGAACATATATAGGTACACCCGAGATACCAAATACTACTTTCAAGATGCATATTTGTTATTGACCTTATTTTCTTTAGCAGGTTGAATCACTAATGTTACTGAATTTCTTTGTGACCATCCACTAAAGGTGACTCTTGCTGAGCCATTTTGTTGGTACGATTACATAATCTACACAGACTCTATCGTCCCTTGCTAAAGGAGACCTCTGAAGAAATTGTCTTACAAAATGCATAAATCTCTTTTGATGGTATGATATCCATAATCTTCTTTGATGTGCAATACATCTTCTATTTTTAATTACTGATGTGTTCTGAACATATTTCAGAATAATCAAAATATCTTGATATTCGCAGGTTACTTTGGTCTGACTTACGGGGTAAAGAAAGCTTTTGTCTGGATTAGTTCGCTTCCAATCATTCTCATGTTTTAATGTTGTGAGTTACTTCCGCATATATGCACACCCGAAAGTGTTGACAAGTATTGGTCTGAGCAGTTGAAGGAAGATGATACAAAAATAGTCGAAGGACGGTCAGCCTATTTAGAGCAGTTGAAGGAAGATGATACAAAAATAGTCGAAGGACGGTCAGCCTATTTCTTTCATTCAACTCTCATTAGTCTTGCATGGCCTTAAAATAGTACTGTGGCGTGGGCAACTAAGAAGAATCATTACCACCTCTGAAGCAAATCTTCATTCAATTCTATATACATAAGAACATGCCCTCCTTTAATTTTCCTTATTGACTTTTATCCTTTGACCCTTATATAACTACTTCAGTTCAACACCTTTAATCTAATTATGTTCACCTTTGCGGAATCAGTAAGATACATACTTCACCATTCTCTCTTCATTTTCATATTTGTTCGGTTTACGTACATGCCTTTGTTTTGGAACAGGTCATCCTGACTTCCCAAACCATGGATATTTCAGACTTAAAATATTATCTAGAATAGAATATTGAATGCATAATATGCTTATGAATTGTCATGTTCAGTTATTGACCAAAAGATCATCATCGTGCTATGTTCAAAAGATTTCTCCCTTGAATGGTCTTGCCTTATGAAGTCAAAATTGCATCACCATTTTATTTCATCATGATTTTTTTTCATGCTAATTGTTGTATAATGTTGCCTTCACTAAATGTAGGAGTGGTTCGGCTTTTTATGTGCAGAAATTATGGGACAAACTGAATTGGCAATTTATGTTCTCGCTGTCATCAACTCTTACACACTATTATTTTTCCCACTTTTCAAGTGCCAGCACTCAGTTCCTATTAATGGAGGTGATTGTTTGTTTTCTTCACCATGACGATAAGTAGTGAGTTATGATGCGGGCACATAAGAAGAATCATTACCACATCTGAAGCAAATCTCCAATGCCAATTTGATTTGTGCTATATTTTTTATTCTTTGTGGGCAATTTGATGCACAAATGTTTGTCAGGGCCACGATATTTTGCCAGTGGGAACTGAAACCACTAATTTTAATATTTTTTAAAGGAAATGTTATGTATTTTTTCTAGCCAGTTCTGCATTGTTCAATCTCATGAAATGGTTTTAATTTAGCCAAGAAACGATATGGCTGAAAGCATATCCAAATTATTTATATTTCATTTGTCTAACATATCCCATTTTTCCTACAACAGTTCCCGCAACAATGTGCGGGGTGTCATCTAGTTTGAATGAATGAGTGAGGGAATAGGGGCTTAACAGAGGGAGGTGACATAGTGCACGCGGAGTCGTGGCTTTTTGTCGTGATTGTGCATATAAAAATAACAAAATATAAATGAATACCTCGATAAATAAATAACAAAACTACAATTTAAAAAGAAAATAAAAACTTCAAAGAGATGGATAAAAAACATTAAAGAAAATATTGATAAAAACGTAAAAACAATTCAACCGTCTGTGCATTAGAATTACTGTAATCCTTAGCAAATGTATTCGTTTATTAATTACTTGGTAGGGTTACAAAATAAATGTTTATCTCGATCATGCGAGTCTAGCTGCACCGGTTACTTGATACATGTATATTTAACTTTAAAAATACTCTACCTTCTAGCTTGCGTCAAAACACACTGATGGCATTATCCAATTTTTAATTACTCAAGTATTTAATTTACGCTTAATAATAGAAGGACAGCCTCAGTAGGCATTGCTAGCTTAAAAACCAGCGGCAGATCCACGTTTTTAGGCCAAGCTTGGCCAATAACTATCTTTTCGTACGGTTTTAGGGTTAAACATGTCTTTTTTACTCTTTTCTATAATATATATAGAAGGTTGGGAGATCTCAGGGTGGGCTATCACACATTCGCCCAACCTTCTTGAGAAACTCTTTTACTAGACGTGCTTCGGGGTGGCAAATAATATATATATATATATATCGATTGTACCAAGTATTAGAGCATCTCCAGCCGTTGGAGCACCAAGAACACCACCGAACCAAAAAAGTAGGTGTCTTGGGGGTCCAAATGCTTCATCCGGCCGAAATATGGGTGCATGAGGAGGGCATCTTCTCAGCCACACCCCACCCCAATCAAAAGTTTGTGAGGAAAATGACTAAGTGGGCCAAGAAAAAAGACATGTGGTGAGACACGATTCGCCGAAACTTCTGCCGGCGCCCCCAAAAGCCCCCAACGTGCTGCTTTTTTCCTGGGTTTGCCGGCGCTATTTGATGTCCTGTGGGGGCGCTGGGGGCGTTGCTGGGCCGTTTTTCGGCAAAAAGATGGTCCGAGCGTAAAACCGAGCCTAAAAAGGTGTCGTGGGGGACGTCCTGGGGGTGGGGGGGGGGGGGGGGGTGGAGATGCTCTTAGTTAGAGCTCGCCTGCAGAACACCCGGGCCATGGCCCGATACGCACATGCGATGTACTGGTTACTTTTAGGTTCGTTGAACACATGGCTCTCTTCTTGGTGTATCTACCTGATTTTTGTTCATGATATTATCTTTTTTTCTTGTTTTCGACTAGTTTCTTGTGGGTTTTTTTAATCAATTTTTTTTCTTGAATTCTTTTAATTATCTTTGCCTCTTTTTTCATTTCCCTATTATTTGTTGTTCTTTTCCCACATTTTTCTCTTTCTTTATTTTCTGTGATTTTCTTCTTACTTATTTTACTTATGCAATTAGAAAATAACAGTACACATGACCAACGTATGTATTTTAAATAAATGATGAATATTTTTTTACACAATGAAATTTATTTAATATATGATGAGTATTTTTTTTAAATACGCGATAAAAAAATTCAAGTGTATTTTCTATTTTATGTCCTAAATGATTATTTTCCAAACTTATGTGAATATATTTTTAAATGTGAGAATACTTTAATAATTACATGGACATTTTTAGAAATACGTGAACACTCTTTGCGAATACATGTAATTTCGTTTTGAATAAAAGATTTTTTTACGAACTAAATGAATATTTTTCGAAATAGGTAAATCATATTCAAAAGTACAAGAACATTTTATTTAGAATATATTAACAAATTTCAAATGTATTATATATTTTGAAATGAGTAAGGACCTTTTTAATACGAACTATTTCTGTCAATAGTGCAAATAAAAAGCATTACCTAGAATAAAACAGACATATTTTTTATAATATAATAAAATAATCATAAGTTGATAAAATAAGAAAGGCCAGTAAAAATATATAAAAGAACAAATAAAGCAGCAAAAACACTGCAAAGTCACAAACAAACAGAAATGCGTCAACCAGGCTAACCGACAAGTGGCCATTGCGAGTAAAAGGTGAGCATTCGGCGAGGGAAAATGTTTTAAATAAGTCGGATGATTTCTTGTCTTTATCAATCACGTCCAGAGCCGTCCGATCCCACATGATCGTGTGGCGCGAGCGCTATCTCCCACGCAGGAAGGTAGCGAATGCTCTGTCTTCCACACGCAAAAGTATCCAAAGTTCGTGACATGTGGTAGCGTTCGGACAACTGCCTATTTAAATGATCTTTTTTAACGTACTCCATATGCAGTGATTTTGCTAGGTAACTACACATGTGATGGTACAAATACTAGAACACCATCTTTCTCGATGCTGATTGTGGTAAAGTGAAGGTTGCTAATGTTTAGAGTAGCACCATTGACGCCACCACCTTCTTCGACGCATGCCATCGTAGCATCATCGAAGCAGCCGGGTCACCATTGCTGCACCGCTGCAGTCGTTGCATTATCGTTGGTGCAGCCATGTCCATCATTGCAACACTTTCGTGGCCCTGGAACACGTTGCCGCAACATCATCATGGTTGTCGAAGCAGGACGTCGTGGCTGTCCAACCATGTCGTCACAACATCATCGCTGCCATCCAAGTACAACACCGACGTTAGAAGCATGTTGCCGCACCATTGCCATGGTCGTCGAAGCACGTCCCGTAGCATCACCGCGACCGTCGAAGTCTGCCATTGAAGCATTGTCGTGGCCGTCAAAGCGCCATCGCGGCGGTCGATGTAGCACGCCTCGTAGCATCACCATGTCCGTCGAAGCATGCTGAGTATTACCGAGCGGCAAGGTGCACCGACGCGAGCTGCAATGGAGCAAGGTCGGTGCCGCGACGGAGCATCATGGGGCGTGCTGCACTAGTCCATTTTATGTACGGATTGCTGTACTAATCCATTTCATGTACGGATTGCTTAGGACACGTACGTATGACCGGTCAAGGAAACTGAATCCCGGGCGGGCTCGCTGTCGATCCATCTATATAAGCTAGGTACCCAGATGGCAAGCAGCTAGCGAGTTCAGGGTTACACGTACATACCTAGCTACTTGATCCATCTCGTACGTGCGTAGCTAGCTCTGCGATGGCCGACGGCAAGCTGGATCCTCCCGCCGGCTACGCCTTCGACCCAGCCGAGCACGAGCTGATCACCAAGTTCCTCCGCCCACGGATCGCCGACGCCTTCTTCGCCAGCCGCCTCATCCACGAGTTCGACGCCTACTCCGCCGCCCCCGGCGACCTCGTCGAGATGTATCAACACGCGCAAGGAACGGACAAGGGCGACGGGAAAGGGGGCGTCTGGTACTTCTTCACCCCTGCCCGTCGTCACCAGACCAAAGGCGGCCGCGGTGGCGGGAGGCGACAGCGTGGCGTGGCCGACGCCGGCGAGGGTTACTACTGGCACTCGGAGAAGGGCGGGATACCCGTGCTAGACAACCAAGGTAAACTCGTAGGCCATAGACGAAACCTCAGCTACGTCAAGAAGTTGCCGGGAGAGAAAGAGAGGATCAGGATCGGCTGGTGCATGAACGAGTACAGCGATGACAAGCAAGACGGCTTGGTGCTCTGCAAGGTCTGCGTGTCTCGTCACAGGAGCGAGACCACATACCACGAGGTAATCAATGCTCCCGGTTCCAGGAAAAGGAAGGCCGCCGACGTCCAGCACCCGGATGCTCCACGTCCCCAAACCCCACGCCGCCAGGAACCGCCGATCGTCCAACAACCCGGGATGCTTCACGAGTATGGGCGCTGGTTCATGTCCGACGAAGGCGAGACGTTCTTGCCGCCCGGAGCTGTGGACGACGGAAGCGTGGATCCAGGCGGGTTCTTCACCGACGACATGCTTCAAGATTTTCCCGTGCTCCATGACGCTGTGGTGGCGCAGGGGTTCTTGCCCGGCAAACTCGACGGCGAAGTCCAAGAAGGCACTAGTGCTGCAGATGATGAAGACGAGGCCTTCCGGTGCACGTTAGATGAGCTGCTCGGCTTGTGCGACGACACGACTGTACTAGTCTAGGAGAGTGGATCCTTTCACCACGTGAGGGCCGAGTGCGTGATGAAGAACTCCGAAACCTGCATCCAGGAGATGATCCAAGAGATGATGTACTAGTCTTGCTTAGCTTTGATGTATGTCATTGTCATGGCACAAAAGGTGTCTTGCTAATTGTATTGTGATGATGAACAAGCAATTAATCCGTGTGCAGCAGCCGAATTGATTAATTTCTCCATTTTTTTCTCCATATATTCATTTTGTATTACGTATGTAATGGTTAGGTTTTTTTTATCAGTAATGGTTAGTGTTTCAGTTTCTCTGTTCGTGATTGAAAAGGTGCTTGATTGTTTCATCTATCCAAATCCAAGTACCCATTTCCCCTCAAAACGTACAGGGCATCACGGGATATAATCCCTCTCCCCTCCTCTCCCGTGTCGCTCTTGCGAGCGACCGGGGTGAACCCTAGCTGCCGTGACCTGTCCTCCCTCTCCTCTGCTCTCCTCCCTCGCCGCCGCCCAGCGACGCCGTCGGGCGAAGCCCGGTCGGTGGGGGCGGCGGCGGGGCCTCTTCTTCCTCGCCCTCGTGCTCCGCGGCTGGCGTGAGACAGCCGGTCGAGTGGGGGCGCCGGTCTTTGGCAGGGCCGGCGGCGCGGCGGCGTGCTCGGAGTTCGGCGGCGGGGTTGCCTGGTGGGGACACGATGTCGAGTGGCAGGCTCGTTTGTGGTGTGGCGGCCGCTGGGATTCCCGATCTGGGCAGTGGCGTGCTGGCGCGGATCCGGCCCGACCCTCCCGGATCCGGCTCCTGGATGGCGGCGGGCGGCGCGGGACGGTGGCTGAGGTCGGTCTTGACCTCGGAGTGGGGTGGTCTGCAGCGGCGCTGCTGTGGCCTGGTGGTTGTCTGATATGCGCGCGGCAACTGCGGGTCTCTCCGGCGGCGGTTCATCAGCGTCGGACTCGGGTGAGCTCCCTCCCTCTTCTTTGGACTCAGCGACGCGCTTGTCGGGTCGGGGTGGCGCCATGGTGTGGTGGTGCGCGCGAGGCCTGCCGGTGGTGGCACGGGACTTCGGGAAGGGGCAGGGTGCCCCTGCCGGTGGTGAAAACCCGTTCTGCTTTGCCAGGCCGACGGCACCGGCGTTCTAGCGTCGTCCTCTTCTTGAAGGCGCCGTCGCGGCATCTCATTTGTCGTCGGAGTGCTCCGGGGGAAACTCTAATCCTTGGATTGGGCGGTGGCGACACAATGGTGTCGTTCCCTTGCTGAAGGCGTCGCTTTGGAGCTCATTGTTCGTCCTACACGACTTCTCCTCCTCGCGGTGGCCCGCCCACGGTTGAGGGCCCCGACATCTTCGTAGTAGTGCTTATTATGTTCATCTGATGTTGGCTAGGATTTTGTCGGGGTAGTGTTGCTGTTATCAGCGTCCTTGTATCCGGCCTTGTGTGTGTGTGTGTGTGTGTGTGTGTTTTTGTATCGGCAGGTTCAGTAGGTTGAGGAGCAACTCTTTGCTCTATTGGCCGGGGTGAAGATACCCCGAACAAGCCCCTCAAAGGATTATGTTCCATAGTAACAAGTGACAGTAAATTTCAGCACACTATATAATTTTTTCCTTACCAAATTCCACCTACCAAAGGCGCTTCACTCCCTGGCAACGGCGCCAGAAAAGAGTCTTGATGACCCACAAGTATAGGAGATCTATCGTAGTCCTTTCGATAAGTAAGAGTGTCGAACCCAACGAGGAGCAGAAGGAAAGGACAAGCGGTTTTCAGTAAGGTATACTCTGCAAGCACTGATATTATCGGTAACAGATAGTTTTGTGATAAGGTAATTTGTAACGGATAACAAGTAATCAAAGTAAATAAGCTGCAGCAAGATGTCCCAATCCTTTTTGTAGCAAAGGACAAGCCTGGACAAACTCTTATATGAAGGAAAACGCTCCCGGGGACATATGGGAATTATCGTCAAGCTAGTTTAAATCACGCTCATATGATTCGCGTTCGTTACTTTGATAATTTGATATGTGGGTGAACCGGTGCTTGGGTACTGCCCTTCCTTGGACAAGCATCTCACTTATGATTAACCCCTATTGCAAGCATCCACAACTACAAAAGAAGTATTAAGGTAAACCTAACCATAGCATGAAACATATGGATCCAAATCAGCCCCTTACGAAGCAACGCATAAACTAGAGTTTAAGCTTTTGTCACTCTAGCAACCCATCATCTACTTATTACTTCTCAATGCCTTCCTCTAGGCCCAAACAATGGTGAAGTGTCATGTAGTCGACGTTCACATAACACCACTAGAGGAAAGACAACATACATCTCATCAAAATATCGAACGAATACCAAATTCACATGACTACTTATAGCAAGACTTCTCCCATGTTCTCAGGAACAAACGTAACTACTCACAAATCATATTCATGTTCATAAACAGAGGGGTATTAACATGCATTAAGGATCTGAACATATGATCTTCCACCAAATAAACCAATTAGCATCAACTACAAGGAGTAATCAACACTACTAGCAACCCACAGGTGCCAATCTGAGGTTTTGGGACAAAGATTGGATACAAGAGATGAACTAGGGTTTTAGAGGAGATGGTGCTGGTGAAGATGTTGATGGAGATTGACCACCTCCCGCTGAGAGGATCGATGGTGATGATTTCCCCCTCCCGGAGGGATGTCTCCCCGGCATAACAGCTCCAACGGAGCCCTAGGTTGGTTCCGCCAAGGTTCTGCCTCGTGGCGGCGGTGTTTCGTCCCGAAAGCTTGCTTATGATTTTTTCCAAGGTGAAAGACTTCATATAGCAGAATATGGGCACCGAAGGCCTGCCAGGGGGCCCACGAGGCAGGGGGCGCGCCCCCACCCTCGTGGCCAGGGTGTGGGCCCCCTCTGGTTGATTCTTTCTCCAGTATTTTTTATATATTCCAAAACGTGCCTCCGTGAAGTTTCAGGACTTTTGGAGCTGTGCAAAATAGGTCTCTAATATTTGCTCCTTTTCCAGCCCAGAATTCCAGCTGCCGGCATTCTCCTCTTCATGTAAACCTTGTAAAATGAGAGAGAATAGGCATAAGTATTGTGACATAATGTGTAATAACAACCCATAATGCAATAAATATCGATATAAAAGCATCATGCAAAATAGACGTATCAGAGGTCGACCATGGAAGCCATTTTCTTGGTACGACAACTTATGGAGAGATATATGGAGCAAAAGAAGGACTTGCATATGGTGTTCATTGACGTGGAGAAGGCCTATGATAAGATACCGCGGAATGTCATGCGGTGGGCCTTGGAGAAATACAAAGTCCCAGCAAAGTACATTACCCTCATCAAGGACATGTATGATAATGTTGTGACAAGTGTTCGAACAAGTGATGTCGACACTGATGACTTCCCGATTAAGATAGGACTGCATTAGGGGTCAGCTTTGAGCCCTTATCTTTTTGCATTGGTGATGGATGAGGTCACAAGGGATATGCAAGGAGATATCCCATGGTGTATGCTCTTTGTGGATGATGTGGTGCTAGTTGACGATAGTCGGACGGGGGTAAATAGGAGTTAGAGTTATGGAGACAAACCTTGGAATTGAAAGGGTTTAGGCTTAGTAGAACTAAAACCGAGTATATGATGTGCGATTTCAGTACTACTAGGTGTGAGAAGGAGGAGGTTAGCCTTGATGGCCAGGTGGTACCCCAGAAGGACACCTTTCGGTATTTGGGGTCCATGTTGTAGGAGGATGGGGGTATTGATGAAGGTGTGAGCCATCGAATCAAAGCCGGATGGATGAAGTGGCGCCAAGCTTCTGGCATTCTCTGTGACAAGAGAGTACCACAAAAGCTAAAAGGCAAGTTCTGCAGGACAGCGGTTTGACCCGGAATGTTGTATGGCGCTGAGTGTTGGCCGACTAAAAGGCGACATGTTCAACAGTTAGGTGTGGCGGAGATGCGTATGTTGTGATGGATGTGTGGCCACACGAGGAAGGATCGAGAGTCCGGAATGATGATATACGAGATAGAGTTGGGGTAGCACCAATTGAAGAGAAGCTTGTCCAACATCGTCTGAGATGGTTTGGGCATATTCAGCGCAGGCCTCCAGAAGCTCCCGTGCATAGCGGACGGCTAAAGCATGCGGAGAATGTTAACAGAGGGCGGGGTAGACCAAATTTGACATGGGAGGAGTCTGTTAAGAGAGACCTGAAGGATTGGAGTATCACCAAAGAGCTAGCTATGGACAGGGGTGCGTGGAAACTTGCTATCCATGTGCCAGAGCCATGAGTTGGTTGCGAAATCTTATGGGTTTCACCTCTAGCCTACCCCAACTTGTTTGGGACTAAAGGCTTTGTTGTTGTTGTTGAAAAAATAGTTCCTGTACAAAAATAAGTGCCCACTCATTTAAAAATATGTAATTGAATTTAGAAAGTGTTTGACTATTCTAAATAAAAAATTATTGTACTTTCAAAAATGATTCATGAACTATCTAGACAAATATCCATATAATTTATAATAGATACTCATGTATTTAGAAAATGATTTTCTTTTTTCCTAAGAATGTTCACATGTTTTATAAAATTTACATGTAATTATCTTTATTTACCCTACCTCTGTGTATTGCGGCATGTGCATATATATTTTGGAATTCATCCATATGTTGTAACCTCCGTATATATTATTTTCTAGGAAAGCAAGGATTCTCAAATGATGACTTTCTTGCAAGTATTGGGGTCCAGAAACAGTAACCTGAAGCTATCAACAATGTGGTGGTGGTGCACCATGAAGCAAAAGAAGCAGTCGAGCACACATTGGTTGTACAGCAGTAGGAACTTCATGCTATGAAGAAGGCCCTAGGTGAGCAGAAAATAGAACTTGGAGCCGTTAAGAAGACCCTAGCAGAGCAACAACTAGAACTTGAAGCTGTCAAGATGGACCTAGAAGAGCAGCAGCAAGAACATGAAGCATGTCGTGCCAGGTGCGTAGCATGAACTTCAATATGTGAAGATTACGTACACTTTTACACTAGCAAAAACATACTTGAAGGTGTCAAGAAGGCTCTGCCAGAGCGGCAAGACTAAATGGAATGCCTGATAATGGCCCTGTTAGATCTGCATAATCATCTTGAATCTATCAACACTTCCCTTACCGAAAAAGGCTTTCTCCCCTCTTTATAAAAAAAGCAACCATCGAGCACAAAGTTAACAAGGTTCCGACCACAAAAACACACACACACAGCCACCGCAGGCAGTTCCGACGAACACACACACACAGTCGAAACCCAAGTTCAGCTGTGGGCACAGCACAACAAGCCCAACATCGGCGCAAGACACACACAACAAACATAACGGCGGTGGCGAGGTGTAGAAGATCTAATCCGGCTCCGGCGCTGGTGGGGGAAGCGGTGGAGCCATAAGGAGAGCCATCGAGCGAAGCTGGATGATGATGGAGGTGATGGCGTCTATCTCCCGGGGACGGCTAAGCGGCCGCCAAAACTGCAACTAACCAGACCATTTGAACAAAGCGTCAGTAGCACGTCGAAAAGGAATGCGCTGAATCAAAAGTTTATTCCTAACAGTCCACAGCGTCCAGGTTAGCACCCCGATGATCAGCCACCTAATGTGGCGAATTGAGGGAGCTGACGCCTGGAGTTCCGCGAAAAGAGCGGGGAAGTTGTTGTGGTCCCTGCTTCCACCCACTATTTCACGGAAACAGCTCCATAGGAACTGCGCGGACAAGCATGTGAAGAAGATATGGTTCAAATCCTCTTCAGGCCCGCAGAGCGGGCATCGCCCATCCCCTGGGCCGTTGCGCTTCAGGACCTCCACGCCGGATGGGAGGCAGCCGCGAATCCACTGTCACAAGAAAATCCTAATCTTCAAGGGGAGCCATATATCCCAGATGGTGGTGTGTACCTCATGACCCAGCGAAGCTGTGATGGCCTGGTATAGAGATTTAGTGGAGAATTGCTCAGATGGCTCTAGACGCCACCTGGCACGGTCTTCTCCTACCTCAAGATCAGGTTCGTGCAGCGCGATGCATTCCAGCAGCTCATGCCAGTCCGCGTTCTCAGGCAGGCCAAACGCTCTCCGGAACGCGAGTTGCCCTAAGTCAATAAGGGTCGTCGCGACAGAGATCCGCGGGTCAACCGCGATGGAGAATAGGTAGGGAAAACGTGCCGCGAGGGGTAAGTCTCCAGCCCATCTATGGAACCAGAACATCGTGGAGGTGCCCGATCCAACCGCGATCAAGGTGCCGATGCGGAGGATCGGTAGGAGCTGTATGATGGATTGCCAGAACTAGGAACCTCCAGACCACTGGCAGAAGGTGAGAGGCTGGCCACGGAGGTATTTCTGCTGAATGAGGTGAAGCCACAGGCCACCCTGTCCGTTGGCAATCCGCCAAAACCATCTCGTTAGGAGGGCAATGTTCATGCGTTTGGAGGACATGATCCCGAGACCACCCTGGTAGGGCGGTTTACAAATCTCCGACCAACGAACCATGTTGTATTTCTACTTGTCGCCCTCGCCGGCCCAGAAGAAGCGCCCCTGAACTATGGCAATCTCGTGATCAGAGTCTCAGGAAGGCTGTAGAAGCTCATGATGAATAAGAGAAGGATGGCCAGGGACGAGTTAATAAGCACTGTCAGGGCCGCCTTCGAGAGACATCGGCCCTGCCAAGCCTCGATGCGGTGTTGAAGCTTCCCAACTGTGGGGCGAAGCTCAGCCACCGTGAGCCTCAAATCACTAATGGGGATCCCCAGATAGGTCGTGGGGAAACACCCAAGCTGGCAATTGAGCTGATCCGTGATGCTCTGCCGTTCGTCTTGGGAGTATCCCAAGACCATTACCACACTCTTATTGAAGTTGATCCCGAGGCCAGACATCTGCTGGAAGCATATCAGGAGGAACTTCAAGTTCATGATGTCGGTCGCCGAGCCTTCCACCATGATAATGGTGTCATCCGCATATTGGAGGAGGGAGATCCCGTTCCCCCCCCCCCCCCCCAACTAGATGCGGGGCTATGCCCTTAATGTGGCCCGCAGCCTTGGCTTTATCTAAGATGGCTGCCAGAGCATCGACAACCATGTTGAAGAGGAACGGTGAGAAGGGGTCGCCCTGGCACATCCCACAAGATGTGGGGAAGAATGGGCCAACCTCGCCATTAATGTTCACCGCGGTCCGGCCTGAGGATACCATTTGCATCACTCGGGAGACCCACCTGTCGTTGAAGCCCTTCCGCAGCAAGCATTCCCGAAGGAAGGGCCAACTGACCGTGTCATACGCCTTGTGGAAATCCAGTTTCAGGAAGACTGCCTTGAGGTGTTTGGAGTGAACCTCATGGAGTGCTTCGTGAAAAACCAGAACTCTGTCAAGGATATACTGGCCCTGAATAAATGCCGACTGATCAGGGTGAGTGATCCCGTCGGCAATGGGGGCCACCCTAAGGGCGTACCCCCTCGCGAGGATGCGGAAGATGACATTAATCACCGTAATCGGCCGAAACTGGCGAATATCCGAAGCCCCAGTTACTTTGGGGATGAGGGTGATGATCCCAAAGTCCAGCCTGGCGAGGTCAATGGACCCTACAAAGAATTCCTCAGACAAGGCCATCACCTCCGGTTTTATTACCTCCCAGAAAGTCTGGAAGAACTTCACTGGGAGGCCATCCGGACCGGGGGCCGAAGAAGGGTTCATACCCTTAATTGTTGCCCACACTTCAGCCTTAGAGAACGGGGCCGTAAGGGCCGCGTTGTCCGCAGGAGAGACACAACTGTGGGCCGGCCAGATGTCTTGCGCCAGGGCAAGACCTCCCCGAGGGGAGGCAGAGAATAGGTCTCTGTCAAAGCCGACTACATGGGCCCGGATGTCCTCTGGCAGCTGCAGGAGGGTCTCGCCGTCCCAGAGAAGCGGGATGGAATTACGGCGACGACGACCGTTGGCAATGGCCTGGAAGTAGGCGGTATTGGCATCCCCCTTGAGGACCCAATTCTGCGTACCTCGCAAGCGCCAGTAGGCCTCCTCGTCCGTGTAGATGACCGTGAGCTAGTCTTCCAGGTCGTACCTAAGCATCCACTCCTCAGCAGAGAGGCCTGCGGCATCAGCCCGCAGATCGAGGGCCTGGATGGCCTCAAGAAGGGCTTTCTTACGCTCGCGAATGTCACGGCCCACATTTGCACCCCATCCTTTCATGAATTGCCGGGACCGCTTAGCACAAAAGTGTCAGGAGTCAACGGCCGAAAGGGCGCGATGGGGGGCATCACGCGCCTCGCGCCACCGGGCGGCCACCACTGACACAAACCGAGGTTGGCGCAACCAGAAGGGAGAACTTGAAGTCATCAAGAATGCTAAGAAAGAGAAAACGTTAGCTATCGAAAGAAGCTTAATGATCTTGATAGGACGCTTAAGTACATCGCCACGATTGCGACGCCAGGATCCCATGTCTATAGCTGAGCAAACAAACCCCATCATACTAGTGCATTGTTTGATGGTCATGAAAATGCGCCATGTGCCTAATTTTATTGTGTGGCTCTGTCCCATGGTTTTTTATTGTAATGGTTCAGAAAGTCTGTGTGATAATTGTCTGTCATTTAATCGAGTAAGGATAGCTGACTTGGCATTAAAATTGAAATCTCGCACAAATTCATATACGAATTATAAAAATGATTAAATTTTCAAATATGCCCGCCAATTGCAATATATAATAAATTGACCGCATCTACAAATTGGGATAGGTATGCATGCCGTCGCCCGCGTATGGCATTGGATCCACATGTAAGAAGCCAAATTACCCACGTCTGGACCCACTTGGTAGCAGCCATGTCAGCATCTCATTGGGTCTTCATGCCAGAATAGTTGACCGGTCAAATGCATCATCGTAATTGTTAGTGACGGTCAACGTCACAGAAAAAATGATGGCTGATCATCCATGGAGTCATGCGCCTCCTACACGAAAGCAAAAAGGGAAAAAAAATGGAGTTTATATGCGTCCTTTGTAGGTTCCATGATGAATATGCCATGGAGTGGCCAGGGTTTACTTTCTATATACAAATTGTATCGTTACTATTATTGGCTCACATTTAGGAATCGGTTATTATAAAACCGTGCTACGTGACCATAACCGTGTGATTAAAAAGTCATGTCTAATATTAATTCTCTAAATGAAAAAGTAAAAAAAGTAAAAAAAGAAAATCAAAAGAAAACTAAAGAAACAGAAAAAATAGAAAAAGAAGAACAGCAAAAGGGGAATAAACAAAAAGCCAAAAATAATAAAATAAATCAAGACGGTTCTGCAGGCAAGCTCTAGGTAATGCCCGGTACAAGCGATATATATCATTTGGCGCCCGACAGCACGTCTGATAAAAGAGTCTCTCAAGAAGGTTGGCCTAATAACACGGTTCTGCCGCCTATTATTTAGCTAGCAATGGCTACTGATTCAGTCCCTCTCATCTTAAATGTGAAATGAATACTTGACGAAATAAAAAATGGATAAGGACATTAGTGTGTTTTGATGCAAGCTACAAGGTAGAGTGAAAAAATGTTAAATAAACATGATATCAAGTAACCCATGCAGCTAGACTCCTATATTTGTGATTTTCCAGTGCTTTTGCCCTTTTTTGTTCTTTTTATATATTTCCACTTGGTTGTTTTACTTTTTCTCCTCTTACATATATAGTATTTCTAAAGTATTCTTGTTCAATTTTTCTTTGTGCACATTTGACAAAATAGTTTGTGTAAACAAAAAAAATGCTTACTCACGATAAAACTATTCTAAATAAATTTTTCTTATACTATCAAACCAATTCACCTATTTAGAAAAATATTCATTTAGTTTCTAAATAAATCTTTAGAAAAAAATCTTGAATTTACAAAGTGTGTTTATGTATTTTAGAAAATGTACATGTGATTGTTAAAGTAGCCATGCTTATGAAACAATTCACATAATTTTGAAAAGAAATCATATAAAACAGAATATACACTTAAAAAAATTATCTGTATTTAAGAAAATAGCCATTGTATATCAAAAAACATTCATCGTGTGTTAAAAAAATTCATCAGGTGATTAAAATATGTAAATCATATGATAAAAAAGTCATGTTGTTCATTTTCTAAATGAAAAGGGATAATAAGTCAAAACAAAAAAATTATGAAAGAACTAAGACAGGAAAGGAAAAAAAAAGGAAAAGAGGGAAATAAAGAAAAGGCAAAACTAATAAAAACGAAACTGATGCATACCTTTTTCTTTCCGTTTGCCTGCTAGCTTAATAATTGATTGAAGCATCTCAATCTTGGTATCACGGCGACCAAGCCATGGACGCCTCGCCCTTCACTCCCTCAAAACACCACCTCCCGACCTCCCTCACTTTTGTCTAGTCTTCTTTCCTCTGCTCTGCCTTCGCCTAATTAAACCAAACTGCCCACAGCATGAAGGCCCCCATCCTTGGCGGCATCAAATCCAATGCTACGCGGTGAGCAGGCCGCCGTCCCTCTGTGCTAGCGAGCTCTGCGCCGTGTGTGGACGAGGCCGTAGGCATACGTGTACCAGCAGTAGCAATTTCATTCAAAAAGGATGTCCGATAACCCGTTCATGAAAAGATGAACTCGGGTCAGATTTGTTTGCGCGCAGAAAACATATCAGAGAATTGATTTACTACTCGGACGTTCCCTAGAGTTTGAACGGTCGGACCAAGCTGAAATTTGAGTGGTGGTCAACATAGGAATTGCGCAACCGATGAACAGTTGGATTTTCCAACGGATGTCCGGGATGGACGCTAGACTCCTCGCCACAAAGTCATCCAGATTCCCGTCCAGATTCGATTGGGCTCCGGTATGTCGGAGATTGCCGGAGATACCTCCATAGGAACGCGAGGAAATTTTACAAGGTTGTTGTAGACTCAATTCCACACAATTTCACCGAAGCAATCATCAAAGCGACACTCGAGGAGGCGGAGAAGGTGAACACAATCCGTTGTTCAACAAAAACGGCATGATCACACGAGGGCAATGTTGACGTTGAGCCCCCAAGCTCCATGGACGAATTCCTCTATGACTTCGGCTAGGATCAGAGTTGATGATGAAGGCACCCGCCTGATCATGACGATTTGACGCGAAGCGTAGTCCTTGGTCCAGGAAAGGTGACCAGTTGAGCCAGCAACACAGATGCCGACGTCGACGATGAAGTTCGGTTCCGACATGTAGATCACGTCGGAGCCAATCTGAATTCCCATGACCCCACAGCGACTGCCAGCAAGGACCTGCATGGGCCACACATGTCGTGGTGTTTCAAATCGGTTGAGTGGCTTGGTAAGGCTGTAACTTCTATGAAAAAACATATTAGTCAAGATGCATGTTGTTTAGTTATCCTAACCTTTTGAAGTCATGATTATGATATTGTCATGGTGCACTGTCCTGCTTATGATTTTGGTGATGATAGTCTGCTAGATATGATTTTCCCTACTTGTAATTAGCCAGTTTGAATAGGATGGCATGTTTTCGTTCGATGTTGACAATTCTAGGCCATTGGATGATACGTAGCTGCTTTTGTATCGCTCCACATTTACCTGGGGTCAATATTAATGCTCCTATTAATAATTAGAGCCTTTAGTCATGCTATTATATATGTTTAACAAATGGATGTGATTGTTATGGGCATATCTCTTGATGCCGGAATTTGGGAATTGCAACTCTTTACATAGGCTTGCTAAATAACCCTTGGTACTATCTACTTAGACTAGATGAAGATATTTGATACTTTACCCACGCATGAGTAGTGTAGGTGTTGTGCAATTTGCTATTTCTTAGGTGATGATGAATGGGTTCCAGAACATAGGTTTTGTTTGTGGTTTGGTTAATATTACGATTGCTTAAACTGTTGTGGAGTAGCTCGCTACTATTATATCCTCACCAGCTATATGAGTGGTGCATAATCTTTATCTCCGCTGAACACAAACTATATTTTTCTGTCTCTTGTTATGTTCATTTGAGAGAGATCTAACATCGTTGTTTCTTTGATTATGACGAGAGCTAAAGGGGAAAAACAACCCTGGAAGTCAGAGTGTCAAGGAGGGAAGCTGATACAATCCTCGTGTAGTCAACTTTCAAGCTGATCCAGATAGCGAGTTAGTTCTGGTGAGTCCCTAGTCTCCCTTCTCTCTCCATGTGCCTTGACATGGTCCAGACATCGAGCTATGGTCAGTTGGGGTTCTGGCCACTGAACCAATGATTTAGGGTGGGTAGGGGTTATGTGATCATGTGACATGTGTTTGGTGGTCTCTGGCCAACACAACATTCCATATAGACCTCCTCTCCACTCCTTGACATGGTCTTGTGCTCCTGGTATGTGAATACCTACGGCCTCATCCACACACGGCGCCGAGCTCGCCACAAGGGAGGGATGACTACTTGCTCCGCACGTTGCATTGGATTTCATGCCGACAAGGATGGGGGCCACCATGGGGCGGTCAGTTTGGTTTAATTATATCTAAGGAGGAGTGCGTGGAGGCGGAGGCAGAGGAAAGAAGACTAGACATGAGCGAGGAATGTTGGCCGGTGGTGATCTGATGGAGTGAAGGGCAAGGAATCCACGGTTTTGGTCGCCGTGATACCAAGGTTGAGATGCATCAATCAATTATTAAGTTGCTAGGCAATCGAAAAGAAAAAGGTCCGCGCACCCATACGAAGATTGATATGCATATGTTTTGTTTAATCAGCATCCATGCGTATCATTGCATATGCATCAGTTTCATTTAATCAACATGGATCAGTTTCATTGAATCAAAAAATTGAACCAGAATAGTTTAGAATATTTTTAGAGTGAATTCTGGTTTTTACCCTCTATTTTGACATTTTTTACACCAATTACCCTATTTAGCAGAATTTCATCCATTTTACATTATTTAGCAAAAGTGTTGCCACAGTTCACCATGTTTAAAATTTATGAGTGTTCTGACCGATGGGTCCCAATTGTAAGGTCTAGCTAGATGCCACATCCACAGGTTTTTTCTTGATGCTTTTTCTGCACGCCGAACCGCACCGCCCTAGCTTCTTCTGATAAGCTAGGCTCGATATGATTGCACTATAGTATCTCAGGAAACATATACTTATTCTTCGCTGGTCCACATATGTTCACCACGGGGTAAATTGAGGTAACACTTTTGCTAAATGGGGTAAAATGGATAAAATCCCACTAAACGGGGTAATTAGTGTCAAAAATGGCAAAATAGGGGGTAAAAACCGGAATTCACTCATTATTTTATATATTAAATAAATACAATAGGAGAAAAAGAAAAATAACCAAGTAAAAATAAATAAAAAGATCAAATAAAACAGCAAAAACACTGCAAAATCAAAAGAAAAAATAGGTTTTGTTAATTTTTCCCGTCATAGCAATCCTTAGTCCACTGGTTTTTGTAAATTCATGAAATTTCTTTTTATTTATTAAACATTGTGTTAACTTCATGAAAAGTAGTAGCAGCAGCCAACGGAAGTGTAGACATGGTCAGGAGGAGGAGAGCTGCTGCTTCAAATAGTTTTTCGAGACAACTGCATTATGATCTGCTGAGAGGAGAAGAGACGCTAGCAGTCAAGACTAAAGAACATATATAGGTACACCCGAGATACCAAATACTACTTTCAAGATGCATATTTGTTATTGACCTTATTTTCTTTAGCAGGTTGAATCACTAATGTTACTGAATTTCTTTGTGACCATCCACTAAAGGTGACTCTTGCTGAGCCATTTTGTTGGTACGATTACATAATCTACACAGACTCTATCGTCCCTTGCTAAAGGAGACCTCTGAAGAAATTGTCTTACAAAATGCATAAATCTCTTTTGATGGTATGATATCCATAATCTTCTTTGATGTGCAATACATCTTCTATTTTTAATTACTGATGTGTTCTGAACATATTTCAGAATAATCAAAATATCTTGATATTCGCAGGTTACTTTGGTCTGACTTACGGGGTAAAGAAAGCTTTTGTCTGGATTAGTTCGCTTCCAATCATTCTCATGTTTTAATGTTGTGAGTTACTTCCGCATATATGCACACCCGAAAGTGTTGACAAGTATTGGTCTGAGCAGTTGAAGGAAGATGATACAAAAATAGTCGAAGGACGGTCAGCCTATTTAGAGCAGTTGAAGGAAGATGATACAAAAATAGTCGAAGGACGGTCAGCCTATTTCTTTCATTCAACTCTCATTAGTCTTGCATGGCCTTAAAATAGTACTGTGGCGTGGGCAACTAAGAAGAATCATTACCACCTCTGAAGCAAATCTTCATTCAATTCTATATACATAAGAACATGCCCTCCTTTAATTTTCCTTATTGACTTTTATCCTTTGACCCTTATATAACTACTTCAGTTCAACACCTTTAATCTAATTATGTTCACCTTTGCGGAATCAGTAAGATACATACTTCACCATTCTCTCTTCATTTTCATATTTGTTCGGTTTACGTACATGCCTTTGTTTTGGAACAGGTCATCCTGACTTCCCAAACCATGGATATTTCAGACTTAAAATATTATCTAGAATAGAATATTGAATGCATAATATGCTTATGAATTGTCATGTTCGGTTATTGACCAAAAGATCATCATCGTGCTATGTTCAAAAGATTTCTCCCTTGAATGGTCTTGCCTTATGAAGTCAAAATTGCATCACCATTTTATTTCATCATGATTTTTTTTCATGCTAATTGTTGTATAATGTTGCCTTCACTAAATGTAGGAGTGGTTCGGCTTTTTATGTGCAGAAATTATGGGACAAACTGAATTGGCAATTTATGTTCTCGCTGTCATCAACTCTTACACACTATTATTTTTCCCACTTTTCAAGTGCCAGCACTCAGTTCCTATTAATGGAGGTGATTGTTTGTTTTCTTCACCATGACGATAAGTAGTGAGTTATGATGCGGGCACATAAGAAGAATCATTACCACATCTGAAGCAAATCTCCAATGCCAATTTGATTTGTGCTATATTTTTTATTCTTTGTGGGCAATTTGATGCACAAATGTTTGTCAGGGCCACGATATTTTGCCAGTGGGAACTGAAACCACTAATTTTAATATTTTTTAAAGGAAATGTTATGTATTTTTTCTAGCCAGTTCTGCATTGTTCAATCTCATGAAATGGTTTTAATTTAGCCAAGAAACGATATGGCTGAAAGCATATCCAAATTATTTATATTTCATTTGTCTAACATATCCCATTTTTCCTACAACAGTTCCCGCAACAATGTGCGGGGTGTCATCTAGTTTGAATGAATGAGTGAGGGAATAGGGGCTTAACAGAGGGAGGTGACATAGTGCACGCGGAGTCGTGGCTTTTTGTCGTGATTGTGCATATAAAAATAACAAAATATAAATGAATACCTCGATAAATAAATAACAAAACTACAATTTAAAAAGAAAATAAAAACTTCAAAGAGATGGATAAAAAACATTAAAGAAAATATTGATAAAAACGTAAAAACAATTCAACCGTCTGTGCATTAGAATTACTGTAATCCTTAGCAAATGTATTCGTTTATTAATTACTTGGTAGGGTTACAAAATAAATGTTTATCTCGATCATGCGAGTCTAGCTGCACCGGTTACTTGATACATGTATATTTAACTTTAAAAATACTCTACCTTCTAGCTTGCGTCAAAACACACTGATGGCATTATCCAATTTTTAATTACTCAAGTATTTAATTTACGCTTAATAATAGAAGGACAGCCTCAGTAGGCATTGCTAGCTTAAAAACCAGCGGCAGATCCACGTTTTTAGGCCAAGCTTGGCCAATAACTATCTTTTCGTACGGTTTTAGGGTTAAACATGTCTTTTTTACTCTTTTCTATAATATATATAGAAGGTTGGGAGATCTCAGGGTGGGCTATCACACATTCGCCCAACCTTCTTGAGAAACTCTTTTACTAGACGTGCTTCGGGGTGGCAAATAATATATATATATCGATTGTACCAAGTATTAGAGCATCTCCAGCCGTTGGAGCACCAAGAACACCACCGAACCAAAAAAGTAGGTGTCTTGGGGGTCCAAATGCTTCATCCGGCCGAAATATGGGTGCATGAGGAGGGCATCTTCTCAGCCACACCCCACCCCAATCAAAAGTTTGTGAGGAAAATGACTAAGTGGGCCAAGAAAAAAGACATGTGGTGAGACACGATTCGCCGAAACTTCTGCCGGCGCCCCCAAAAGCCCCCAACGTGCTGCTTTTTTCCTGGGTTTGCCGGCGCTATTTTGATGTCCTGTGGGGGCGCTGGGGGCGTTGCTGGGCCGTTTTTCGGCAAAAAGATGGTCCGAGCGTAAAACCGAGCCTAAAAAGGTGTCGTGGGGGACGTCCTGGGGGTGGGGGGGGGGGTGGAGATGCTCTTAGTTAGAGCTCGCCTGCAGAACACCCGGGCCATGGCCCGATACGCACATGCGATGTACTGGTTACTTTTAGGTTCGTTGAACACATGGCTCTCTTCTTGGTGTATCTACCTGATTTTTGTTCATGATATTATCTTTTTTTCTTGTTTTCGACTAGTTTCTTGTGGGTTTTTTTAATCAATTTTTTTTCTTGAATTCTTTTAATTATCTTTGCCTCTTTTTTCATTTCCCTATTATTTGTTGTTCTTTTCCCACATTTTTCTCTTTCTTTATTTTCTGTGATTTTCTTCTTACTTATTTTACTTATGCAATTAGAAAATAACAGTACACATGACCAACGTATGTATTTTAAATAAATGATGAATATTTTTTTACACAATGAAATTTATTTAATATATGATGAGTATTTTTTTTAAATACGCGATAAAAAAATTCAAGTGTATTTTCTATTTTATGTCCTAAATGATTATTTTCCAAACTTATGTGAATATATTTTTAAATGTGAGAATACTTTAATAATTACATGGACATTTTTAGAAATACGTGAACACTCTTTGCGAATACATGTAATTTCGTTTTGAATAAAAGATTTTTTTACGAACTAAATGAATATTTTTCGAAATAGGTAAATCATATTCAAAAGTACAAGAACATTTTATTTAGAATATATTAACAAATTTCAAATGTATTATATATTTTGAAATGAGTAAGGACCTTTTTAATACGAACTATTTCTGTCAATAGTGCAAATAAAAAGCATTACCTAGAATAAAACAGACATATTTTTTATAATATAATAAAATAATCATAAGTTGATAAAATAAGAAAGGCCAGTAAAAATATATAAAAGAACAAATAAAGCAGCAAAAACACTGCAAAGTCACAAACAAACAGAAATGCGTCAACCAGGCTAACCGACAAGTGGCCATTGCGAGTAAAAGGTGAGCATTCGGCGAGGGAAAATGTTTTAAATAAGTCGGATGATTTCTTGTCTTTATCAATCACGTCCAGAGCCGTCCGATCCCACATGATCGTGTGGCGCGAGCGCTATCTCCCACGCAGGAAGGTAGCGAATGCTCTGTCTTCCACACGCAAAAGTATCCAAAGTTCGTGACATGTGGTAGCGTTCGGACAACTGCCTATTTAAATGATCTTTTTTAACGTACTCCATATGCAGTGATTTTGCTAGGTAACTACACATGTGATGGTACAAATACTAGAACACCATCTTTCTCGATGCTGATTGTGGTAAAGTGAAGGTTGCTAATGTTTAGAGTAGCACCATTGACGCCACCACCTTCTTCGACGCATGCCATCGTAGCATCATCGAAGCAGCCGGGTCACCATTGCTGCACCGCTGCAGTCGTTGCATTATCGTTGGTGCAGCCATGTCCATCATTGCAACACTTTCGTGGCCCTGGAACACGTTGCCGCAACATCATCATGGTTGTCGAAGCAGGACGTCGTGGCTGTCCAACCATGTCGTCACAACATCATCGCTGCCATCCAAGTACAACACCGACGTTAGAAGCATGTTGCCGCACCATTGCCATGGTCGTCGAAGCACGTCCCGTAGCATCACCGCGACCGTCGAAGTCTGCCATTGAAGCATTGTCGTGGCCGTCAAAGCGCCATCGCGGCGGTCGATGTAGCACGCCTCGTAGCATCACCATGTCCGTCGAAGCATGCTGAGTATTACCGAGCGGCAAGGTGCACCGACGCGAGCTGCAATGGAGCAAGGTCGGTGCCGCGACGGAGCATCATGGGGCGCGCTGCACTAGTCCATTTTATGTACGGATTGCTGTACTAATCCATTTCATGTACGGATTGCTTAGGACACGTACGTATGACCGGTCAAGGAAACTGAATCCCGGGCGGGCTCGCTGTCGATCCATCTATATAAGCTAGGTACCCAGATGGCAAGCAGCTAGCGAGTTCAGGGTTACACGTACATACCTAGCTACTTGATCCATCTCGTACGTGCGTAGCTAGCTCTGCGATGGCCGACGGCAAGCTGGATCCTCCCGCCGGCTACGCCTTCGACCCAGCCGAGCACGAGCTGATCACCAAGTTCCTCCGCCCACGGATCGCCGACGCCTTCTTCGCCAGCCGCCTCATCCACGAGTTCGACGCCTACTCCGCCGCCCCCGGCGACCTCGTCGAGATGTATCAACACGCGCAAGGAACGGACAAGGGCGACGGGAAAGGGGGCGTCTGGTACTTCTTCACCCCTGCCCGTCGTCACCAGACCAAAGGCGGCCGCGGTGGCGGGAGGCGACAGCGTGGCGTGGCCGACGCCGGCGAGGGTTACTACTGGCACTCGGAGAAGGGCGGGATACCCGTGCTAGACAACCAAGGTAAACTCGTAGGCCATAGACGAAACCTCAGCTACGTCAAGAAGTTGCCGGGAGAGAAAGAGAGGATCAGGATCGGCTGGTGCATGAACGAGTACAGCGATGACAAGCAAGACGGCTTGGTGCTCTGCAAGGTCTGCGTGTCTCGTCACAGGAGCGAGACCACATACCACGAGGTAATCAATGCTCCCGGTTCCAGGAAAAGGAAGGCCGCCGACGTCCAGCACCCGGATGCTCCACGTCCCCAAACCCCACGCCGCCAGGAACCGCCGATCGTCCAACAACCCGGGATGCTTCACGAGTATGGGCGCTGGTTCATGTCCGACGAAGGCGAGACGTTCTTGCCGCCCGGAGCTGTGGACGACGGAAGCGTGGATCCAGGCGGGTTCTTCACCGACGACATGCTTCAAGATTTTCCCGTGCTCCATGACGCTGTGGTGGCGCAGGGGTTCTTGCCCGGCAAACTCGACGGCGAAGTCCAAGAAGGCACTAGTGCTGCAGATGATGAAGACGAGGCCTTCCGGTGCACGTTAGATGAGCTGCTCGGCTTGTGCGACGACACGACTGTACTAGTCTAGGAGAGTGGATCCTTTCACCACGTGAGGGCCGAGTGCGTGATGAAGAACTCCGAAACCTGCATCCAGGAGATGATCCAAGAGATGATGTACTAGTCTTGCTTAGCTTTGATGTATGTCATTGTCATGGCACAAAAGGTGTCTTGCTAATTGTATTGTGATGATGAACAAGCAATTAATCCGTGTGCAGCAGCCGAATTGATTAATTTCTCCATTTTTTTCTCCATATATTCATTTTGTATTACGTATGTAATGGTTAGGTTTTTTTTATCAGTAATGGTTAGTGTTTCAGTTTCTCTGTTCGTGATTGAAAAGGTGCTTGATTGTTTCATCTATCCAAATCCAAGTACCCATTTCCCCTCAAAACGTACAGGGCATCACGGGATATAATCCCTCTCCCCTCCTCTCCCGTGTCGCTCTTGCGAGCGACCGGGGTGAACCCTAGCTGCCGTGACCTGTCCTCCCTCTCCTCTGCTCTCCTCCCTCGCCGCCGCCCAGCGACGCCGTCGGGCGAAGCCCGGTCGGTGGGGGCGGCGGCGGGGCCTCTTCTTCCTCGCCCTCGTGCTCCGCGGCTGGCGTGAGACAGCCGGTCGAGTGGGGGCGCCGGTCTTTGGCAGGGCCGGCGGCGCGGCGGCGTGCTCGGAGTTCGGCGGCGGGGTTGCCTGGTGGGGACACGATGTCGAGTGGCAGGCTCGTTTGTGGTGTGGCGGCCGCTGGGATTCCCGATCTGGGCAGTGGCGTGCTGGCGCGGATCCGGCCCGACCCTCCCGGATCCGGCTCCTGGATGGCGGCGGGCGGCGCGGGACGGTGGCTGAGGTCGGTCTTGACCTCGGAGTGGGGTGGTCTGCAGCGGCGCTGCTGTGGCCTGGTGGTTGTCTGATATGCGCGCGGCAACTGCGGGTCTCTCCGGCGGCGGTTCATCAGCGTCGGACTCGGGTGAGCTCCCTCCCTCTTCTTTGGACTCAGCGACGCGCTTGTCGGGTCGGGGTGGCGCCATGGTGTGGTGGTGCGCGCGAGGCCTGCCGGTGGTGGCACGGGACTTCGGGAAGGGGCAGGGTGCCCCTGCCGGTGGTGAAAACCCGTTCTGCTTTGCCAGGCCGACGGCACCGGCGTTCTAGCGTCGTCCTCTTCTTGAAGGCGCCGTCGCGGCATCTCATTTGTCGTCGGAGTGCTCCGGGGGAAACTCTAATCCTTGGATTGGGCGGTGGCGACACAATGGTGTCGTTCCCTTGCTGAAGGCGTCGCTTTGGAGCTCATTGTTCGTCCTACACGACTTCTCCTCCTCGCGGTGGCCCGCCCACGGTTGAGGGCCCCGACATCTTCGTAGTAGTGCTTATTATGTTCATCTGATGTTGGCTAGGATTTTGTCGGGGTAGTGTTGCTGTTATCAGCGTCCTTGTATCCGGCCTTGTGTGTGTGTGTGTGTGTGTGTTTTTGTATCGGCAGGTTCAGTAGGTTGAGGAGCAACTCTTTGCTCTATTGGCCGGGGTGAAGATACCCCGAACAAGCCCCTCAAAGGATTATGTTCCATAGTAACAAGTGACAGTAAATTTCAGCACACTATATAATTTTTTCCTTACCAAATTCCACCTACCAAAGGCGCTTCACTCCCTGGCAACGGCGCCAGAAAAGAGTCTTGATGACCCACAAGTATAGGAGATCTATCGTAGTCCTTTCGATAAGTAAGAGTGTCGAACCCAACGAGGAGCAGAAGGAAAGGACAAGCGGTTTTCAGTAAGGTATACTCTGCAAGCACTGATATTATCGGTAACAGATAGTTTTGTGATAAGGTAATTTGTAACGGATAACAAGTAATCAAAGTAAATAAGCTGCAGCAAGATGTCCCAATCCTTTTTGTAGCAAAGGACAAGCCTGGACAAACTCTTATATGAAGGAAAACGCTCCCGGGGACATATGGGAATTATCGTCAAGCTAGTTTAAATCACGCTCATATGATTCGCGTTCGTTACTTTGATAATTTGATATGTGGGTGAACCGGTGCTTGGGTACTGCCCTTCCTTGGACAAGCATCTCACTTATGATTAACCCCTATTGCAAGCATCCACAACTACAAAAGAAGTATTAAGGTAAACCTAACCATAGCATGAAACATATGGATCCAAATCAGCCCCTTACGAAGCAACGCATAAACTAGAGTTTAAGCTTTTGTCACTCTAGCAACCCATCATCTACTTATTACTTCTCAATGCCTTCCTCTAGGCCCAAACAATGGTGAAGTGTCATGTAGTCGACGTTCACATAACACCACTAGAGGAAAGACAACATACATCTCATCAAAATATCGAACGAATACCAAATTCACATGACTACTTATAGCAAGACTTCTCCCATGTTCTCAGGAACAAACGTAACTACTCACAAATCATATTCATGTTCATAAACAGAGGGGTATTAACATGCATTAAGGATCTGAACATATGATCTTCCACCAAATAAACCAATTAGCATCAACTACAAGGAGTAATCAACACTACTAGCAACCCACAGGTGCCAATCTGAGGTTTTGGGACAAAGATTGGATACAAGAGATGAACTAGGGTTTTAGAGGAGATGGTGCTGGTGAAGATGTTGATGGAGATTGACCACCTCCCGCTGAGAGGATCGATGGTGATGATTTCCCCCTCCCGGAGGGATGTCTCCCCGGCATAACAGCTCCAACGGAGCCCTAGGTTGGTTCCGCCAAGGTTCTGCCTCGTGGCGGCGGTGTTTCGTCCCGAAAGCTTGCTTATGATTTTTTCCAAGGTGAAAGACTTCATATAGCAGAATATGGGCACCGAAGGCCTGCCAGGGGGCCCACGAGGCAGGGGGCGCGCCCCCACCCTCGTGGCCAGGGTGTGGGCCCCCTCTGGTTGATTCTTTCTCCAGTATTTTTTATATATTCCAAAACGTGCCTCCGTGAAGTTTCAGGACTTTTGGAGCTGTGCAAAATAGGTCTCTAATATTTGCTCCTTTTCCAGCCCAGAATTCCAGCTGCCGGCATTCTCCTCTTCATGTAAACCTTGTAAAATGAGAGAGAATAGGCATAAGTATTGTGACATAATGTGTAATAACAACCCATAATGCAATAAATATCGATATAAAAGCATCATGCAAAATAGACGTATCAGAGGTCGACCATGGAAGCCATTTTCTTGGTACGACAACTTATGGAGAGATATATGGAGCAAAAGAAGGACTTGCATATGGTGTTCATTGACGTGGAGAAGGCCTATGATAAGATACCGCGGAATGTCATGCGGTGGGCCTTGGAGAAATACAAAGTCCCAGCAAAGTACATTACCCTCATCAAGGACATGTATGATAATGTTGTGACAAGTGTTCGAACAAGTGATGTCGACACTGATGACTTCCCGATTAAGATAGGACTGCATTAGGGGTCAGCTTTGAGCCCTTATCTTTTTGCATTGGTGATGGATGAGGTCACAAGGGATATGCAAGGAGATATCCCATGGTGTATGCTCTTTGTGGATGATGTGGTGCTAGTTGACGATAGTCGGACGGGGGTAAATAGGAGTTAGAGTTATGGAGACAAACCTTGGAATTGAAAGGGTTTAGGCTTAGTAGAACTAAAACCGAGTATATGATGTGCGATTTCAGTACTACTAGGTGTGAGAAGGAGGAGGTTAGCCTTGATGGCCAGGTGGTACCCCAGAAGGACACCTTTCGGTATTTGGGGTCCATGTTGTAGGAGGATGGGGGTATTGATGAAGGTGTGAGCCATCGAATCAAAGCCGGATGGATGAAGTGGCGCCAAGCTTCTGGCATTCTCTGTGACAAGAGAGTACCACAAAAGCTAAAAGGCAAGTTCTGCAGGACAGCGGTTTGACCCGGAATGTTGTATGGCGCTGAGTGTTGGCCGACTAAAAGGCGACATGTTCAACAGTTAGGTGTGGCGGAGATGCGTATGTTGTGATGGATGTGTGGCCACACGAGGAAGGATCGAGAGTCCGGAATGATGATATACGAGATAGAGTTGGGGTAGCACCAATTGAAGAGAAGCTTGTCCAACATCGTCTGAGATGGTTTGGGCATATTCAGCGCAGGCCTCCAGAAGCTCCCGTGCATAGCGGACGGCTAAAGCATGCGGAGAATGTTAACAGAGGGCGGGGTAGACCAAATTTGACATGGGAGGAGTCTGTTAAGAGAGACCTGAAGGATTGGAGTATCACCAAAGAGCTAGCTATGGACAGGGGTGCGTGGAAACTTGCTATCCATGTGCCAGAGCCATGAGTTGGTTGCGAAATCTTATGGGTTTCACCTCTAGCCTACCCCAACTTGTTTGGGACTAAAGGCTTTGTTGTTGTTGTTGAAAAAATAGTTCCTGTACAAAAATAAGTGCCCACTCATTTAAAAATATGTAATTGAATTTAGAAAGTGTTTGACTATTCTAAATAAAAAATTATTGTACTTTCAAAAATGATTCATGAACTATCTAGACAAATATCCATATAATTTATAATAGATACTCATGTATTTAGAAAATGATTTTCTTTTTTCCTAAGAATGTTCACATGTTTTATAAAATTTACATGTAATTATCTTTATTTACCCTACCTCTGTGTATTGCGGCATGTGCATATATATTTTGGAATTCATCCATATGTTGTAACCTCCGTATATATTATTTTGTAGGAAAGCAAGGATTCTCAAATGATGACTTTCTTGCAAGTATTGGGGTCCAGAAACAGTAACCTGAAGCTATCAACAATGTGGTGGTGGTGCACCATGAAGCAAAAGAAGCAGTCGAGCACACATTGGTTGTACAGCAGTAGGAACTTCATGCTATGAAGAAGGCCCTAGGTGAGCAGAAAATAGAACTTGGAGCCGTTAAGAAGACCCTAGCAGAGCAACAACTAGAACTTGAAGCTGTCAAGATGGACCTAGAAGAGCAGCAGCAAGAACATGAAGCATGTCGTGCTAGGTGCGTAGCATGAACTTCAATATGTGAAGATTACGTACACTTTTACACTAGCAAAAACATACTTGAAGGTGTCAAGAAGGCTCTGCCAGAGCGGCAAGACTAAATGGAATGCCTGATAATGGCCCTGTTAGATCTGCATAATCATCTTGAATCTATCAACACTTCCCTTACCGAAAAAGGCTTTCTCCCCTCTTTATAAAAAAAGCAACCATCGAGCACAAAGTTAACAAGGTTCCGACCACAAAAACACACACACACAGCCACCGCAGGCAGTTCCGACGAACACACACACACAGTCGAAACCCAAGTTCAGCTGTGGGCACAGCACAACAAGCCCAACATCGGCGCAAGACACACACAACAAACATAACGGCGGTGGCGAGGTGTAGAAGATCTAATCCGGCTCCGGCGCTGGTGGGGGAAGCGGTGGAGCCATAAGGAGAGCCATCGAGCGAAGCTGGATGATGATGGAGGTGATGGCGTCTATCTCCCGGGGACGGCTAAGCGGCCGCCAAAACTGCAACTAACCAGACCATTTGAACAAAGCGTCAGTAGCACGTCGAAAAGGAATGCGCTGAATCAAAAGTTTATTCCTAACAGTCCACAGCGTCCAGGTTAGCACCCCGATGATCAGCCACCTAATGTGGCGAATTGAGGGAGCTGACGCCTGGAGTTCCGCGAAAAGAGCGGGGAAGTTGTTGTGGTCCCTGCTTCCACCCACTATTTCACGGAAACAGCTCCATAGGAACTGCGCGGACAAGCATGTGAAGAAGATATGGTTCAAATCCTCTTCAGGCCCGCAGAGCGGGCATCGCCCATCCCCTGGGCCGTTGCGCTTCAGGACCTCCACGCCGGATGGGAGGCAGCCGCGAATCCACTGTCACAAGAAAATCCTAATCTTCAAGGGGAGCCATATATCCCAGATGGTGGTGTGTACCTCATGACCCAGCGAAGCTGTGATGGCCTGGTATAGAGATTTAGTGGAGAATTGCTCAGATGGCTCTAGACGCCACCTGGCACGGTCTTCTCCTACCTCAAGATCAGGTTCGTGCAGCGCGATGCATTCCAGCAGCTCATGCCAGTCCGCGTTCTCAGGCAGGCCAAACGCTCTCCGGAACGCGAGTTGCCCTAAGTCAATAAGGGTCGTCGCGACAGAGATCCGCGGGTCAACCGCGATGGAGAATAGGTAGGGAAAACGTGCCGCGAGGGGTAAGTCTCCAGCCCATCTATGGAACCAGAACATCGTGGAGGTGCCCGATCCAACCGCGATCAAGGTGCCGATGCGGAGGATCGGTAGGAGCTGTATGATGGATTGCCAGAACTAGGAACCTCCAGACCACTGGCAGAAGGTGAGAGGCTGGCCACGGAGGTATTTCTGCTGAATGAGGTGAAGCCACAGGCCACCCTGTCCGTTGGCAATCCGCCAAAACCATCTCGTTAGGAGGGCAATGTTCATGCGTTTGGAGGACATGATCCCGAGACCACCCTGGTAGGGCGGTTTACAAATCTCCGACCAACGAACCATGTTGTATTTCTACTTGTCGCCCTCGCCGGCCCAGAAGAAGCGCCCCTGAACTATGGCAATCTCGTGATCAGAGTCTCAGGAAGGCTGTAGAAGCTCATGATGAATAAGAGAAGGATGGCCAGGGACGAGTTAATAAGCACTGTCAGGGCCGCCTTCGAGAGACATCGGCCCTGCCAAGCCTCGATGCGGTGTTGAAGCTTCCCAACTGTGGGGCGAAGCTCAGCCACCGTGAGCCTCAAATCACTAATGGGGATCCCCAGATAGGTCGTGGGGAAACACCCAAGCTGGCAATTGAGCTGATCCGTGATGCTCTGCCGTTCGTCTTGGGAGTATCCCAAGACCATTACCACACTCTTATTGAAGTTGATCCCGAGGCCAGACATCTGCTGGAAGCATATCAGGAGGAACTTCAAGTTCATGATGTCGGTCGCCGAGCCTTCCACCATGATAATGGTGTCATCCGCATATTGGAGGAGGGAGATCCCGTTCCCCCCCCCAACTAGATGCGGGGCTATGCCCTTAATGTGGCCCGCAGCCTTGGCTTTATCTAAGATGGCTGCCAGAGCATCGACAACCATGTTGAAGAGGAACGGTGAGAAGGGGTCGCCCTGGCACATCCCACAAGATGTGGGGAAGAATGGGCCAACCTCGCCATTAATGTTCACCGCGGTCCGGCCTGAGGATACCATTTGCATCACTCGGGAGACCCACCTGTCGTTGAAGCCCTTCCGCAGCAAGCATTCCCGAAGGAAGGGCCAACTGACCGTGTCATACGCCTTGTGGAAATCCAGTTTCAGGAAGACTGCCTTGAGGTGTTTGGAGTGAACCTCATGGAGTGCTTCGTGAAAAACCAGAACTCCGTCAAGGATATACTGGCCCTGAATAAATGCCGACTGATCAGGATGAGTGATCCCGTCGGCAATGGGGGCCACCCTAAGGGCGTACCCCCTCGCGAGGATGCGGAAGATGACATTAATCACCGTAATCGGCCGAAACTGGCGAATATCCGAAGCCCCAGTTACTTTGGGGATGAGGGTGATGATCCCAAAGTCCAGCCTGGCGAGGTCAATGGACCCTACAAAGAATTCCTCAGACAAGGCCATCACCTCCGGTTTTATTACCTCCCAGAAAGTCTGGAAGAACTTCACTGGGAGGCCATCCGGACCGGGGGCCGAAGAAGGGTTCATACCCTTAATTGTCGCCCACACTTCAGCCTTAGAGAACGGGGCCGTAAGGGCCGCGTTGTCCGCAGGAGAGACACAACTGTGGGCCGGCCAGATGTCTTGCGCCAGGGCAAGACCTCCCCGAGGGGAGGCAGAGAATAGGTCTCTGTCAAAGCCGACTACATGGGCCCGGATGTCCTCTGGCAGCTGCAGGAGGGTCTCGCCGTCCCAGAGAAGCGGGATGGAATTACGGCGACGACGACCGTTGGCAATGGCCTGGAAGTAGGCGGTATTGGCATCCCCCTTGAGGACCCAATTCTGCGTACCTCGCAAGCGCCAGTAGGCCTCCTCGTCCGTGTAGATGACCGTGAGCTAGTCTTCCAGGTCGTACCTAAGCATCCACTCCTCAGCAGAGAGGCCTGCGGCATCAGCCCGCAGATCGAGGGCCTGGATGGCCTCAAGAAGGGCTTTCTTACGCTCGCGAATGTCACGGCCCACATTTGCACCCCATCCTTTCATGAATTGCCGGGACCGCTTAGCACAAAAGTGTCAGGAGTCAACGGCCGAAAGGGCGCGATGGGGGGCATCACGCGCCTCGCGCCACCGGGCGGCCACCACTGACACAAACCGAGGTTGGCGCAACCAGAAGGGAGAACTTGAAGTCATCAAGAATGCTAAGAAAGAGAAAACGTTAGCTATCGAAAGAAGCTTAATGATCTTGATAGGACGCTTAAGTACATCGCCACGATTGCGACGCCAGGATCCCATGTCTATAGCTGAGCAAACAAACCCCATCATACTAGTGCATTGTTTGATGGTCATGAAAATGCGCCATGTGCCTAATTTTATTGTGTGGCTCTGTCCCATGGTTTTTTATTGTAATGGTTCAGAAAGTCTGTGTGATAATTGTCTGTCATTTAATCGAGTAAGGATAGCTGACTTGGCATTAAAATTGAAATCTCGCACAAATTCATATACGAATTATAAAAATGATTAAATTTTCAAATATGCCCGCCAATTGCAATATATAATAAATTGACCGCATCTACAAATTGGGATAGGTATGCATGCCGTCGCCCGCGTATGGCATTGGATCCACATGTAAGAAGCCAAATTACCCACGTCTGGACCCACTTGGTAGCAGCCATGTCAGCATCTCATTGGGTCTTCATGCCAGAATAGTTGACCGGTCAAATGCATCATCGTAATTGTTAGTGACGGTCAACGTCACAGAAAAAATGATGGCTGGTCATCCATGGAGTCATGCGCCTCCTACACGAAAGCAAAAAGGGAAAAAAATGGAGTTTATATGCGTCCTTTGTAGGTTCCATGATGAATATGCCATGGAGTGGCCAGGGTTTACTTTCTATATACAAATTGTATCGTTACTATTATTGGCTCACATTTAGGAATCGGTTATTATAAAACCGTGCTACGTGACCATAACCGTGTGATTAAAAAGTCATGTCTAATATTAATTCTCTAAATGAAAAAGTAAAAAAAGTAAAAAAAGAAAATCAAAAGAAAACTAAAGAAACAGAAAAAATAGAAAAAGAAGAACAGCAAAAGGGGAATAAACAAAAAGCCAAAAATAATAAAATAAATCAAGACGGTTCTGCAGGCAAGCTCTAGGTAATGCCCGGTACAAGCGATATATATCATTTGGCGCCCGACAGCACGTCTGATAAAAGAGTCTCTCAAGAAGGTTGGCCTAATAACACGGTTCTGCCGCCTATTATTTAGCTAGCAATGGCTACTGATTCAGTCCCTCTCATCTTAAATGTGAAATGAATACTTGACGAAATAAAAAATGGATAAGGACATTAGTGTGTTTTGATGCAAGCTACAAGGTAGAGTGAAAAAATGTTAAATAAACATGATATCAAGTAACCCATGCAGCTAGACTCCTATATTTGTGATTTTCCAGTGCTTTTGCCCTTTTTTGTTCTTTTTATATATTTCCACTTGGTTGTTTTACTTTTTCTCCTCTTACATATATAGTATTTCTAAAGTATTCTTGTTCAATTTTTCTTTGTGCACATTTGACAAAATAGTTTGTGTAAACAAAAAAAATGCTTACTCACGATAAAACTATTCTAAATAAATTTTTCTTATACTATCAAACCAATTCACCTATTTAGAAAAATATTCATTTAGTTTCTAAATAAATCTTTAGAAAAAAATCTTGAATTTACAAAGTGTGTTTATGTATTTTAGAAAATGTACATGTGATTGTTAAAGTAGCCATGCTTATGAAACAATTCACATAATTTTGAAAAGAAATCATATAAAACAGAATATACACTTAAAAAAATTATCTGTATTTAAGAAAATAGCCATTGTATATCAAAAAACATTCATCGTGTGTTAAAAAAATTCATCAGGTGATTAAAATATGTAAATCATATGATAAAAAAGTCATGTTGTTCATTTTCTAAATGAAAAGGGATAATAAGTCAAAACAAAAAAATTATGAAAGAACTAAGACAGGAAAGGAAAAAAAAAGGAAAAGAGGGAAATAAAGAAAAGGCAAAACTAATAAAAACGAAACTGATGCATACCTTTTTCTTTCCGTTTGCCTGCTAGCTTAATAATTGATTGAAGCATCTCAATCTTGGTATCACGGCGACCAAGCCATGGACGCCTCGCCCTTCACTCCCTCAAAACACCACCTCCCGACCTCCCTCACTTTTGTCTAGTCTTCTTTCCTCTGCTCTGCCTTCGCCTAATTAAACCAAACTGCCCACAGCATGAAGGCCCCCATCCTTGGCGGCATCAAATCCAATGCTACGCGGTGAGCAGGCCGCCGTCCCTCTGTGCTAGCGAGCTCTGCGCCGTGTGTGGACGAGGCCGTAGGCATACGTGTACCAGCAGTAGCAATTTCATTCAAAAAGGATGTCCGATAACCCGTTCATGAAAAGATGAACTCGGGTCAGATTTGTTTGCGCGCAGAAAACATATCAGAGAATTGATTTACTACTCGGACGTTCCCTAGAGTTTGAACGGTCGGACCAAGCTGAAATTTGAGTGGTGGTCAACATAGGAATTGCGCAACCGATGAACAGTTGGATTTTCCAACGGATGTCCGGGATGGACGCTAGACTCCTCGCCACAAAGTCATCCAGATTCCCGTCCAGATTCGATTGGGCTCCGGTATGTCGGAGATTGCCGGAGATACCTCCATAGGAACGCGAGGAAATTTTACAAGGTTGTTGTAGACTCAATTCCACACAATTTCACCGAAGCAATCATCAAAGCGACACTCGAGGAGGCGGAGAAGGTGAACACAATCCGTTGTTCAACAAAAACGGCATGATCACACGAGGGCAATGTTGACGTTGAGCCCCCAAGCTCCATGGACGAATTCCTCTATGACTTCGGCTAGGATCAGAGTTGATGATGAAGGCACCCGCCTGATCATGACGATTTGACGCGAAGCGTAGTCCTTGGTCCAGGAAAGGTGACCAGTTGAGCCAGCAACACAGATTCCGACGTCGACGATGAAGTTCGGTTCCGACATGTAGATCACGTCGGAGCCAATCTGAATTCCCATGACCCCACAGCGACTGCCAGCAAGGACCTGCATGGGCCACACATGTCGTGGTGTTTCAAATCGGTTGAGTGGCTTGGTAAGGCTGTAACTTCTATGAAAAAACATATTAGTCAAGATGCATGTTGTTTAGTTATCCTAACCTTTTGAAGTCATGATTATGATATTGTCATGGTGCACTGTCCTGCTTATGATTTTGGTGATGATAGTCTGCTAGATATGATTTTCCCTACTTGTAATTAGCCAGTTTGAATAGGATGGCATGTTTTCGTTCGATGTTGACAATTCTAGGCCATTGGATGATACGTAGCTGCTTTTGTATCGCTCCACATTTACCTGGGGTCAATATTAATGCTCCTATTAATAATTAGAGCCTTTAGTCATGCTATTATATATGTTTAACAAATGGATGTGATTGTTATGGGCATATCTCTTGATGCCGGAATTTGGGAATTGCAACTCTTTACATAGGCTTGCTAAATAACCCTTGGTACTATCTACTTAGACTAGATGAAGATATTTGATACTTTACCCACGCATGAGTAGTGTAGGTGTTGTGCAATTTGCTATTTCTTAGGTGATGATGAATGGGTTCCAGAACATAGGTTTTGTTTGTGGTTTGGTTAATATTACGATTGCTTAAACTGTTGTGGAGTAGCTCGCTACTATTATATCCTCACCAGCTATATGAGTGGTGCATAATCTTTATCTCCGCTGAACACAAACTATATTTTTCTGTCTCTTGTTATGTTCATTTGAGAGAGATCTAACATCGTTGTTTCTTTGATTATGACGAGAGCTAAAGGGGAAAAACAACCCTGGAAGTCAGAGTGTCAAGGAGGGAAGCTGATACAATCCTCGTGTAGTCAACTTTCAAGCTGATCCAGATAGCGAGTTAGTTCTGGTGAGTCCCTAGTCTCCCTTCTCTCTCCATGTGCCTTGACATGGTCCAGACATCGAGCTATGGTCAGTTGGGGTTCTGGCCACTGAACCAATGATTTAGGGTGGGTAGGGGTTATGTGATCATGTGACATGTGTTTGGTGGTCTCTGGCCAACACAACATTCCATATAGACCTCCTCTCCACTCCTTGACATGGTCTTGTGCTCCTGGTATGCGAATACCTACGGCCTCATCCACACACGGCGCCGAGCTCGCCACAAGGGAGGGATGACTACTTGCTCCGCACGTTGCATTGGATTTCATGCCGACAAGGATGGGGGCCACCATGGGGCGGTCAGTTTGGTTTAATTATATCTAAGGAGGAGTGCGTGGAGGCGGAGGCAGAGGAAAGAAGACTAGACATGAGCGAGGAATGTTGGCCGGTGGTGATCTGATGGAGTGAAGGGCAAGGAATCCACGGTTTTGGTCGCCGTGATACCAAGGTTGAGATGCATCAATCAATTATTAAGTTGCTAGGCAATCGAAAAGAAAAAGGTCCGCGCACCCATACGAAGATTGATATGCATATGTTTTGTTTAATCAGCATCCATGCGTATCATTGCATATGCATCAGTTTCATTTAATCAACATGGATCAGTTTCATTGAATCAAAAAATTGAACCAGAATAGTTTAGAATATTTTTAGAGTGAATTCTGGTTTTTACCCTCTATTTTGACATTTTTTACACCAATTACCCTATTTAGCAGAATTTCATCCATTTTACATTATTTAGCAAAAGTGTTGCCACAGTTCACCATGTTTAAAATTTATGAGTGTTCTGACCGATGGGTCCCAATTGTAAGGTCTAGCTAGATGCCACATCCACAGGTTTTTTCTTGATGCTTTTTCTGCACGCCGAACCGCACCGCCCTAGCTTCTTCTGATAAGCTAGGCTCGATATGATTGCACTATAGTATCTCAGGAAACATATACTTATTCTTCGCTGGTCCACATATGTTCACCACGGGGTAAATTGAGGTAACACTTTTGCTAAATGGGGTAAAATGGATAAAATCCCACTAAACGGGGTAATTAGTGTCAAAAATGGCAAAATAGGGGGTAAAAACCGGAATTCACTCATTATTTTATATATTAAATAAATACAATAGGAGAAAAAGAAAAATAACCAAGTAAAAATAAATAAAAAGATCAAATAAAACAGCAAAAACACTGCAAAATCAAAAGAAAAAATAGGTTTTGTTAATTTTTCCCGTCATAGCAATCCTTAGTCCACTGGTTTTTGTAAATTCATGAAATTTCTTTTTATTTATTAAACATTGTGTTAACTTCATGAAAAGTAGTAGCAGCAGCCAACGGAAGTGTAGACATGGTCAGGAGGAGGAGAGCTGCTGCTTCAAATAGTTTTTCGAGACAACTGCATTATGATCTGCTGAGAGGAGAAGAGACGCTAGCAGTCAAGACTAAAGAACATATATAGGTACACCCGAGATACCAAATACTACTTTCAAGATGCATATTTGTTATTGACCTTATTTTCTTTAGCAGGTTGAATCACTAATGTTACTGAATTTCGTTGTGACCATCCACTAAAGGTGACTCTTGCTGAGCCATTTTGTTGGTACGATTACATAATCTACACAGACTCTATCGTCCCTTGCTAAAGGAGACCTCTGAAGAAATTGTCTTACAAAATGCATAAATCTCTTTTGATGGTATGATATCCATAATCTTCTTTGATGTGCAATACATCTTCTATTTTTAATTACTGATGTGTTCTGAACATATTTCAGAATAATCAAAATATCTTGATATTCGCAGGTTACTTTGGTCTGACTTACGGGGTAAAGAAAGCTTTTGTCTGGATTAGTTCGCTTCCAATCATTCTCATGTTTTAATGTTGTGAGTTACTTCCGCATATATGCACACCCGAAAGTGTTGACAAGTATTGGTCTGAGCAGTTGAAGGAAGATGATACAAAAATAGTCGAAGGACGGTCAGCCTATTTAGAGCAGTTGAAGGAAGATGATACAAAAATAGTCGAAGGACGGTCAGCCTATTTCTTTCATTCAACTCTCATTAGTCTTGCATGGCCTTAAAATAGTACTGTGGCGTGGGCAACTAAGAAGAATCATTACCACCTCTGAAGCAAATCTTCATTCAATTCTATATACATAAGAACATGCCCTCCTTTAATTTTCCTTATTGACTTTTATCCTTTGACCCTTATATAACTACTTCAGTTCAACACCTTTAATCTAATTATGTTCACCTTTGCGGAATCAGTAAGATACATACTTCACCATTCTCTCTTCATTTTCATATTTGTTCGGTTTACGTACATGCCTTTGTTTTGGAACAGGTCATCCTGACTTCCCAAACCATGGATATTTCAGACTTAAAATATTATCTAGAATAGAATATTGAATGCATAATATGCTTATGAATTGTCATGTTCAGTTATTGACCAAAAGATCATCATCGTGCTATGTTCAAAAGATTTCTCCCTTGAATGGTCTTGCCTTATGAAGTCAAAATTGCATCACCATTTTATTTCATCATGATTTTTTTTCATGCTAATTGTTGTATAATGTTGCCTTCACTAAATGTAGGAGTGGTTCGGCTTTTTATGTGCAGAAATTATGGGACAAACTGAATTGGCAATTTATGTTCTCGCTGTCATCAACTCTTACACACTATTATTTTTCCCACTTTTCAAGTGCCAGCACTCAGTTCCTATTAATGGAGGTGATTGTTTGTTTTCTTCACCATGACGATAAGTAGTGAGTTATGATGCGGGCACATAAGAAGAATCATTACCACATCTGAAGCAAATCTCCAATGCCAATTTGATTTGTGCTATATTTTTTATTCTTTGTGGGCAATTTGATGCACAAATGTTTGTCAGGGCCACGATATTTTGCCAGTGGGAACTGAAACCACTAATTTTAATATTTTTTAAAGGAAATGTTATGTATTTTTTCTAGCCAGTTCTGCATTGTTCAATCTCATGAAATGGTTTTAATTTAGCCAAGAAACGATATGGCTGAAAGCATATCCAAATTATTTATATTTCATTTGTCTAACATATCCCATTTTTCCTACAACAGTTCCCGCAACAATGTGCGGGGTGTCATCTAGTTTGAATGAATGAGTGAGGGAATAGGGGCTTAACAGAGGGAGGTGACATAGTGCACGCGGAGTCGTGGCTTTTTGTCGTGATTGTGCATATAAAAATAACAAAATATAAATGAATACCTCGATAAATAAATAACAAAACTACAATTTAAAAAGAAAATAAAAACTTCAAAGAGATGGATAAAAAACATTAAAGAAAATATTGATAAAAACGTAAAAACAATTCAACCGTCTGTGCATTAGAATTACTGTAATCCTTAGCAAATGTATTCGTTTATTAATTACTTGGTAGGGTTACAAAATAAATGTTTATCTCGATCATGCGAGTCTAGCTGCACCGGTTACTTGATACATGTATATTTAACTTTAAAAATACTCTACCTTCTAGCTTGCGTCAAAACACACTGATGGCATTATCCAATTTTTAATTACTCAAGTATTTAATTTACGCTTAATAATAGAAGGACAGCCTCAGTAGGCATTGCTAGCTTAAAAACCAGCGGCAGATCCACGTTTTTAGGCCAAGCTTGGCCAATAACTATCTTTTCGTACGGTTTTAGGGTTAAACATGTCTTTTTTACTCTTTTCTATAATATATATAGAAGGTTGGGAGATCTCAGGGTGGGCTATCACACATTCGCCCAACCTTCTTGAGAAACTCTTTTACTAGACGTGCTTCGGGGTGGCAAATAATATATATATATCGATTGTACCAAGTATTAGAGCATCTCCAGCCGTTGGAGCACCAAGAACACCACCGAACCAAAAAAGTAGGTGTCTTGGGGGTCCAAATGCTTCATCCGGCCGAAATATGGGTGCATGAGGAGGGCATCTTCTCAGCCACACCCCACCCCAATCAAAAGTTTGTGAGGAAAATGACTAAGTGGGCCAAGAAAAAAGACATGTGGTGAGACACGATTCGCCGAAACTTCTGCCGGCGCCCCCAAAAGCCCCCAACGTGCTGCTTTTTTCCTGGGTTTGCCGGCGCTATTTTGATGTCCTGTGGGGGCGCTGGGGGCGTTGCTGGGCCGTTTTTCGGCAAAAAGATGGTCCGAGCGTAAAACCGAGCCTAAAAAGGTGTCGTGGGGGACGTCCTGGGGGTGGGGGGGGGTGGAGATGCTCTTAGTTAGAGCTCGCCTGCAGAACACCCGGGCCATGGCCCGATACGCACATGCGATGTACTGGTTACTTTTAGGTTCGTTGAACACATGGCTCTCTTCTTGGTGTATCTACCTGATTTTTGTTCATGATATTATCTTTTTTTCTTGTTTTCGACTAGTTTCTTGTGGGTTTTTTTAATCAATTTTTTTTCTTGAATTCTTTTAATTATCTTTGCCTCTTTTTTCATTTCCCTATTATTTGTTGTTCTTTTCCCACATTTTTCTCTTTCTTTATTTTCTGTGATTTTCTTCTTACTTATTTTACTTATGCAATTAGAAAATAACAGTACACATGACCAACGTATGTATTTTAAATAAATGATGAATATTTTTTTACACAATGAAATTTATTTAATATATGATGAGTATTTTTTTTAAATACGCGATAAAAAAATTCAAGTGTATTTTCTATTTTATGTCCTAAATGATTATTTTCCAAACTTATGTGAATATATTTTTAAATGTGAGAATACTTTAATAATTACATGGACATTTTTAGAAATACGTGAACACTCTTTGCGAATACATGTAATTTCGTTTTGAATAAAAGATTTTTTTACGAACTAAATGAATATTTTTCGAAATAGGTAAATCATATTCAAAAGTACAAGAACATTTTATTTAGAATATATTAACAAATTTCAAATGTATTATATATTTTGAAATGAGTAAGGACCTTTTTAATACGAACTATTTCTGTCAATAGTGCAAATAAAAAGCATTACCTAGAATAAAACAGACATATTTTTTATAATATAATAAAATAATCATAAGTTGATAAAATAAGAAAGGCCAGTAAAAATATATAAAAGAACAAATAAAGCAGCAAAAACACTGCAAAGTCACAAACAAACAGAAATGCGTCAACCAGGCTAACCGACAAGTGGCCATTGCGAGTAAAAGGTGAGCATTCGGCGAGGGAAAATGTTTTAAATAAGTCGGATGATTTCTTGTCTTTATCAATCACGTCCAGAGCCGTCCGATCCCACATGATCGTGTGGCGCGAGCGCTATCTCCCACGCAGGAAGGTAGCGAATGCTCTGTCTTCCACACGCAAAAGTATCCAAAGTTCGTGACATGTGGTAGCGTTCGGACAACTGCCTATTTAAATGATCTTTTTTAACGTACTCCATATGCAGTGATTTTGCTAGGTAACTACACATGTGATGGTACAAATACTAGAACACCATCTTTCTCGATGCTGATTGTGGTAAAGTGAAGGTTGCTAATGTTTAGAGTAGCACCATTGACGCCACCACCTTCTTCGACGCATGCCATCGTAGCATCATCGAAGCAGCCGGGTCACCATTGCTGCACCGCTGCAGTCGTTGCATTATCGTTGGTGCAGCCATGTCCATCATTGCAACACTTTCGTGGCCCTGGAACACGTTGCCGCAACATCATCATGGTTGTCGAAGCAGGACGTCGTGGCTGTCCAACCATGTCGTCACAACATCATCGCTGCCATCCAAGTACAACACCGACGTTAGAAGCATGTTGCCGCACCATTGCCATGGTCGTCGAAGCACGTCCCGTAGCATCACCGCGACCGTCGAAGTCTGCCATTGAAGCATTGTCGTGGCCGTCAAAGCGCCATCGCGGCGGTCGATGTAGCACGCCTCGTAGCATCACCATGTCCGTCGAAGCATGCTGAGTATTACCGAGCGGCAAGGTGCACCGACGCGAGCTGCAATGGAGCAAGGTCGGTGCCGCGACGGAGCATCATGGGGCGTGCTGCACTAGTCCATTTTATGTACGGATTGCTGTACTAATCCATTTCATGTACGGATTGCTTAGGACACGTACGTATGACCGGTCAAGGAAACTGAATCCCGGGCGGGCTCGCTGTCGATCCATCTATATAAGCTAGGTACCCAGATGGCAAGCAGCTAGCGAGTTCAGGGTTACACGTACATACCTAGCTACTTGATCCATCTCGTACGTGCGTAGCTAGCTCTGCGATGGCCGACGGCAAGCTGGATCCTCCCGCCGGCTACGCCTTCGACCCAGCCGAGCACGAGCTGATCACCAAGTTCCTCCGCCCACGGATCGCCGACGCCTTCTTCGCCAGCCGCCTCATCCACGAGTTCGACGCCTACTCCGCCGCCCCCGGCGACCTCGTCGAGATGTATCAACACGCGCAAGGAACGGACAAGGGCGACGGGAAAGGGGGCGTCTGGTACTTCTTCACCCCTGCCCGTCGTCACCAGACCAAAGGCGGCCGCGGTGGCGGGAGGCGACAGCGTGGCGTGGCCGACGCCGGCGAGGGTTACTACTGGCACTCGGAGAAGGGCGGGATACCCGTGCTAGACAACCAAGGTAAACTCGTAGGCCATAGACGAAACCTCAGCTACGTCAAGAAGTTGCCGGGAGAGAAAGAGAGGATCAGGATCGGCTGGTGCATGAACGAGTACAGCGATGACAAGCAAGACGGCTTGGTGCTCTGCAAGGTCTGCGTGTCTCGTCACAGGAGCGAGACCACATACCACGAGGTAATCAATGCTCCCGGTTCCAGGAAAAGGAAGGCCGCCGACGTCCAGCACCCGGATGCTCCACGTCCCCAAACCCCACGCCGCCAGGAACCGCCGATCGTCCAACAACCCGGGATGCTTCACGAGTATGGGCGCTGGTTCATGTCCGACGAAGGCGAGACGTTCTTGCCGCCCGGAGCTGTGGACGACGGAAGCGTGGATCCAGGCGGGTTCTTCACCGACGACATGCTTCAAGATTTTCCCGTGCTCCATGACGCTGTGGTGGCGCAGGGGTTCTTGCCCGGCAAACTCGACGGCGAAGTCCAAGAAGGCACTAGTGCTGCAGATGATGAAGACGAGGCCTTCCGGTGCACGTTAGATGAGCTGCTCGGCTTGTGCGACGACACGACTGTACTAGTCTAGGAGAGTGGATCCTTTCACCACGTGAGGGCCGAGTGCGTGATGAAGAACTCCGAAACCTGCATCCAGGAGATGATCCAAGAGATGATGTACTAGTCTTGCTTAGCTTTGATGTATGTCATTGTCATGGCACAAAAGGTGTCTTGCTAATTGTATTGTGATGATGAACAAGCAATTAATCCGTGTGCAGCAGCCGAATTGATTAATTTCTCCATTTTTTTCTCCATATATTCATTTTGTATTACGTATGTAATGGTTAGGTTTTTTTTATCAGTAATGGTTAGTGTTTCAGTTTCTCTGTTCGTGATTGAAAAGGTGCTTGATTGTTTCATCTATCCAAATCCAAGTACCCATTTCCCCTCAAAACGTACAGGGCATCACGGGATATAATCCCTCTCCCCTCCTCTCCCGTGTCGCTCTTGCGAGCGACCGGGGTGAACCCTAGCTGCCGTGACCTGTCCTCCCTCTCCTCTGCTCTCCTCCCTCGCCGCCGCCCAGCGACGCCGTCGGGCGAAGCCCGGTCGGTGGGGGCGGCGGCGGGGCCTCTTCTTCCTCGCCCTCGTGCTCCGCGGCTGGCGTGAGACAGCCGGTCGAGTGGGGGCGCCGGTCTTTGGCAGGGCCGGCGGCGCGGCGGCGTGCTCGGAGTTCGGCGGCGGGGTTGCCTGGTGGGGACACGATGTCGAGTGGCAGGCTCGTTTGTGGTGTGGCGGCCGCTGGGATTCCCGATCTGGGCAGTGGCGTGCTGGCGCGGATCCGGCCCGACCCTCCCGGATCCGGCTCCTGGATGGCGGCGGGCGGCGCGGGACGGTGGCTGAGGTCGGTCTTGACCTCGGAGTGGGGTGGTCTGCAGCGGCGCTGCTGTGGCCTGGTGGTTGTCTGATATGCGCGCGGCAACTGCGGGTCTCTCCGGCGGCGGTTCATCAGCGTCGGACTCGGGTGAGCTCCCTCCCTCTTCTTTGGACTCAGCGACGCGCTTGTCGGGTCGGGGTGGCGCCATGGTGTGGTGGTGCGCGCGAGGCCTGCCGGTGGTGGCACGGGACTTCGGGAAGGGGCAGGGTGCCCCTGCCGGTGGTGAAAACCCGTTCTGCTTTGCCAGGCCGACGGCACCGGCGTTCTAGCGTCGTCCTCTTCTTGAAGGCGCCGTCGCGGCATCTCATTTGTCGTCGGAGTGCTCCGGGGGAAACTCTAATCCTTGGATTGGGCGGTGGCGACACAATGGTGTCGTTCCCTTGCTGAAGGCGTCGCTTTGGAGCTCATTGTTCGTCCTACACGACTTCTCCTCCTCGCGGTGGCCCGCCCACGGTTGAGGGCCCCGACATCTTCGTAGTAGTGCTTATTATGTTCATCTGATGTTGGCTAGGATTTTGTCGGGGTAGTGTTGCTGTTATCAGCGTCCTTGTATCCGGCCTTGTGTGTGTGTGTGTGTGTGTGTGTGTGTGTGTTTGTATCGGCAGGTTCAGTAGGTTGAGGAGCAACTCTTTGCTCTATTGGCCGGGGTGAAGATACCGCGAACAAGCCCCTCAAAGGATTATGTTCCATAGTAACAAGTGACAGTAAATTTCAGCACACTATATAATTTTTTCCTTACCAAATTCCACCTACCAAAGGCGCTTCACTCCCTGGCAACGGCGCCAGAAAAGAGTCTTGATGACCCACAAGTATAGGAGATCTATCGTAGTCCTTTCGATAAGTAAGAGTGTCGAACCCAACGAGGAGCAGAAGGAAAGGACAAGCGGTTTTCAGTAAGGTATACTCTGCAAGCACTGATATTATCGGTAACAGATAGTTTTGTGATAAGGTAATTTGTAACGGGTAACAAGTAATCAAAGTAAATAAGCTGCAGCAAGATGTCCCAATCCTTTTTGTAGCAAAGGACAAGCCTGGACAAACTCTTATATGAAGGAAAACGCTCCCGGGGACATATGGGAATTATCGTCAAGCTAGTTTAAATCACGCTCATATGATTCGCGTTCGTTACTTTGATAATTTGATATGTGGGTGGACCGGTGCTTGGGTACTGCCCTTCCTTGGACAAGCATCTCACTTATGATTAACCCCTATTGCAAGCATCCGCAACTACAAAAGAAGTATTAAGGTAAACCTAACCATAGCATGAAACATATGGATCCAAATCAGCCCCTTACGAAGCAACGCATAAACTAGAGTTTAAGCTTTTGTCACTCTAGCAACCCATCATCTACTTATTACTTCTCAATGCCTTCCTCTAGGCCCAAACAATGGTGAAGTGTCATGTAGTCGACGTTCACATAACACCACTAGAGGAAAGACAACATACATCTTATCAAAATATCGAACGAATACCAAATTCACATGACTACTTATAGCAAGACTTCTCCCATGTTCTCAGGAACAAACGTAACTACTCACAAATCATATTCATGTTCATAAACAGAGGGGTATTAATATGCATTAAGGATCTGAACATATGATCTTCCACCAAATAAACCAATTAGCAGCAACTACAAGGAGTAATCAACACTACTAGCAACCCACAGGTGCCAATCTGAGGTTTTGGGACAAAGATTGGATACAAGAGATGAACTAGGGTTTTAGAGGAGATGGTGCTGGTGAAGATGTTGATGGAGATTGACCACCTCCCGCTGAGAGGATCGATGGTGATGATTTCCCCCTCCCGGAGGGATGTCTCCCCGGCATAACAGCTCCAACGGAGCCCTAGGTTGGTTCCGCCAAGGTTTTGCCTCGTGGCGGCGGTGTTTCGTCCCGAAAGCTTGCTTATGATTTTTTCCAAGGTGAAAGACTTCATATAGCAGAATATGGGCACCGAAGGCCTGCCAGGGTGCCCACGAGGCAGGGGGCGCGCCCCCACCCTCGTGGCCAGGGTGTGGGCCCCCTCTGGTTGATTCTTTCTCCAGTATTTTTTATATATTCCAAAACGTGCCTCCGTGAAGTTTCAGGACTTTTGGAGCTGTGCAAAATAGGTCTCTAATATTTGCTCCTTTTCCAGCCCAGAATTCCAGCTGCCGGCATTCTCCCTCTTCATGTAAACCTTGTAAAATGAGAGAGAATAGGCATAAGTATTGTGACATAATGTGTAATAACAACCCATAATGCAATAAATATCGATATAAAAGCATCATGCAAAATGGACGTATCAGAGGTCGACCATGGAAGCCATTTTCTTGGTACGACAACTTATGGAGAGATATATGGAGCAAAAGAAGGACTTGCATATGGTGTTCATTGACGTGGAGAAGGCCTATGATAAGATACCGCGGAATGTCATGCGGTGGGCCTTGGAGAAATACAAAGTCCCAGCAAAGTACATTACCCTCATCAAGGACATGTATGATAATGTTGTGACAAGTGTTCGAACAAGTGATGTCGACACTGATGACTTCCCGATTAAGATAGGACTGCATTAGGGGTCAGCTTTGAGCCCTTATCTTTTTGCATTGGTGATGGATGAGGTCACAAGGGATATGCAAGGAGATATCCCATGGTGTATGCTCTTTGTGGATGATGTGGTGCTAGTTGACGATAGTCGGACGGGGGTAAATAGGAGTTAGAGTTATGGAGACAAACCTTGGAATTGAAAGGGTTTAGGCTTAGTAGAACTAAAACCGAGTATATGATGTGCGATTTCAGTACTACTAGGTGTGAGAAGGAGGAGGTTAGCCTTGATGGCCAGGTGGTACCCCAGAAGGACACCTTTCGGTATTTGGGGTCCATGTTGTAGGAGGATGGGGGTATTGATGAAGGTGTGAGCCATCGAATCAAAGCCGGATGGATGAAGTGGCGCCAAGCTTCTGGCATTCTCTGTGACAAGAGAGTACCACAAAAGCTAAAAGGCAAGTTCTGCAGGACAGCGGTTTGACCCGGAATGTTGTATGGCGCTGAGTGTTGGCCGACTAAAAGGCGACATGTTCAACAGTTAGGTGTGGCGGAGATGCGTATGTTGTGATGGATGTGTGGCCACACGAGGAAGGATCGAGAGTCCGGAATGATGATATACGAGATAGAGTTGGGGTAGCACCAATTGAAGAGAAGCTTGTCCAACATCGTCTGAGATGGTTTGGGCATATTCAGCGCAGGCCTCCAGAAGCTCCCGTGCATAGCGGACGGCTAAAGCATGCGGAGAATGTTAACAGAGGGCGGGGTAGACCAAATTTGACATGGGAGGAGTCTGTTAAGAGAGACCTGAAGGATTGGAGTATCACCAAAGAGCTAGCTATGGACAGGGGTGCGTGGAAACTTGCTATCCATGTGCCAGAGCCATGAGTTGGTTGCGAAATCTTATGGGTTTCACCTCTAGCCTACCCCAACTTGTTTGGGACTAAAGGCTTTGTTGTTGTTGTTGAAAAAATAGTTCGTGTACAAAAATAAGTGCCCACTCATTTAAAAATATGTAATTGAATTTAGAAAGTGTTTGACTATTCTAAATAAAAAATTATTGTACTTTCAAAAATGATTCATGAACTATCTAGACAAATATCCATATAATTTATAATAGATACTCATGTATTTAGAAAATGATTTTCTTTTTTCCTAAGAATGTTCACATGTTTTATAAAATTTACATGTAATTATCTTTATTTACCCTACCTCTGTGTATTGCGGCATGTGCATATATATTTTGGAATTCATCCATATGTTGTAACCTCCGTATATATTATTTTGTAGGAAAGCAAGGATTCTCAAATGATGACTTTCTTGCAAGTATTGGGGTCCAGAAACAGTAACCTGAAGCTATCAACAATGTGGTGGTGGTGCACCATGAAGCAAAAGAAGCAGTCGAGCACACATTGGTTGTACAGCAGTAGGAACTTCATGCTATGAAGAAGGCCCTAGGTGAGCAGAAAATAGAACTTGGAGCCGTTAAGAAGACCCTAGCAGAGCAACAACTAGAACTTGAAGCTGTCAAGATGGACCTAGAAGAGCAGCAGCAAGAACATGAAGCATGTCGTGCCAGGTGCGTAGCATGAACTTCAATATGTGAAGATTACGTACACTTTTACACTAGCAAAAACATACTTGAAGGTGTCAAGAAGGCTCTGCCAGAGCGGCAAGACTAAATGGAATGCCTGATAAAGGCCCTGTTAGATCTGCATAATCATCTTGAATCTATCAACACTTCCCTTACCGAAAAAGGCTTTCTCCCCTCTTTATAAAAAAAGCAACCATCGAGCACAAAGTTAACAAGGTTCCGACCACAAAAACACACACACACAGCCACCGCAGGCAGTTCCGACGAACACACACACACAGTCGAAACCCAAGTTCAGCTGTGGGCACAGCACAACAAGCCCAACATCGGCGCAAGACACACACAACAAACATAACGGCGGTGGCGAGGTGTAGAAGATCTAATCCGGCTCCGGCGCTGGTGGGGGAAGCGGTGGAGCCATAAGGAGAGCCATCGAGCGAAGCTGGATGATGATGGAGGTGATGGCATCTATCTCCCGGGGACGGCTAAGCGGCCGCCAAAACTGCAACTAACCAGACCATTTGAACAAAGCGTCAGTAGCACGTCGAAAAGGAATGCGCTGAATCAAAAGTTTATTCCTAACAGTCCACAGCGTCCAGGTTAGCACCCCGATGATCAGCCACCTAATGTGGCGAATTGAGGGAGCTGACGCCTGGAGTTCCGCGAAAAGAGCGGGGAAGTTGTTGTGGTCCCTGCTTCCACCCACTATTTCACGGAAACAGCTCCATAGGAACTGCGCGGACAAGCATGTGAAGAAGATATGGTTCAAATCCTCTTCAGGCCCGCAGAGCGGGCATCGCCCATCCCCTGGGCCGTTGCGCTTCAGGACCTCCACGCCGGATGGGAGGCAGCCGCGAATCCACTGTCACAAGAAAATCCTAATCTTCAAGGGGAGCCATATATCCCAGATGGTGGTGTGTACCTCATGACCCAGCGAAGCTGTGATGGCCTGGTATAGAGATTTAGTGGAGAATTGCTCAGATGGCTCTAGACGCCACCTGGCACGGTCTTCTCCTACCTCAAGATCAGGTTCGTGCAGCGCGATGCATTCCAGCAGCTCATGCCAGTCCGCGTTCTCAGGCAGGCCAAACGCTCTCCGGAACGCGAGTTGCCCTAAGTCAATAAGGGTCGTCGCGACAGAGATCCGCGGGTCAACCGCGATGGAGAATAGGTAGGGAAAACGTGCCGCGAGGGGTAAGTCTCCAGCCCATCTATGGAACCAGAACATCGTGGAGGTGCCCGATCCAACCGCGATCAAGGTGCCGATGCGGAGGATCGGTAGGAGCTGTATGATGGATTGCCAGAACTAGGAACCTCCAGACCACTGGCAGAAGGTGAGAGGCTGGCCACGGAGGTATTTCTGCTGAATGAGGTGAAGCCACAGGCCACCCTGTCCGTTGGCAATCCGCCAAAACCATCTCGTTAGGAGGGCAATGTTCATGCGTTTGGAGGACATGATCCCGAGACCACCCTGGTAGGGCGGTTTACAAATCTCCGACCAACGAACCATGTTGTATTTCTACTTGTCGCCCTCGCCGGCCCAGAAGAAGCGCCCCTGAACTATGGCAATCTCGTGATCAGAGTCTCAGGAAGGCTGTAGAAGCTCATGATGAATAAGAGAAGGATGGCCAGGGACGAGTTAATAAGCACTGTCAGGGCCGCCTTCGAGAGACATCGGCCCTGCCAAGCCTCGATGCGGTGTTGAAGCTTCCCAACTGTGGGGCGAAGCTCAGCCACCGTGAGCCTCAAATCACTAATGGGGATCCCCAGATAGGTCGTGGGGAAACACCCAAGCTGGCAATTGAGCTGATCCGTGATGCTCTGCCGTTCGTCTTGGGAGTATCCCAAGACCATTACCACACTCTTATTGAAGTTGATCCCGAGGCCAGACATCTGCTGGAAGCATATCAGGAGGAACTTCAAGTTCATGATGTCGGTCGCCGAGCCTTCCACCATGATAATGGTGTCATCCGCATATTGGAGGAGGGAGATCCCGTTCCCCCCCCCAACTAGATGCGGGGCTATGCCCTTAATGTGGCCCGCAGCCTTGGCTTTATCTAAGATGGCTGCCAGAGCATCGACAACCATGTTGAAGAGGAACGGTGAGAAGGGGTCGCCCTGGCACATCCCACAAGATGTGGGGAAGAATGGGCCAACCTCGCCATTAATGTTCACCGCGGTCCGGCCTGAGGATACCATTTGCATCACTCGGGAGACCCACCTGTCGTTGAAGCCCTTCCGCAGCAAGCATTCCCGAAGGAAGGGCCAACTGACCGTGTCATACGCCTTGTGGAAATCCAGTTTCAGGAAGACTGCCTTGAGGTGTTTGGAGTGAACCTCATGGAGTGCTTCGTGAAAAACCAGAACTCCGTCAAGGATATACTGGCCCTGAATAAATGCCGACTGATCAGGGTGAGTGATCCCGTCGGCAATGGGGGCCACCCTAAGGGCGTACCCCCTCGCGAGGATGCGGAAGATGACATTAATCACCGTAATCGGCCAAAACTGGCGAATATCCGAAGCCCCAGTTACTTTGGGGATGAGGGTGATGATCCCAAAGTCCAGCCTGGCGAGGTCAATGGACCCTACAAAGAATTCCTCAGACAAGGCCATCACCTCCGGTTTTATTACCTCCCAGAAAGTCTGGAAGAACTTCACTGGGAGGCCATCCGGACCGGGGGCCGAAGAAGGGTTCATACCCTTAATTGTCGCCCACACTTCAGCCTTAGAGAACGGGGCCGTAAGGGCCGCGTTGTCCGCAGGAGAGACACAACTGTGGGCCGGCCAGATGTCTTGCGCCAGGGCAAGACCTCCCCGAGGGGAGGCAGAGAATAGGTCTCTGTCAAAGCCGACTACATGGGCCCGGATGTCCTCTGGCAGCTGCAGGAGGGTCTCGCCGTCCCAGAGAAGCGGGATGGAATTACGGCGACGACGACCGTTGGCAATGGCCTGGAAGTAGGCGGTATTGGCATCCCCCTTGAGGACCCAATTCTGCGTACCTCGCAAGCGCCAGTAGGCCTCCTCGTCCGTGTAGATGACCGTGAGCTAGTCTTCCAGGTCGTACCTAAGCATCCACTCCTCAGCAGAGAGGCCTGCGGCATCAGCCCGCAGATCGAGGGCCTGGATGGCCTCAAGAAGGGCTTTCTTACGCTCGCGAATGTCACGGCCCACATTTGCACCCCATCCTTTCATGAATTGCCGGGACCGCTTAGCACAAAAGTGTCAGGAGTCAACGGCCGAAAGGGCGCGATGGGGGGCATCACGCGCCTCGCGCCACCGGGCGGCCACCACTGACACAAACCGAGGTTGGCGCAACCAGAAGGGAGAACTTGAAGTCATCAAGAATGCTAAGAAAGAGAAAACGTTAGCTATCGAAAGAAGCTTAATGATCTTGATAGGACGCTTAAGTACATCGCCACGATTGCGACGCCAGGATCCCATGTCTATAGCTGAGCAAACAAACCCCATCATACTAGTGCATTGTTTGATGGTCATGAAAATGCGCCATGTGCCTAATTTTATTGTGTGGCTCTGTCCCATGGTTTTTTATTGTAATGGTTCAGAAAGTCTGTGTGATAATTGTCTGTCATTTAATCGAGTAAGGATAGCTGACTTGGCATTAAAATTGAAATCTCGCACAAATTCATATACGAATTATAAAAATGATTAAATTTTCAAATATGCCCGCCAATTGCAATATATAATAAATTGACCGCATCTACAAATTAGGATAGGTATGCATGCCGTCGCCCGCGTATGGCATTGGATCCACATGTAAGAAGCCAAATTACCCACGTCTGGACCCACTTGGTAGCAGCCATGTCAGCATCTCATTGGGTCTTCATGCCAGAATAGTTGACCGGTCAAATGCATCATCGTAATTGTTAGTGACGGTCAACGTCACAGAAAAAATGATGGCTGGTCATCCATGGAGTCATGCGCCTCCTACACGAAAGCAAAAAGGGAAAAAAATGGAGTTTATATGCGTCCTTTGTAGGTTCCATGATGAATATGCCATGGAGTGGCCAGGGTTTACTTTCTATATACAAATTGTATCGTTACTATTATTGGCTCACATTTAGGAATCGGTTATTATAAAACCGTGCTACGTGACCATAACCGTGTGATTAAAAAGTCATGTCTAATATTAATTCTCTAAATGAAAAAGTAAAAAAAGTAAAAAAAGAAAATCAAAAGAAAACTAAAGAAACAGAAAAAATAGAAAAAGAAGAACAGCAAAAGGGGAATAAACAAAAAGCCAAAAATAATAAAATAAATCAAGACGGTTCTGCAGGCAAGCTCTAGGTAATGCCCGGTACAAGCGATATATATCATTTGGCGCCCGACAGCACGTCTGATAAAAGAGTCTCTCAAGAAGGTTGGCCTAATAACACGGTTCTGCCGCCTATTATTTAGCTAGCAATGGCTACTGATTCAGTCCCTCTCATCTTAAATGTGAAATGAATACTTGACGAAATAAAAAATGGATAAGGACATTAGTGTGTTTTGATGCAAGCTACAAGGTAGAGTGAAAAAATGTTAAATAAACATGATATCAAGTAACCCATGCAGCTAGACTCCTATATTTGTGATTTTCCAGTGCTTTTGCCCTTTTTTGTTCTTTTTATATATTTCCACTTGGTTGTTTTACTTTTTCTCCTCTTACATATATAGTATTTCTAAAGTATTCTTGTTCAATTTTTCTTTGTGCACATTTGACAAAATAGTTTGTGTAAACAAAAAAAATGCTTACTCACGATAAAACTATTCTAAATAAATTTTTCTTATACTATCAAACCAATTCACCTATTTAGAAAAATATTCATTTAGTTTCTAAATAAATCTTTAGAAAAAAATCTTGAATTTACAAAGTGTGTTTATGTATTTTAGAAAATGTACATGTGATTGTTAAAGTAGCCATGCTTATGAAACAATTCACATAATTTTGAAAAGAAATCATATAAAACAGAATATACACTTAAAAAAATTATCTGTATTTAAGAAAATAGCCATTGTATATCAAAAAACATTCATCGTATGTTAAAAAAATTCATCAGGTGATTAAAATATGTAAATCATATGATAAAAAAGTCATGCTGTTCATTTTCTAAATGAAAAGGGATAATAAGTCAAAACAAAAAAATTATGAAAGAACTAAGACAGGAAAGGAAAAAAAAAAGGAAAAGAGGGAAATAAAGAAAAGGCAAAACTAATAAAAACGAAACTGATGCATACCTTTTTCTTTCCGTTTGCCTGCTAGCTTAATAATTGATTGAAGCATCTCAATCTTGGTATCACGGCGACCAAGCCATGGACGCCTCGCCCTTCACTCCCTCAAAACACCACCTCCCGACCTCCCTCACTTTTGTCTAGTCTTCTTTCCTCTGCTCTGCCTTCGCCTAATTAAACCAAACTGCCCACAGCATGAAGGCCCCCATCCTTGGCGGCATCAAATCCAATGCTACGCGGTGAGCAGGCCGCCGTCCCTCTGTGCTAGCGAGCTCTGCGCCGTGTGTGGACGAGGCCGTAGGCATACGTGTACCAGCAGTAGCAATTTCATTCAAAAAGGATGTCCGATAACCCGTTCATGAAAAGATGAACTCGGGTCAGATTTGTTTGCGCGCAGAAAACATATCAGAGAATTGATTTACTACTCGGACGTTCCCTAGAGTTTGAACGGTCGGACCAAGCTGAAATTTGAGTGGTGGTCAACATAGGAATTGCGCAACCGATGAACAGTTGGATTTTCCAACGGATGTCCGGGATGGACGCTAGACTCCTCGCCACAAAGTCATCCAGATTCCCGTCCAGATTCGATTGGGCTCCGGTATGTCGGAGATTGCCGGAGATACCTCCATAGGAACGCGAGGAAATTTTACAAGGTTGTTGTAGACTCAATTCCACACAATTTCACCGAAGCAATCATCAAAGCGACACTCGAGGAGGCGGAGAAGGTGAACACAATCCGTTGTTCAACAAAAACGGCATGATCACACGAGGGCAATGTTGACGTTGAGCCCCCAAGCTCCATGGACGAATTCCTCTATGACTTCGGCTAGGATCAGAGTTGATGATGAAGGCACCCGCCTGATCATGACGATTTGACGCGAAGCGTAGTCCTTGGTCCAGGAAAGGTGACCAGTTGAGCCAGCAACACAGATGCCGACGTCGACGATGAAGTTCGGTTCCGACATGTAGATCACGTCGGAGCCAATCTGAATTCCCATGACCCTGCAGCGACTGCCAGCAAGGACCTGCATGGGCCACACATGTCGTGGTGTTTCAAATCGGTTGAGTGGCTTGGTAAGGCTGTAACTTCTATGAAAAAACATATTAGTCAAGATGCATGTTGTTTAGTTATCCTAACCTTTTGAAGTCATGATTATGATATTGTCATGGTGCACTGTCCTGCTTATGATTTTGGTGATGATAGTCTGCTAGATATGATTTTCCCTACTTGTAATTAGCCAGTTTGAATAGGATGGCATGTTTTCGTTCGATGTTGACAATTCTAGGCCATTGGATGATACGTAGCTGCTTTTGTATCGCTCCACATTTACCTGGGGTCAATATTAATGCTCCTATTAATAATTAGAGCCTTTAGTCATGCTATTATATATGTTTAACAAATGGATGTGATTGTTATGGGCATATCTCTTGATGCCGGAATTTGGGAATTGCAACTCTTTACATAGGCTTGCTAAATAACCCTTGGTACTATCTACTTAGACTAGATGAAGATATTTGATACTTTACCCACGCATGAGTAGTGTAGGTGTTGTGCAATTTGCTATTTCTTAGGTGATGATGAATGGGTTCCAGAACATAGGTTTTGTTTGTGGTTTGGTTAATATTACGATTGCTTAAACTGTTGTGGAGTAGCTCGCTACTATTATATCCTCACCAGCTATATGAGTGGTGCATAATCTTTATCTCCGCTGAACACAAACTATATTTTTCTGTCTCTTGTTATGTTCATTTGAGAGAGATCTAACATCGTTGTTTCTTTGATTATGACGAGAGCTAAAGGGGAAAAACAACCCTGGAAGTCAGAGTGTCAAGGAGGGAAGCTGATACAATCCTCGTGTAGTCAACTTTCAAGCTGATCCAGATAGCGAGTTAGTTCTGGTGAGTCCCTAGTCTCCCTTCTCTCTCCATGTGCCTTGACATGGTCCAGACATCGAGCTATGGTCAGTTGGGGTTCTGGCCACTGAACCAATGATTTAGGGTGGGTAGGGGTTATGTGATCATGTGACATGTGTTTGGTGGTCTCTGGCCAACACAACATTCCATATAGACCTCCTCTCCACTCCTTGACATGGTCTTGTGCTCCTGGTATGCGAATACCTACGGCCTCATCCACACACGGCGCCGAGCTCGCCACAAGGGAGGGATGACTACTTGCTCCGCACGTTGCATTGGATTTCATGCCGACAAGGATGGGGGCCACCATGGGGCGGTCAGTTTGGTTTAATTATATCTAAGGAGGAGTGCGTGGAGGCGGAGGCAGAGGAAAGAAGACTAGACATGAGCGAGGAATGTTGGCCGGTGGTGATCTGATGGAGTGAAGGGCAAGGAATCCACGGTTTTGGTCGCCGTGATACCAAGGTTGAGATGCATCAATCAATTATTAAGTTGCTAGGCAATCGAAAAGAAAAAGGTCCGCGCACCCATACGAAGATTGATATGCATATGTTTTGTTTAATCAGCATCCATGCGTATCATTGCATATGCATCAGTTTCATTTAATCAACATGGATCAGTTTCATTGAATCAAAAAATTGAACCAGAATAGTTTAGAATATTTTTAGAGTGAATTCTGGTTTTTACCCTCTATTTTGACATTTTTTACACCAATTACCCTATTTAGCAGAATTTCATCCATTTTACATTATTTAGCAAAAGTGTTGCCACAGTTCACCATGTTTAAAATTTATGAGTGTTCTGACCGATGGGTCCCAATTGTAAGGTCTAGCTAGATGCCACATCCACAGGTTTTTTCTTGATGCTTTTTCTGCACGCCGAACCGCACCGCCCTAGCTTCTTCTGATAAGCTAGGCTCGATATGATTGCACTATAGTATCTCAGGAAACATATACTTATTCTTCGCTGGTCCACATATGTTCACCACGGGGTAAATTGAGGTAACACTTTTGCTAAATGGGGTAAAATGGATAAAATCCCACTAAACGGGGTAATTAGTGTCAAAAATGGCAAAATAGGGGGTAAAAACCGGAATTCACTCATTATTTTATATATTAAATAAATACAATAGGAGAAAAAGAAAAATAACCAAGTAAAAATAAATAAAAAGATCAAATAAAACAGCAAAAACACTGCAAAATCAAAAGAAAAAATAGGTTTTGTTAATTTTTCCCGTCATAGCAATCCTTAGTCCACTGGTTTTTGTAAATTCATGAAATTTCTTTTTATTTATTAAACATTGTGTTAACTTCATGAAAAGTAGTAGCAGCAGCCAACGGAAGTGTAGACATGGTCAGGAGGAGGAGAGCTGCTGCTTCAAATAGTTTTTCGAGACAACTGCATTATGATCTGCTGAGAGGAGAAGAGACGCTAGCAGTCAAGACTAAAGAACATATATAGGTACACCCGAGATACCAAATACTACTTTCAAGATGCATATTTGTTATTGACCTTATTTTCTTTAGCAGGTTGAATCACTAATGTTACTGAATTTCTTTGTGACCATCCACTAAAGGTGACTCTTGCTGAGCCATTTTGTTGGTACGATTACATAATCTACACAGACTCTATCGTCCCTTGCTAAAGGAGACCTCTGAAGAAATTGTCTTACAAAATGCATAAATCTCTTTTGATGGTATGATATCCATAATCTTCTTTGATGTGCAATACATCTTCTATTTTTAATTACTGATGTGTTCTGAACATATTTCAGAATAATCAAAATATCTTGATATTCGCAGGTTACTTTGGTCTGACTTACGGGGTAAAGAAAGCTTTTGTCTGGATTAGTTCGCTTCCAATCATTCTCATGTTTTAATGTTGTGAGTTACTTCCGCATATATGCACACCCGAAAGTGTTGACAAGTATTGGTCTGAGCAGTTGAAGGAAGATGATACAAAAATAGTCGAAGGACGGTCAGCCTATTTAGAGCAGTTGAAGGAAGATGATACAAAAATAGTCGAAGGACGGTCAGCCTATTTCTTTCATTCAACTCTCATTAGTCTTGCATGGCCTTAAAATAGTACTGTGGCGTGGGCAACTAAGAAGAATCATTACCACCTCTGAAGCAAATCTTCATTCAATTCTATATACATAAGAACATGCCCTCCTTTAATTTTCCTTATTGACTTTTATCCTTTGACCCTTATATAACTACTTCAGTTCAACACCTTTAATCTAATTATGTTCACCTTTGCGGAATCAGTAAGATACATACTTCACCATTCTCTCTTCATTTTCATATTTGTTCGGTTTACGTACATGCCTTTGTTTTGGAACAGGTCATCCTGACTTCCCAAACCATGGATATTTCAGACTTAAAATATTATCTAGAATAGAATATTGAATGCATAATATGCTTATGAATTGTCATGTTCAGTTATTGACCAAAAGATCATCATCGTGCTATGTTCAAAAGATTTCTCCCTTGAATGGTCTTGCCTTATGAAGTCAAAATTGCATCACCATTTTATTTCATCATGATTTTTTTTCATGCTAATTGTTGTATAATGTTGCCTTCACTAAATGTAGGAGTGGTTCGGCTTTTTATGTGCAGAAATTATGGGACAAACTGAATTGGCAATTTATGTTCTCGCTGTCATCAACTCTTACACACTATTATTTTTCCCACTTTTCATGTGCCAGCACTCAGTTCCTATTAATGGAGGTGATTGTTTGTTTTCTTCACCATGACGATAAGTAGTGAGTTATGATGCGGGCACATAAGAAGAATCATTACCACATCTGAAGCAAATCTCCAATGCCAATTTGATTTGTGCTATATTTTTTATTCTTTGTGGGCAATTTGATGCACAAATGTTTGTCAGGGCCACGATATTTTGCCAGTGGGAACTGAAACCACTAATTTTAATATTTTTTAAAGGAAATGTTATGTATTTTTTCTAGCCAGTTCTGCATTGTTCAATCTCATGAAATGGTTTTAATTTAGCCAAGAAACGATATGGCTGAAAGCATATCCAAATTATTTATATTTCATTTGTCTAACATATCCCATTTTTCCTACAACAGTTCCCGCAACAATGTGCGGGGTGTCATCTAGTTTGAATGAATGAGTGAGGGAATAGGGGCTTAACAGAGGGAGGTGACATAGTGCACGCGGAGTCGTGGCTTTTTGTCGTGATTGTGCATATAAAAATAACAAAATATAAATGAATACCTCGATAAATAAATAACAAAACTACAATTTAAAAAGAAAATAAAAACTTCAAAGAGATGGATAAAAAACATTAAAGAAAATATTGATAAAAACGTAAAAACAATTCAACCGTCTGTGCATTAGAATTACTGTAATCCTTAGCAAATGTATTCGTTTATTAATTACTTGGTAGGGTTACAAAATAAATGTTTATCTCGATCATGCGAGTCTAGCTGCACCGGTTACTTGATACATGTATATTTAACTTTAAAAATACTCTACCTTCTAGCTTGCGTCAAAACACACTGATGGCATTATCCAATTTTTAATTACTCAAGTATTTAATTTACGCTTAATAATAGAAGGACAGCCTCAGTAGGCATTGCTAGCTTAAAAACCAGCGGCAGATCCACGTTTTTAGGCCAAGCTTGGCCAATAACTATCTTTTCGTACGGTTTTAGGGTTAAACATGTCTTTTTTACTCTTTTCTATAATATATATAGAAGGTTGGGAGATCTCAGGGTGGGCTATCACACATTCGCCCAACCTTCTTGAGAAACTCTTTTACTAGACGTGCTTCGGGGTGGCAAATAATATATATATATCGATTGTACCAAGTATTAGAGCATCTCCAGCCGTTGGAGCACCAAGAACACCACCGAACCAAAAAAGTAGGTGTCTTGGGGGTCCAAATGCTTCATCCGGCCGAAATATGGGTGCATGAGGAGGGCATCTTCTCAGCCACACCCCACCCCAATCAAAAGTTTGTGAGGAAAATGACTAAGTGGGCCAAGAAAAAAGACATGTGGTGAGACACGATTCGCCGAAACTTCTGCCGGCGCCCCCAAAAGCCCCCAACGTGCTGCTTTTTTCCTGGGTTTGCCGGCGCTATTTTGATGTCCTGTGGGGGCGCTGGGGGCGTTGCTGGGCCGTTTTTCGGCAAAAAGATGGTCCGAGCGTAAAACCGAGCCTAAAAAGGTGTCGTGGGGGACGTCCTGGGGGTGGGGGGGGGGGTGGAGATGCTCTTAGTTAGAGCTCGCCTGCAGAACACCCGGGCCATGGCCCGATACGCACATGCGATGTACTGGTTACTTTTAGGTTCGTTGAACACATGGCTCTCTTCTTGGTGTATCTACCTGATTTTTGTTCATGATATTATCTTTTTTTCTTGTTTTCGACTAGTTTCTTGTGGGTTTTTTTAATCAATTTTTTTTCTTGAATTCTTTTAATTATCTTTGCCTCTTTTTTCATTTCCCTATTATTTGTTGTTCTTTTCCCACATTTTTCTCTTTCTTTATTTTCTGTGATTTTCTTCTTACTTATTTTACTTATGCAATTAGAAAATAACAGTACACATGACCAACGTATGTATTTTAAATAAATGATGAATATTTTTTTACACAATGAAATTTATTTAATATATGATGAGTATTTTTTTTAAATACGCGATAAAAAAATTCAAGTGTATTTTCTATTTTATGTCCTAAATGATTATTTTCCAAACTTATGTGAATATATTTTTAAATGTGAGAATACTTTAATAATTACATGGACATTTTTAGAAATACGTGAACACTCTTTGCGAATACATGTAATTTCGTTTTGAATAAAAGATTTTTTTACGAACTAAATGAATATTTTTCGAAATAGGTAAATCATATTCAAAAGTACAAGAACATTTTATTTAGAATATATTAACAAATTTCAAATGTATTATATATTTTGAAATGAGTAAGGACCTTTTTAATACGAACTATTTCTGTCAATAGTGCAAATAAAAAGCATTACCTAGAATAAAACAGACATATTTTTTATAATATAATAAAATAATCATAAGTTGATAAAATAAGAAAGGCCAGTAAAAATATATAAAAGAACAAATAAAGCAGCAAAAACACTGCAAAGTCACAAACAAACAGAAATGCGTCAACCAGGCTAACCGACAAGTGGCCATTGCGAGTAAAAGGTGAGCATTCGGCGAGGGAAAATGTTTTAAATAAGTCGGATGATTTCTTGTCTTTATCAATCACGTCCAGAGCCGTCCGATCCCACATGATCGTGTGGCGCGAGCGCTATCTCCCACGCAGGAAGGTAGCGAATGCTCTGTCTTCCACACGCAAAAGTATCCAAAGTTCGTGACATGTGGTAGCGTTCGGACAACTGCCTATTTAAATGATCTTTTTTAACGTACTCCATATGCAGTGATTTTGCTAGGTAACTACACATGTGATGGTACAAATACTAGAACACCATCTTTCTCGATGCTGATTGTGGTAAAGTGAAGGTTGCTAATGTTTAGAGTAGCACCATTGACGCCACCACCTTCTTCGACGCATGCCATCGTAGCATCATCGAAGCAGCCGGGTCACCATTGCTGCACCGCTGCAGTCGTTGCATTATCGTTGGTGCAGCCATGTCCATCATTGCAACACTTTCGTGGCCCTGGAACACGTTGCCGCAACATCATCATGGTTGTCGAAGCAGGACGTCGTGGCTGTCCAACCATGTCGTCACAACATCATCGCTGCCATCCAAGTACAACACCGACGTTAGAAGCATGTTGCCGCACCATTGCCATGGTCGTCGAAGCACGTCCCGTAGCATCACCGCGACCGTCGAAGTCTGCCATTGAAGCATTGTCGTGGCCGTCAAAGCGCCATCGCGGCGGTCGATGTAGCACGCCTCGTAGCATCACCATGTCCGTCGAAGCATGCTGAGTATTACCGAGCGGCAAGGTGCACCGACGCGAGCTGCAATGGAGCAAGGTCGGTGCCGCGACGGAGCATCATGGGGCGTGCTGCACTAGTCCATTTTATGTACGGATTGCTGTACTAATCCATTTCATGTACGGATTGCTTAGGACACGTACGTATGACCGGTCAAGGAAACTGAATCCCGGGCGGGCTCGCTGTCGATCCATCTATATAAGCTAGGTACCCAGATGGCAAGCAGCTAGCGAGTTCAGGGTTACACGTACATACCTAGCTACTTGATCCATCTCGTACGTGCGTAGCTAGCTCTGCGATGGCCGACGGCAAGCTGGATCCTCCCGCCGGCTACGCCTTCGACCCAGCCGAGCACGAGCTGATCACCAAGTTCCTCCGCCCACGGATCGCCGACGCCTTCTTCGCCAGCCGCCTCATCCACGAGTTCGACGCCTACTCCGCCGCCCCCGGCGACCTCGTCGAGATGTATCAACACGCGCAAGGAACGGACAAGGGCGACGGGAAAGGGGGCGTCTGGTACTTCTTCACCCCTGCCCGTCGTCACCAGACCAAAGGCGGCCGCGGTGGCGGGAGGCGACAGCGTGGCGTGGCCGACGCCGGCGAGGGTTACTACTGGCACTCGGAGAAGGGCGGGATACCCGTGCTAGACAACCAAGGTAAACTCGTAGGCCATAGACGAAACCTCAGCTACGTCAAGAAGTTGCCGGGAGAGAAAGAGAGGATCAGGATCGGCTGGTGCATGAACGAGTACAGCGATGACAAGCAAGACGGCTTGGTGCTCTGCAAGGTCTGCGTGTCTCGTCACAGGAGCGAGACCACATACCACGAGGTAATCAATGCTCCCGGTTCCAGGAAAAGGAAGGCCGCCGACGTCCAGCACCCGGATGCTCCACGTCCCCAAACCCCACGCCGCCAGGAACCGCCGATCGTCCAACAACCCGGGATGCTTCACGAGTATGGGCGCTGGTTCATGTCCGACGAAGGCGAGACGTTCTTGCCGCCCGGAGCTGTGGACGACGGAAGCGTGGATCCAGGCGGGTTCTTCACCGACGACATGCTTCAAGATTTTCCCGTGCTCCATGACGCTGTGGTGGCGCAGGGGTTCTTGCCCGGCAAACTCGACGGCGAAGTCCAAGAAGGCACTAGTGCTGCAGATGATGAAGACGAGGCCTTCCGGTGCACGTTAGATGAGCTGCTCGGCTTGTGCGACGACACGACTGTACTAGTCTAGGAGAGTGGATCCTTTCACCACGTGAGGGCCGAGTGCGTGATGAAGAACTCCGAAACCTGCATCCAGGAGATGATCCAAGAGATGATGTACTAGTCTTGCTTAGCTTTGATGTATGTCATTGTCATGGCACAAAAGGTGTCTTGCTAATTGTATTGTGATGATGAACAAGCAATTAATCCGTGTGCAGCAGCCGAATTGATTAATTTCTCCATTTTTTTCTCCATATATTCATTTTGTATTACGTATGTAATGGTTAGGTTTTTTTTATCAGTAATGGTTAGTGTTTCAGTTTCTCTGTTCGTGATTGAAAAGGTGCTTGATTGTTTCATCTATCCAAATCCAAGTACCCATTTCCCCTCAAAACGTACAGGGCATCACGGGATATAATCCCTCTCCCCTCCTCTCCCGTGTCGCTCTTGCGAGCGACCGGGGTGAACCCTAGCTGCCGTGACCTGTCCTCCCTCTCCTCTGCTCTCCTCCCTCGCCGCCGCCCAGCGACGCCGTCGGGCGAAGCCCGGTCGGTGGGGGCGGCGGCGGGGCCTCTTCTTCCTCGCCCTCGTGCTCCGCGGCTGGCGTGAGACAGCCGGTCGAGTGGGGGCGCCGGTCTTTGGCAGGGCCGGCGGCGCGGCGGCGTGCTCGGAGTTCGGCGGCGGGGTTGCCTGGTGGGGACACGATGTCGAGTGGCAGGCTCGTTTGTGGTGTGGCGGCCGCTGGGATTCCCGATCTGGGCAGTGGCGTGCTGGCGCGGATCCGGCCCGACCCTCCCGGATCCGGCTCCTGGATGGCGGCGGGCGGCGCGGGACGGTGGTTGAGGTCGGTCTTGACCTCGGAGTGGGGTGGTCTGCAGCGGCGCTGCTGTGGCCTGGTGGTTGTCTGATATGCGCGCGGCAACTGCGGGTCTCTCCGGCGGCGGTTCATCAGCGTCGGACTCGGGTGAGCTCCCTCCCTCTTCTTTGGACTCAGTGACGCGCTTGTCGGGTCGGGGTGGCGCCATGGTGTGGTGGTGCACGCGAGGCCTGCCGGTGGTGGCACGGGACTTCGGGAAGGGGCAGGGTGCCCCTGCCGGTGGTGAAAACCCGTTCTGCTTTGCCAGGCCGACGGCACCGGCGTTCTAGCGTCGTCCTCTTCTTGAAGGCGCCGTCGCGGCATCTCATTTGTCGTCGGAGTGCTCCGGGGGAAACTCTAATCCTTGGATTGGGCGGTGGCGACACAATGGTGTCGTTCCCTTGCTGAAGGCGTCGCTTTGGAGCTCATTGTTCGTCCTACACGACTTCTCCTCCTCGCGGTGGCCCGCCCACGGTTGAGGGCCCCGACATCTTCGTAGTAGTGCTTATTATGTTCATCTGATGTTGGCTAGGATTTTGTCGGGGTAGTGTTGCTGTTATCAGCGTCCTTGTATCCGGCCTTGTGTGTGTGTGTGTGTGTGTGTGTTTGTATCGGCAGGTTCAGTAGGTTGAGGAGCAACTCTTTGCTCTATTGGCCGGGGTGAAGATACCCCGAACAAGCCCCTCAAAGGATTATGTTCCATAGTAACAAGTGACAGTAAATTTCAGCACACTATATAATTTTTTCCTTACCAAATTCCACCTACCAAAGGCGCTTCACTCCCTGGCAACGGCGCCAGAAAAGAGTCTTGATGACCCACAAGTATAGGAGATCTATCGTAGTCCTTTCGATAAGTAAGAGTGTCGAACCCAACGAGGAGCAGAAGGAAAGGACAAGCGGTTTTCAGTAAGGTATACTCTGCAAGCACTGATATTATCGGTAACAGATAGTTTTGTGATAAGGTAATTTGTAACGGATAACAAGTAATCAAAGTAAATAAGCTGCAGCAAGATGTCCCAATCCTTTTTGTAGCAAAGGACAAGCCTGGACAAACTCTTATATGAAGGAAAACGCTCCCGGGGACATATGGGAATTATCGTCAAGCTAGTTTAAATCACGCTCATATGATTCGCGTTCGTTACTTTGATAATTTGATATGTGGGTGGACCGGTGCTTGGGTACTGCCCTTCCTTGGACAAGCATCTCACTTATGATTAACCCCTATTGCAAGCATCCGCAACTACAAAAGAAGTATTAAGGTAAACCTAACCATAGCATGAAACATATGGATCCAAATCAGCCCCTTACGAAGCAACGCATAAACTAGAGTTTAAGCTTTTGTCACTCTAGCAACCCATCATCTACTTATTACTTCTCAATGCCTTCCTCTAGGCCCAAACAATGGTGAAGTGTCATGTAGTCGACGTTCACATAACACCACTAGAGGAAAGACAACATACATCTCATCAAAATATCGAACGAATACCAAATTCACATGACTACTTATAGCAAGACTTCTCCCATGTTCTCAGGAACAAACGTAACTACTCACAAATCATATTCATGTTCATAAACAGAGGGGTATTAACATGCATTAAGGATCTGAACATATGATCTTCCACCAAATAAACCAATTAGCATCAACTACAAGGAGTAATCAACACTACTAGCAACCCACAGGTGCCAATCTGAGGTTTTGGGACAAAGATTGGATACAAGAGATGAACTAGGGTTTTAGAGGAGATGGTGCTGGTGAAGATGTTGATGGAGATTGACCACCTCCCGCTGAGAGGATCGATGGTGATGATTTCCCCCTCCCGGAGGGATGTCTCCCCGGCATAACAGCTCCAACGGAGCCCTAGGTTGGTTCCGCCAAGGTTCTGCCTCGTGGCGGCGGTGTTTCGTCCCGAAAGCTTGCTTATGATTTTTTCCAAGGTGAAAGACTTCATATAGCAGAATATGGGCACCGAAGGCCTGCCAGGGGGCCCACGAGGCAGGGGGCGCGCCCCCACCCTCGTGGCCAGGGTGTGGGCCCCCTCTGGTTGATTCTTTCTCCAGTATTTTTTATATATTCCAAAACGTGCCTCCGTGAAGTTTCAGGACTTTTGGAGCTGTGCAAAATAGGTCTCTAATATTTGCTCCTTTTCCAGCCCAGAATTCCAGCTGCCGGCATTCTCCTCTTCATGTAAACCTTGTAAAATGAGAGAGAATAGGCATAAGTATTGTGACATAATGTGTAATAACAACCCATAATGCAATAAATATCGATATAAAAGCATCATGCAAAATGGACGTATCAGAGGTCGACCATGGAAGCCATTTTCTTGGTACGACAACTTATGGAGAGATATATGGAGCAAAAGAAGGACTTGCATATGGTGTTCATTGACGTGGAGAAGGCCTATGATAAGATACCGCGGAATGTCATGCGGTGGGCCTTGGAGAAATACAAAGTCCCAGCAAAGTACATTACCCTCATCAAGGACATGTATGATAATGTTGTGACAAGTGTTCGAACAAGTGATGTCGACACTGATGACTTCCCGATTAAGATAGGACTGCATTAGGGGTCAGCTTTGAGCCCTTATCTTTTTGCATTGGTGATGGATGAGGTCACAAGGGATATGCAAGGAGATATCCCATGGTGTATGCTCTTTGTGGATGATGTGGTGCTAGTTGACGATAGTCGGACGGGGGTAAATAGGAGTTAGAGTTATGGAGACAAACCTTGGAATTGAAAGGGTTTAGGCTTAGTAGAACTAAAACCGAGTATATGATGTGCGATTTCAGTACTACTAGGTGTGAGAAGGAGGAGGTTAGCCTTGATGGCCAGGTGGTACCCCAGAAGGACACCTTTCGGTATTTGGGGTCCATGTTGTAGGAGGATGGGGGTATTGATGAAGGTGTGAGCCATCGAATCAAAGCCGGATGGATGAAGTGGCGCCAAGCTTCTGGCATTCTCTGTGACAAGAGAGTACCACAAAAGCTAAAAGGCAAGTTCTGCAGGACAGCGGTTTGACCCGGAATGTTGTATGGCGCTGAGTGTTGGCCGACTAAAAGGCGACATGTTCAACAGTTAGGTGTGGCGGAGATGCGTATGTTGTGATGGATGTGTGGCCACACGAGGAAGGATCGAGAGTCCGGAATGATGATATACGAGATAGAGTTGGGGTAGCACCAATTGAAGAGAAGCTTGTCCAACATCGTCTGAGATGGTTTGGGCATATTCAGCGCAGGCCTCCAGAAGCTCCCGTGCATAGCGGACGGCTAAAGCATGCGGAGAATGTTAACAGAGGGCGGGGTAGACCAAATTTGACATGGGAGGAGTCTGTTAAGAGAGACCTGAAGGATTGGAGTATCACCAAAGAGCTAGCTATGGACAGGGGTGCGTGGAAACTTGTTATCCATGTGCCAGAGCCATGAGTTGGTTGCGAAATCTTATGGGTTTCACCTCTAGCCTACCCCAACTTGTTTGGGACTAAAGGCTTTGTTGTTGTTGTTGAAAAAATAGTTCCTGTACAAAAATAAGTGCCCACTCATTTAAAAATATGTAATTGAATTTAGAAAGTGTTTGACTATTCTAAATAAAAAATTATTGTACTTTCAAAAATGATTCATGAACTATCTAGACAAATATCCATATAATTTATAATAGATACTCATGTATTTAGAAAATGATTTTCTTTTTTCCTAAGAATGTTCACATGTTTTATAAAATTTACATGTAATTATCTTTATTTACCCTACCTCTGTGTATTGCGGCATGTGCATATATATTTTGGAATTCATCCATATGTTGTAACCTCCGTATATATTATTTTGTAGGAAAGCAAGGATTCTCAAATGATGACTTTCTTGCAAGTATTGGGGTCCAGAAACAGTAACCTGAAGCTATCAACAATGTGGTGGTGGTGCACCATGAAGCAAAAGAAGCAGTCGAGCACACATTGGTTGTACAGCAGTAGGAACTTCATGCTATGAAGAAGGCCCTAGGTGAGCAGAAAATAGAACTTGGAGCCGTTAAGAAGACCCTAGCAGAGCAACAACTAGAACTTGAAGCTGTCAAGATGGACCTAGAAGAGCAGCAGCAAGAACATGAAGCATGTCGTGCCAGGTGCGTAGCATGAACTTCAATATGTGAAGATTACGTACACTTTTACACTAGCAAAAACATACTTGAAGGTGTCAAGAAGGCTCTGCCAGAGCGGCAAGACTAAATGGAATGCCTGATAATGGCCCTGTTAGATCTGCATAATCATCTTGAATCTATCAACACTTCCCTTACCGAAAAAGGCTTTCTCCCCTCTTTATAAAAAAAGCAACCACCGAGCACAAAGTTAACAAGGTTCCGACCACAAAAACACACACACACAGCCACCGTAGGCAGTTCCGACGAACACACACACACAGTCGAAACCCAAGTTCAGCTGTGGGCACAGCACAACAAGCCCAACATCGGCGCAAGACACACACAACAAACATAACGGCGGTGGCGAGGTGTAGAAGATCTAATCCGGCTCCGGCGCTGGTGGGGGAAGCGGTGGAGCCATAAGGAGAGCCATCGAGCGAAGCTGGATGATGATGGAGGTGATGGCGTCTATCTCCCGGGGACGGCTAAGCGGCCGCCAAAACTGCAACTAACCAGACCATTTGAACAAAGCGTCAGTAGCACGTCGAAAAGGAATGCGCTGAATCAAAAGTTTATTCCTAACAGTCCACAGCGTCCAGGTTAGCACCCCGATGATCAGCCACCTAATGTGGCGAATTGAGGGAGCTGACGCCTGGAGTTCCGCGAAAAGAGCGGGGAAGTTGTTGTGGTCCCTGCTTCCACCCACTATTTCACGGAAACAGCTCCATAGGAACTGCGCGGACAAGCATGTGAAGAAGATATGGTTCAAATCCTCTTCAGGCCCGCAGAGCGGGCATCGCCCATCCCCTGGGCCGTTGCGCTTCAGGACCTCCACGCCGGATGGGAGGCAGCCGCGAATCCACTGTCACAAGAAAATCCTAATCTTCAAGGGGAGCCATATATCCCAGATGGTGGTGTGTACCTCATGACCCAGCGAAGCTGTGATGGCCTGGTATAGAGATTTAGTGGAGAATTGCTCAGATGGCTCTAGACGCCACCTGGCACGGTCTTCTCCTACCTCAAGATCAGGTTCGTGCAGCGCGATGCATTCCAGCAGCTCATGCCAGTCCGCGTTCTCAGGCAGGCCAAACGCTCTCCGGAACGCGAGTTGCCCTAAGTCAATAAGGGTCGTCGCGACAGAGATCCGCGGGTCAACCGCGATGGAGAATAGGTAGGGAAAACGTGCCGCGAGGGGTAAGTCTCCAGCCCATCTATGGAACCAGAACATCGTGGAGGTGCCCGATCCAACCGCGATCAAGGTGCCGATGCGGAGGATCGGTAGGAGCTGTATGATGGATTGCCAGAACTAGGAACCTCCAGACCACTGGCAGAAGGTGAGAGGCTGGCCACGGAGGTATTTCTGCTGAATGAGGTGAAGCCACAGGCCACCCTGTCCGTTGGCAATCCGCCAAAACCATCTCGTTAGGAGGGCAATGTTCATGCGTTTGGAGGACATGATCCCGAGACCACCCTGGTAGGGCGGTTTACAAATCTCCGACCAACGAACCATGTTGTATTTCTACTTGTCGCCCTCGCCGGCCCAGAAGAAGCGCCCCTGAACTATGGCAATCTCGTGATCAGAGTCTCAGGAAGGCTGTAGAAGCTCATGATGAATAAGAGAAGGATGGCCAGGGACGAGTTAATAAGCACTGTCAGGGCCGCCTTCGAGAGACATCGGCCCTGCCAAGCCTCGATGCGGTGTTGAAGCTTCCCAACTGTGGGGCGAAGCTCAGCCACCGTGAGCCTCAAATCACTAATGGGGATCCCCAGATAGGTCGTGGGGAAACACCCAAGCTGGCAATTGAGCTGATCCGTGATGCTCTGCCGTTCGTCTTGGGAGTATCCCAAGACCATTACCACACTCTTATTGAAGTTGATCCCGAGGCCAGACATCTGCTGGAAGCATATCAGGAGGAACTTCAAGTTCATGATGTCGGTCGCCGAGCCTTCCACCATGATAATGGTGTCATCCGCATATTGGAGGAGGGAGATCCCGTCCCCCCCCCCCCAACTAGATGCGGGGCTATGCCCTTAATGTGGCCCGCAGCCTTGGCTTTATCTAAGATGGCTGCCAGAGCATCGACAACCATGTTGAAGAGGAACGGTGAGAAGGGGTCGCCCTGGCACATCCCACAAGATGTGGGGAAGAATGGGCCAACCTCGCCATTAATGTTCACCGCGGTCCGGCCTGAGGATACCATTTGCATCACTCGGGAGACCCACCTGTCGTTGAAGCCCTTCCGCAGCAAGCATTCCCGAAGGAAGGGCCAACTGACCGTGTCATACGCCTTGTGGAAATCCAGTTTCAGGAAGACTGCCTTGAGGTGTTTGGAGTGAACCTCATGGAGTGCTTCGTGAAAAACCAGAACTCCGTCAAAGATATACTGGCCCTGAATAAATGCCGACTGATCAGGGTGAGTGATCCCGTCAGCAATGGGGGCCACCCTAAGGGCGTACCCCCTCGCGAGGATGCGGAAGATGACATTAATCACCGTAATCGGCCGAAACTGGCGAATATCCGAAGCCCCAGTTACTTTGGGGATGAGGGTGATGATCCCAAAGTCCAGCCTGGCGAGGTCAATGGACCCTACAAAGAATTCCTCAGACAAGGCCATCACCTCCGGTTTTATTACCTCCCAGAAAGTCTGGAAGAACTTCACTGGGAGGCCATCCGGACCGGGGGCCGAAGAAGGGTTCATACCCTTAATTGTCGCCCACACTTCAGCCTTAGAGAACGGGGCCGTAAGGGCCGCGTTGTCCGCAGGAGAGACACAACTGTGGGCCGGCCAGATGTCTTGCGCCAGGGCAAGACCTCCCCGAGGGGAGGCAGAGAATAGGTCTCTGTCAAAGCCGACTACATGGGCCCGGATGTCCTCTGGCAGCTGCAGGAGGGTCTCGCCGTCCCAGAGAAGCGGGATGGAATTACGGCGACGACGACCGTTGGCAATGGCCTGGAAGTAGGCGGTATTGGCATCCCCCTTGAGGACCCAATTCTGCGTACCTCGCAAGCGCCAGTAGGCCTCCTCGTCCGTGTAGATGACCGTGAGCTAGTCTTCCAGGTCGTACCTAAGCATCCACTCCTCAGCAGAGAGGCCTGCGGCATCAGCCTGCAGATCGAGGGCCTGGATGGCCTCAAGAAGGGCTTTCTTACGCTCGCGAATGTCACGGCCCACATTTGCACCCCATCCTTTCATGAATTGCCGGGACCGCTTAGCACAAAAGTGTCAGGAGTCAACGGCCGAAAGGGCGCGATGGGGGGCATCACGCGCCTCGCGCCACCGGGCGGCCACCACTGACACAAACCGAGGTTGGCGCAACCAGAAGGGAGAACTTGAAGTCATCAAGAATGCTAAGAAAGAGAAAACGTTAGCTATCGAAAGAAGCTTAATGATCTTGATAGGACGCTTAAGTACATCGCCACGATTGCGACGCCAGGATCCCATGTCTATAGCTGAGCAAACAAACCCCATCATACTAGTGCATTGTTTGATGGTCATGAAAATGCGCCATGTGCCTAATTTTATTGTGTGGCTCTGTCCCATGGTTTTTTATTGTAATGGTTCAGAAAGTCTGTGTGATAATTGTCTGTCATTTAATCGAGTAAGGATAGCTGACTTGGCATTAAAATTGAAATCTCGCACAAATTCATATACGAATTATAAAAATGATTAAATTTTCAAATATGCCCGCCAATTGCAATATATAATAAATTGACCGCATCTACAAATTGGGATAGGTATGCATGCCGTCGCCCGCGTATGGCATTGGATCCACATGTAAGAAGCCAAATTACCCACGTCTGGACCCACTTGGTAGCAGCCATGTCAGCATCTCATTGGGTCTTCATGCCAGAATAGTTGACCGGTCAAATGCATCATCGTAATTGTTAGTGACGGTCAACGTCACAGAAAAAATGATGGCTGGTCATCCATGGAGTCATGCGCCTCCTACACGAAAGCAAAAAGGGAAAAAAATGGAGTTTATATGCGTCCTTTGTAGGTTCCATGATGAATATGCCATGGAGTGGCCAGGGTTTACTTTCTATATACAAATTGTATCGTTACTATTATTGGCTCACATTTAGGAATCGGTTATTATAAAACCGTGCTACGTGACCATAACCGTGTGATTAAAAAGTCATGTCTAATATTACTTCTCTAAATGAAAAAGTAAAAAAAGTAAAAAAAGAAAATCAAAAGAAAACTAAAGAAACAGAAAAAATAGAAAAAGAAGAACAGCAAAAGGGGAATAAACAAAAAGCCAAAAATAATAAAATAAATCAAGACGGTTCTGCAGGCAAGCTCTAGGTAATGCCCGGTACAAGCGATATATATCATTTGGCGCCCGACAGCACGTCTGATAAAAGAGTCTCTCAAGAAGGTTGGCCTAATAACACGGTTCTGCCGCCTATTATTTAGCTAGCAATGGCTACTGATTCAGTCCCTCTCATCTTAAATGTGAAATGAATACTTGACGAAATAAAAAATGGATAAGGACATTAGTGTGTTTTGATGCAAGCTACAAGGTAGAGTGAAAAAATGTTAAATAAACATGATATCAAGTAACCCATGCAGCTAGACTCCTATATTTGTGATTTTCCAGTGCTTTTGCCCTTTTTTGTTCTTTTTATATATTTCCACTTGGTTGTTTTACTTTTTCTCCTCTTACATATATAGTATTTCTAAAGTATTCTTGTTCAATTTTTCTTTGTGCACATTTGACAAAATAGTTTGTGTAAACAAAAAAAATGCTTACTCACGATAAAACTATTCTAAATAAATTTTTCTTATACTATCAAACCAATTCACCTATTTAGAAAAATATTCATTTAGTTTCTAAATAAATCTTTAGAAAAAAATCTTGAATTTACAAAGTGTGTTTATGTATTTTAGAAAATGTACATGTGATTGTTAAAGTAGCCATGCTTATGAAACAATTCACATAATTTTGAAAAGAAATCATATAAAACAGAATATACACTTAAAAAAATTATCTGTATTTAAGAAAATAGCCATTGTATATCAAAAAACATTCATCGTGTGTTAAAAAAATTCATCAGGTGATTAAAATATGTAAATCATATGATAAAAAAGTCATGTTGTTCATTTTCTAAATGAAAAGGGATAATAAGTCAAAACAAAAAAATTATGAAAGAACTAAGACAGGAAAGGAAAAAAAAAAGGAAAAGAGGGAAATAAAGAAAAGGCAAAACTAATAAAAACGAAACTGATGCATACCTTTTTCTTTCCGTTTGCCTGCTAGCTTAATAATTGATTGAAGCATCTCAATCTTGGTATCACGGCGACCAAGCCATGGACGCCTCGCCCTTCACTCCCTCAAAACACCACCTCCCGACCTCCCTCACTTTTGTCTAGTCTTCTTTCCTCTGCTCTGCCTTCGCCTAATTAAACCAAACTGCCCACAGCATGAAGGCCCCCATCCTTGGCGGCATCAAATCCAATGCTACGCGGTGAGCAGGCCGCCGTCCCTCTGTGCTAGCGAGCTCTGCACCGTGTGTGGACGAGGCCGTAGGCATACGTGTACCAGCAGTAGCAATTTCATTCAAAAAGGATGTCCGATAACCCGTTCATGAAAAGATGAACTCGGGTCAGATTTGTTTGCGCGCAGAAAACATATCAGAGAATTGATTTACTACTCGGACGTTCCCTAGAGTTTGAACGGTCGGACCAAGCTGAAATTTGAGTGGTGGTCAACATAGGAATTGCGCAACCGATGAACAGTTGGATTTTCCAACGGATGTCCGGGATGGACGCTAGACTCCTCGCCACAAAGTCATCCAGATTCCCGTCCAGATTCGATTGGGCTCCGGTATGTCGGAGATTGCCGGAGATACCTCCATAGGAACGCGAGGAAATTTTACAAGGTTGTTGTAGACTCAATTCCACACAATTTCACCGAAGCAATCATCAAAGCGACACTCGAGGAGGCGGAGAAGGTGAACACAATCCGTTGTTCAACAAAAACGGCATGATCACACGAGGGCAATGTTGACGTTGAGCCCCCAAGCTCCATGGACGAATTCCTCTATGACTTCGGCTAGGATCAGAGTTGATGATGAAGGCACCCGCCTGATCATGACGATTTGACGCGAAGCGTAGTCCTTGGTCCAGGAAAGGTGACCAGTTGAGCCAGCAACACAGATGCCGACGTCGACGATGAAGTTCGGTTCCGACATGTAGATCACGTCGGAGCCAATCTGAATTCCCATGACCCCGCAGCGACTGCCAGCAAGGACCTGCATGGGCCACACATGTCGTGGTGTTTCAAATCGGTTGAGTGGCTTGGTAAGGCTGTAACTTCTATGAAAAAACATATTAGTCAAGATGCATGTTGTTTAGTATCCTAACCTTTTGAAGTCATGATTATGATATTGTCATGGTGCACTGTCCTGCTTATGATTTTGGTGATGATAGTCTGCTAGATATGATTTTCCCTACTTGTAATTAGCCAGTTTGAATAGGATGGCATGTTTTCGTTCGATGTTGACAATTCTAGGCCATTGGATGATACGTAGCTGCTTTTGTATCGCTCCACATTTACCTGGGGTCAATATTAATGCTCCTATTAATAATTAGAGCCTTTAGTCATGCTATTATATATGTTTAACAAATGGATGTGATTGTTATGGGCATATCTCTTGATGCCGGAATTTGGGAATTGCAACTCTTTACATAGGCTTGCTAAATAACCCTTGGTACTATCTACTTAGACTAGATGAAGATATTTGATACTTTACCCACGCATGAGTAGTGTAGGTGTTGTGCAATTTGCTATTTCTTAGGTGATGATGAATGGGTTCCAGAACATAGGTTTTGTTTGTGGTTTGGTTAATATTACGATTGCTTAAACTGTTGTGGAGTAGCTCGCTACTATTATATCCTCACCAGCTATATGAGTGGTGCATAATCTTTATCTCCGCTGAACACAAACTATATTTTTCTGTCTCTTGTTATGTTCATTTGAGAGAGATCTAACATCGTTGTTTCTTTGATTATGACGAGAGCTAAAGGGGAAAAACAACCCTGGAAGTCAGAGTGTCAAGGAGGGAAGCTGATACAATCCTCGTGTAGTCAACTTTCAAGCTGATCCAGATAGCGAGTTAGTTCTGGTGAGTCCCTAGTCTCCCTTCTCTCTCCATGTGCCTTGACATGGTCCAGACATCGAGCTATGGTCAGTTGGGGTTCTGGCCACTGAACCAATGATTTAGGGTGGGTAGGGGTTATGTGATCATGTGACATGTGTTTGGTGGTCTCTGGCCAACACAACATTCCATATAGACCTCCTCTCCACTCCTTGACATGGTCTTGTGCTCCTGGTATGCGAATACCTACGGCCTCATCCACACACGGCGCCGAGCTCGCCACAAGGGAGGGATGACTACTTGCTCCGCACGTTGCATTGGATTTCATGCCGACAAGGATGGGGGCCACCATGGGGCGGTCAGTTTGGTTTAATTATATCTAAGGAGGAGTGCGTGGAGGCGGAGGCAGAGGAAAGAAGACTAGACATGAGCGAGGAATGTTGGCCGGTGGTGATCTGATGGAGTGAAGGGCAAGGAATCCACGGTTTTGGTCGCCGTGATACCAAGGTTGAGATGCATCAATCAATTATTAAGTTGCTAGGCAATCGAAAAGAAAAAGGTCCGCGCACCCATACGAAGATTGATATGCATATGTTTTGTTTAATCAGCATCCATGCGTATCATTGCATATGCATCAGTTTCATTTAATCAACATGGATCAGTTTCATTGAATCAAAAAATTGAACCAGAATAGTTTAGAATATTTTTAGAGTGAATTCTGGTTTTTACCCTCTATTTTGACATTTTTTACACCAATTACCCTATTTAGCAGAATTTCATCCATTTTACATTATTTAGCAAAAGTGTTGCCACAGTTCACCATGTTTAAAATTTATGAGTGTTCTGACCGATGGGTCCCAATTGTAAGGTCTAGCTAGATGCCACATCCACAGGTTTTTTCTTGATGCTTTTTCTGCACGCCGAACCGCACCGCCCTAGCTTCTTCTGATAAGCTAGGCTCGATATGATTGCACTATAGTATCTCAGGAAACATATACTTATTCTTCGCTGGTCCACATATGTTCACCACGGGGTAAATTGAGGTAACACTTTTGCTAAATGGGGTAAAATGGATAAAATCCCACTAAACGGGGTAATTAGTGTCAAAAATGGCAAAATAGGGGGTAAAAACCGGAATTCACTCATTATTTTATATATTAAATAAATACAATAGGAGAAAAAGAAAAATAACCAAGTAAAAATAAATAAAAAGATCAAATAAAACAGCAAAAACACTGCAAAATCAAAAGAAAAAATAGGTTTTGTTAATTTTTCCCGTCATAGCAATCCTTAGTCCACTGGTTTTTGTAAATTCATGAAATTTCTTTTTATTTATTAAACATTGTGTTAACTTCATGAAAAGTAGTAGCAGCAGCCAACGGAAGTGTAGACATGGTCAGGAGGAGGAGAGCTGCTGCTTCAAATAGTTTTTCGAGACAACTGCATTATGATCTGCTGAGAGGAGAAGAGACGCTAGCAGTCAAGACTAAAGAACATATATAGGTACACCCGAGATACCAAATACTACTTTCAAGATGCATATTTGTTATTGACCTTATTTTCTTTAGCAGGTTGAATCACTAATGTTACTGAATTTCTTTGTGACCATCCACTAAAGGTGACTCTTGCTGAGCCATTTTGTTGGTACGATTACATAATCTACACAGACTCTATCGTCCCTTGCTAAAGGAGACCTCTTAAGAAATTGTCTTACAAAATGCATAAATCTCTTTTGATGGTATGATATCCATAATCTTCTTTGATGTGCAATACATCTTCTATTTTTAATTACTGATGTGTTCTGAACATATTTCAGAATAATCAAAATATCTTGATATTCGCAGGTTACTTTGGTCTGACTTACGGGGTAAAGAAAGCTTTTGTCTGGATTAGTTCGCTTCCAATCATTCTCATGTTTTAATGTTGTGAGTTACTTCCGCATATATGCACACCCGAAAGTGTTGACAAGTATTGGTCTGAGCAGTTGAAGGAAGATGATACAAAAATAGTCGAAGGACGGTCAGCCTATTTAGAGCAGTTGAAGGAAGATGATACAAAAATAGTCGAAGGACGGTCAGCCTATTTCTTTCATTCAACTCTCATTAGTCTTGCATGGCCTTAAAATAGTACTGTGGCGTGGGCAACTAAGAAGAATCATTACCACCTCTGAAGCAAATCTTCATTCAATTCTATATATATAAGAACATGCCCTCCTTTAATTTTCCTTATTGACTTTTATCCTTTGACCCTTATATAACTACTTCAGTTCAACACCTTTAATCTAATTATGTTCACCTTTGCGGAATCAGTAAGATACATACTTCACCATTCTCTCTTCATTTTCATATTTGTTCGGTTTACGTACATGCCTTTGTTTTGGAACAGGTCATCCTGACTTCCCAAACCATGGATATTTCAGACTTAAAATATTATCTAGAATAGAATATTGAATGCATAATATGCTTATGAATTGTCATGTTCAGTTATTGACCAAAAGATCATCATCGTGCTATGTTCAAAAGATTTCTCCCTTGAATGGTCTTGCCTTATGAAGTCAAAATTGCATCACCATTTTATTTCATCATGATTTTTTTTCATGCTAATTGTTGTATAATGTTGCCTTCACTAAATGTAGGAGTGGTTCGGCTTTTTATGTGCAGAAATTATGGGACAAACTGAATTGGCAATTTATGTTCTCGCTGTCATCAACTCTTACACACTATTATTTTTCCCACTTTTCAAGTGCCAGCACTCAGTTCCTATTAATGGAGGTGATTGTTTGTTTTCTTCACCATGACGATAAGTAGTGAGTTATGATGCGGGCACATAAGAAGAATCATTACCACATCTGAAGCAAATCTCCAATGCCAATTTGATTTGTGCTATATTTTTTATTCTTTGTGGGCAATTTGATGCACAAATGTTTGTCAGGGCCACGATATTTTGCCAGTGGGAACTGAAACCACTAATTTTAATATTTTTTAAAGGAAATGTTATGTATTTTTTCTAGCCAGTTCTGCATTGTTCAATCTCATGAAATGGTTTTAATTTAGCCAAGAAACGATATGGCTGAAAGCATATCCAAATTATTTATATTTCATTTGTCTAACATATCCCATTTTTCCTACAACAGTTCCCGCAACAATGTGCGGGGTGTCATCTAGTTTGAATGAATGAGTGAGGGAATAGGGGCTTAACAGAGGGAGGTGACATAGTGCACGCGGAGTCGTGGCTTTTTGTCGTGATTGTGCATATAAAAATAACAAAATATAAATGAATACCTCGATAAATAAATAACAAAACTACAATTTAAAAAGAAAATAAAAACTTCAAAGAGATGGATAAAAAACATTAAAGAAAATATTGATAAAAACGTAAAAACAATTCAACCGTCTGTGCATTAGAATTACTGTAATCCTTAGCAAATGTATTCGTTTATTAATTACTTGGTAGGGTTACAAAATAAATGTTTATCTCGATCATGCGAGTCTAGCTGCACCGGTTACTTGATACATGTATATTTAACTTTAAAAATACTCTACCTTCTAGCTTGCGTCAAAACACACTGATGGCATTATCCAATTTTTAATTACTCAAGTATTTAATTTACGCTTAATAATAGAAGGACAGCCTCAGTAGGCATTGCTAGCTTAAAAACCAGCGGCAGATCCACGTTTTTAGGCCAAGCTTGGCCAATAACTATCTTTTCGTACGGTTTTAGGGTTAAACATGTCTTTTTTACTCTTTTCTATAATATATATAGAAGGTTGGGAGATCTCAGGGTGGGCTATCACACATTCGCCCAACCTTCTTGAGAAACTCTTTTACTAGACGTGCTTCGGGGTGGCAAATAATATATATATATATCGATTGTACCAAGTATTAGAGCATCTCCAGCCGTTGGAGCACCAAGAACACCACCGAACCAAAAAAGTAGGTGTCTTGGGGGTCCAAATGCTTCATCCGGCCGAAATATGGGTGCATGAGGAGGGCATCTTCTCAGCCACACCCCACCCCAATCAAAAGTTTGTGAGGAAAATGACTAAGTGGGCCAAGAAAAAAGACATGTGGTGAGACACGATTCGCCGAAACTTCTGCCGGCGCCCCCAAAAGCCCCCAACGTGCTGCTTTTTTCCTGGGTTTGCCGGCGCTATTTTGATGTCCTGTGGGGGCGCTGGGGGCGTTGCTGGGCCGTTTTTCGGCAAAAAGATGGTCCGAGCGTAAAACCGAGCCTAAAAAGGTGTCGTGGGGGACGTCCTGGGGGTGGGGGGGGGGGGTGGAGATGCTCTTAGTTAGAGCTCGCCTGCAGAACACCCGGGCCATGGCCCGATACGCACATGCGATGTACTGGTTACTTTTAGGTTCGTTGAACACATGGCTCTCTTCTTGGTGTATCTACCTGATTTTTGTTCATGATATTATCTTTTTTTCTTGTTTTCGACTAGTTTCTTGTGGGTTTTTTTAATCAATTTTTTTTCTTGAATTCTTTTAATTATCTTTGCCTCTTTTTTCATTTCCCTATTATTTGTTGTTCTTTTCCCACATTTTTCTCTTTCTTTATTTTCTGTGATTTTCTTCTTACTTATTTTACTTATGCAATTAGAAAATAACAGTACACATGACCAACGTATGTATTTTAAATAAATGATGAATATTTTTTTACACAATGAAATTTATTTAATATATGATGAGTATTTTTTTTAAATACGCGATAAAAAAATTCAAGTGTATTTTCTATTTTATGTCCTAAATGATTATTTTCCAAACTTATGTGAATATATTTTTAAATGTGAGAATACTTTAATAATTACATGGACATTTTTAGAAATACGTGAACACTCTTTGCGAATACATGTAATTTCGTTTTGAATAAAAGATTTTTTTACGAACTAAATGAATATTTTTCGAAATAGGTAAATCATATTCAAAAGTACAAGAACATTTTATTTAGAATATATTAACAAATTTCAAATGTATTATATATTTTGAAATGAGTAAGGACCTTTTTAATACGAACTATTTCTGTCAATAGTGCAAATAAAAAGCATTACCTAGAATAAAACAGACATATTTTTTATAATATAATAAAATAATCATAAGTTGATAAAATAAGAAAGGCCAGTAAAAATATATAAAAGAACAAATAAAGCAGCAAAAACACTGCAAAGTCACAAACAAACAGAAATGCGTCAACCAGGCTAACTGACAAGTGGCCATTGCGAGTAAAAGGTGAGCATTCGGCGAGGGAAAATGTTTTAAATAAGTCGGATGATTTCTTGTCTTTATCAATCACGTCCAGAGCCGTCCGATCCCACATGATCGTGTGGCGCGAGCGCTATCTCCCACGCAGGAAGGTAGCGAATGCTCTGTCTTCCACACGCAAAAGTATCCAAAGTTCGTGACATGTGGTAGCGTTCGGACAACTGCCTATTTAAATGATCTTTTTTAACGTACTCCATATGCAGTGATTTTGCTAGGTAACTACACATGTGATGGTACAAATACTAGAACACCATCTTTCTCGATGCTGATTGTGGTAAAGTGAAGGTTGCTAATGTTTAGAGTAGCACCATTGACGCCACCACCTTGTTCGACGCATGCCATCGTAGCATCATCGAAGCAGCCGGGTCACCATTGCTGCACCGCTGCAGTCGTTGCATTATCGTTGGTGCAGCCATGTCCATCATTGCAACACTTTCGTGGCCCTGGAACACGTTGCCGCAACATCATCATGGTTGTCGAAGCAGGACGTCGTGGCTGTCCAACCATGTCGTCACAACATCATCGCTGCCATCCAAGTACAACACCGACGTTAGAAGCATGTTGCCGCACCATTGCCATGGTCGTCGAAGCACGTCCCGTAGCATCACCGCGACCGTCGAAGTCTGCCATTGAAGCATTGTCGTGGCCGTCAAAGCGCCATCGCGGCGGTCGATGTAGCACGCCTCGTAGCATCACCATGTCCGTCGAAGCATGCTGAGTATTACCGAGCGGCAAGGTGCACCGACGCGAGCTGCAATGGAGCAAGGTCGGTGCCGCGACGGAGCATCATGGGGCGTGCTGCACTAGTCCATTTTATGTACGGATTGCTGTACTAATCCATTTCATGTACGGATTGCTTAGGACACGTACGTATGACCGGTCAAGGAAACTGAATCCCGGGCGGGCTCGCTGTCGATCCATCTATATAAGCTAGGTACCCAGATGGCAAGCAGCTAGCGAGTTCAGGGTTACACGTACATACCTAGCTACTTGATCCATCTCGTACGTGCGTAGCTAGCTCTGCGATGGCCGACGGCAAGCTGGATCCTCCCGCCGGCTACGCCTTCGACCCAGCCGAGCACGAGCTGATCACCAAGTTCCTCCGCCCACGGATCGCCGACGCCTTCTTCGCCAGCCGCCTCATCCACGAGTTCGACGCCTACTCCGCCGCCCCCGGCGACCTCGTCGAGATGTATCAACACGCGCAAGGAACGGACAAGGGCGACGGGAAAGGGGGCGTCTGGTACTTCTTCACCCCTGCCCGTCGTCACCAGACCAAAGGCGGCCGCGGTGGCGGGAGGCGACAGCGTGGCGTGGCCGACGCCGGCGAGGGTTACTACTGGCACTCGGAGAAGGGCGGGATACCCGTGCTAGACAACCAAGGTAAACTCGTAGGCCATAGACGAAACCTCAGCTACGTCAAGAAGTTGCCGGGAGAGAAAGAGAGGATCAGGATCGGCTGGTGCATGAACGAGTACAGCGATGACAAGCAAGACGGCTTGGTGCTCTGCAAGGTCTGCGTGTCTCGTCACAGGAGCGAGACCACATACCACGAGGTAATCAATGCTCCCGGTTCCAGGAAAAGGAAGGCCGCCGACGTCCAGCACCCGGATGCTCCACGTCCCCAAACCCCACGCCGCCAGGAACCGCCGATCGTCCAACAACCCGGGATGCTTCACGAGTATGGGCGCTGGTTCATGTCCGACGAAGGCGAGACGTTCTTGCCGCCCGGAGCTGTGGACGACGGAAGCGTGGATCCAGGCGGGTTCTTCACCGACGACATGCTTCAAGATTTTCCCGTGCTCCATGACGCTGTGGTGGCGCAGGGGTTCTTGCCCGGCAAACTCGACGGCGAAGTCCAAGAAGGCACTAGTGCTGCAGATGATGAAGACGAGGCCTTCCGGTGCACGTTAGATGAGCTGCTCGGCTTGTGCGACGACACGACTGTACTAGTCTAGGAGAGTGGATCCTTTCACCACGTGAGGGCCGAGTGCGTGATGAAGAACTCCGAAACCTGCATCCAGGAGATGATCCAAGAGATGATGTACTAGTCTTGCTTAGCTTTGATGTATGTCATTGTCATGGCACAAAAGGTGTCTTGCTAATTGTATTGTGATGATGAACAAGCAATTAATCCGTGTGCAGCAGCCGAATTGATTAATTTCTCCATTTTTTTCTCCATATATTCATTTTGTATTACGTATGTAATGGTTAGGTTTTTTTTATCAGTAATGGTTAGTGTTTCAGTTTCTCTGTTCGTGATTGAAAAGGTGCTTGATTGTTTCATCTATCCAAATCCAAGTACCCATTTCCCCTCAAAACGTACAGGGCATCACGGGATATAATCCCTCTCCCCTCCTCTCCCGTGTCGCTCTTGCGAGCGACCGGGGTGAACCCTAGCTGCCGTGACCTGTCCTCCCTCTCCTCTGCTCTCCTCCCTCGCCGCCGCCCAGCGACGCCGTCGGGCGAAGCCCGGTCGGTGGGGGCGGCGGCGGGGCCTCTTCTTCCTCGCCCTCGTGCTCCGCGGCTGGCGTGAGACAGCCGGTCGAGTGGGGGCGCCGGTCTTTGGCAGGGCCGGCGGCGCGGCGGCGTGCTCGGAGTTCGGCGGCGGGGTTGCCTGGTGGGGACACGATGTCGAGTGGCAGGCTCGTTTGTGGTGTGGCGGCCGCTGGGATTCCCGATCTGGGCAGTGGCGTGCTGGCGCGGATCCGGCCCGACCCTCCCGGATCCGGCTCCTGGATGGCGGCGGGCGGCGCGGGACGGTGGCTGAGGTCGGTCTTGACCTCGGAGTGGGGTGGTCTGCAGCGGCGCTGCTGTGGCCTGGTGGTTGTCTGATATGCGCGCGGCAACTGCGGGTCTCTCCGGCGGCGGTTCATCAGCGTCGGACTCGGGTGAGCTCCCTCCCTCTTCTTTGGACTCAGCGACGCGCTTGTCGGGTCGGGGTGGCGCCATGGTGTGGTGGTGCGCGCGAGGCCTGCCGGTGGTGGCACGGGACTTCGGGAAGGGGCAGGGTGCCCCTGCCGGTGGTGAAAACCCGTTCTGCTTTGCCAGGCCGACGGCACCGGCGTTCTAGCGTCGTCCTCTTCTTGAAGGCGCCGTCGCGGCATCTCATTTGTCGTCGGAGTGCTCCGGGGGAAACTCTAATCCTTGGATTGGGCGGTGGCGACACAATGGTGTCGTTCCCTTGCTGAAGGCGTCGCTTTGGAGCTCATTGTTCGTCCTACACGACTTCTCCTCCTCGCGGTGGCCCGCCCACGGTTGAGGGCCCCGACATCTTCGTAGTAGTGCTTATTATGTTCATCTGATGTTGGCTAGGATTTTGTCGGGGTAGTGTTGCTGTTATCAGCGTCCTTGTATCCGGCCTTGTGTGTGTGTGTGTGTGTGTGTGTGTGTGTGTGTGTTTGTATCGGCAGGTTCAGTAGGTTGAGGAGCAACTCTTTGCTCTATTGGCCGGGGTGAAGATACCCCGAACAAGCCCCTCAAAGGATTATGTTCCATAGTAACAAGTGACAGTAAATTTCAGCACACTATATAATTTTTTCCTTACCAAATTCCACCTACCAAAGGCGCTTCACTCCCTGGCAACGGCGCCAGAAAAGAGTCTTGATGACCCACAAGTATAGGAGATCTATCGTAGTCCTTTCGATAAGTAAGAGTGTCGAACCCAACGAGGAGCAGAAGGAAAGGACAAGCGGTTTTCAGTAAGGTATACTCTGCAAGCACTGATATTATCGGTAACAGATAGTTTTGTGATAAGGTAATTTGTAACGGGTAACAAGTAATCAAAGTAAATAAGCTGCAGCAAGATGTCCCAATCCTTTTTGTAGCAAAGGACAAGCCTGGACAAACTCTTATATGAAGGAAAACGCTCCCGGGGACATATGGGAATTATCGTCAAGCTAGTTTAAATCACGCTCATATGATTCGCGTTCGTTACTTTGATAATTTGATATGTGGGTGGACCGGTGCTTGGGTACTGCCCTTCCTTGGACAAGCATCTCACTTATGATTAACCCCTATTGCAAGCATCCGCAACTACAAAAGAAGTATTAAGGTAAACCTAACCATAGCATGAAACATATGGATCCAAATCAGCCCCTTACGAAGCAACGCATAAACTAGAGTTTAAGCTTTTGTCACTCTAGCAACCCATCATCTACTTATTACTTCTCAATGCCTTCCTCTAGGCCCAAACAATGGTGAAGTGTCATGTAGTCGACGTTCACATAACACCACTAGAGGAAAGACAACATACATCTTATCAAAATATCGAACGAATACCAAATTCACATGACTACTTATAGCAAGACTTCTCCCATGTTCTCAGGAACAAACGTAACTACTCACAAATCATATTCATGTTCATAAACAGAGGGGTATTAATATGCATTAAGGATCTGAACATATGATCTTCCACCAAATAAACCAATTAGCATCAACTACAAGGAGTAATCAACACTACTAGCAACCCACAGGTGCCAATCTGAGGTTTTGGGACAAAGATTGGATACAAGAGATGAACTAGGGTTTTAGAGGAGATGGTGCTGGTGAAGATGTTGATGGAGATTGACCACCTCCCGCTGAGAGGATCGATGGTGATGATTTCCCCCTCCCGGAGGGATGTCTCCCCGGCATAACAGCTCCAACGGAGCCCTAGGTTGGTTCCGCCAAGGTTTTGCCTCGTGGCGGCGGTGTTTCGTCCCGAAAGCTTGCTTATGATTTTTTCCAAGGTGAAAGACTTCATATAGCAGAATATGGGCACCGAAGGCCTGCCAGGGGGCCCACGAGGCAGGGGGCGCGCCCCCACCCTCGTGGCCAGGGTGTGGGCCCCCTCTGGTTGATTCTTTCTCCAGTATTTTTTATATATTCCAAAACGTGCCTCCGTGAAGTTTCAGGACTTTTGGAGCTGTGCAAAATAGGTCTCTAATATTTGCTCCTTTTCCAGCCCAGAATTCCAGCTGCCGGCATTCTCCCTCTTCATGTAAACCTTGTAAAATGAGAGAGAATAGGCATAAGTATTGTGACATAATGTGTAATAACAACCCATAATGCAATAAATATCGATATAAAAGCATCATGCAAAATGGACGTATCAGAGGTCGACCATGGAAGCCATTTTCTTGGTACGACAACTTATGGAGAGATATATGGAGCAAAAGAAGGACTTGCATATGGTGTTCATTGACGTGGAGAAGGCCTATGATAAGATACCGCGGAATGTCATGCGGTGGGCCTTGGAGAAATACAAAGTCCCAGCAAAGTACATTACCCTCATCAAGGACATGTATGATAATGTTGTGACAAGTGTTCGAACAAGTGATGTCGACACTGATGACTTCCCGATTAAGATAGGACTGCATTAGGGGTTAGCTTTGAGCCCTTATCTTTTTGCATTGGTGATGGATGAGGTCACAAGGGATATGCAAGGAGATATCCCATGGTGTATGCTCTTTGTGGATGATGTGGTGCTAGTTGACGATAGTCGGACGGGGGTAAATAGGAGTTAGAGTTATGGAGACAAACCTTGGAATTGAAAGGGTTTAGGCTTAGTAGAACTAAAACCGAGTATATGATGTGCGATTTCAGTACTACTAGGTGTGAGAAGGAGGAGGTTAGCCTTGATGGCCAGGTGGTACCCCAGAAGGACACCTTTCGGTATTTGGGGTCCATGTTGTAGGAGGATGGGGGTATTGATGAAGGTGTGAACCATCGAATCAAAGCCGGATGGATGAAGTGGCGCCAAGCTTCTGGCATTCTCTGTGACAAGAGAGTACCACAAAAGCTAAAAGGCAAGTTCTGCAGGACAGCGGTTTGACCCGGAATGTTGTATGGCGCTGAGTGTTGGCCGACTAAAAGGCGACATGTTCAACAGTTAGGTGTGGCGGAGATGCGTATGTTGTGATGGATGTGTGGCCACACGAGGAAGGATCGAGAGTCCGGAATGATGATATACGAGATAGAGTTGGGGTAGCACCAATTGAAGAGAAGCTTGTCCAACATCGTCTGAGATGGTTTGGGCATATTCAGCGCAGGCCTCCAGAAGCTCCCGTGCATAGCGGACGGCTAAAGCATGCGGAGAATGTTAACAGAGGGCGGGGTAGACCAAATTTGACATGGGAGGAGTCTGTTAAGAGAGACCTGAAGGATTGGAGTATCACCAAAGAGCTAGCTATGGACAGGGGTGCGTGGAAACTTGCTATCCATGTGCCAGAGCCATGAGTTGGTTGCGAAATCTTATGGGTTTCACCTCTAGCCTACCCCAACTTGTTTGGGACTAAAGGCTTTGTTGTTGTTGTTGAAAAAATAGTTCCTGTACAAAAATAAGTGCCCACTCATTTAAAAATATGTAATTGAATTTAGAAAGTGTTTGACTATTCTAAATAAAAAATTATTGTACTTTCAAAAATGATTCATGAACTATCTAGACAAATATCCATATAATTTATAATAGATACTCATGTATTTAGAAAATGATTTTCTTTTTTCCTAAGAATGTTCACATGTTTTATAAAATTTACATGTAATTATCTTTATTTACCCTACCTCTGTGTATTGCGGCATGTGCATATATATTTTGGAATTCATCCATATGTTGTAACCTCCGTATATATTATTTTGTAGGAAAGCAAGGATTCTCAAATGATGACTTTCTTGCAAGTATTGGGGTCCAGAAACAGTAACCTGAAGCTATCAACAATGTGGTGGTGGTGCACCATGAAGCAAAAGAAGCAGTCGAGCACACATTGGTTGTACAGCAGTAGGAACTTCATGCTATGAAGAAGGCCCTAGGTGAGCAGAAAATAGAACTTGGAGCCGTTAAGAAGACCCTAGCAGAGCAACAACTAGAACTTGAAGCTGTCAAGATGGACCTAGAAGAGCAGCAGCAAGAACATGAAGCATGTCGTGCCAGGTGCGTAGCATGAACTTCAATATGTGAAGATTACGTACACTTTTACACTAGCAAAAACATACTTGAAGGTGTCAAGAAGGCTCTGCCAGAGCGGCAAGACTAAATGGAATGCCTGATAATGGCCCTGTTAGATCTGCATAATCATCTTGAATCTATCAACACTTCCCTTACCGAAAAAGGCTTTCTCCCCTCTTTATAAAAAAAGCAACCATCGAGCACAAAGTTAACAAGGTTCCGACCACAAAAACACACACACACAGCCACCGCAGGCAGTTCCGACGAACACACACACACAGTCGAAACCCAAGTTCAGCTGTGGGCACAGCACAACAAGCCCAACATCGGCGCAAGACACACACAACAAACATAACGGCGGTGGCGAGGTGTAGAAGATCTAATCCGGCTCCGGCGCTGGTGGGGGAAGCGGTGGAGCCATAAGGAGAGCCATCGAGCGAAGCTGGATGATGATGGAGGTGATGGCGTCTATCTCCCGGGGACGGCTAAGCGGCCGCCAAAACTGCAACTAACCAGACCATTTGAACAAAGCGTCAGTAGCACGTCGAAAAGGAATGCGCTGAATCAAAAGTTTATTCCTAACAGTCCACAGCGTCCAGGTTAGCACCCCGATGATCAGCCACCTAATGTGGCGAATTGAGGGAGCTGACGCCTGGAGTTCCGCGAAAAGAGCGGGGAAGTTGTTGTGGTCCCTGCTTCCACCCACTATTTCACGGAAACAGCTCCATAGGAACTGCGCGGACAAGCATGTGAAGAAGATATGGTTCAAATCCTCTTCAGGCCCGCAGAGCGGGCATCGCCCATCCCCTGGGCCGTTGCGCTTCAGGACCTCCACGCCGGATGGGAGGCAGCCGCGAATCCACTGTCACAAGAAAATCCTAATCTTCAAGGGGAGCCGTATATCCCAGATGGTGGTGTGTACCTCATGACCCAGCGAAGCTGTGATGGCCTGGTATAGAGATTTAGTGGAGAATTGCTCAGATGGCTCTAGACGCCACCTGGCACGGTCTTCTCCTACCTCAAGATCAGGTTCGTGCAGCGCGATGCATTCCAGCAGCTCATGCCAGTCCGCGTTCTCAGGCAGGCCAAACGCTCTCCGGAACGCGAGTTGCCCTAAGTCAATAAGGGTCGTCGCGACAGAGATCCGCGGGTCAACCGCGATGGAGAATAGGTAGGGAAAACGTGCCGCGAGGGGTAAGTCTCCAGCCCATCTATGGAACCAGAACATCGTGGAGGTGCCCGATCCAACCGCGATCAAGGTGCCGATGCGGAGGATCGGTAGGAGCTGTATGATGGATTGCCAGAACTAGGAACCTCCAGACCACTGGCAGAAGGTGAGAGGCTGGCCACGGAGGTATTTCTGCTGAATGAGGTGAAGCCACAGGCCACCCTGTCCGTTGGCAATCCGCCAAAACCATCTCGTTAGGAGGGCAATGTTCATGCGTTTGGAGGACATGATCCCGAGACCACCCTGGTAGGGCGGTTTACAAATCTCCGACCAACGAACCATGTTGTATTTCTACTTGTCGCCCTCGCCGGCCCAGAAGAAGCGCCCCTGAACTATGGCAATCTCGTGATCAGAGTCTCAGGAAGGCTGTAGAAGCTCATGATGAATAAGAGAAGGATGGCCAGGGACGAGTTAATAAGCACTGTCGGGGCCGCCTTCGAGAGACATCGGCCCTGCCAAGCCTCGATGCGGTGTTGAAGCTTCCCAACTGTGGGGCGAAGCTCAGCCACCGTGAGCCTCAAATCACTAATGGGGATCCCCAGATAGGTCGTGGGGAAACACCCAAGCTGGCAATTGAGCTGATCCGTGATGCTCTGCCGTTCGTCTTGGGAGTATCCCAAGACCATTACCACACTCTTATTGAAGTTGATCCCGAGGCCAGACATCTGCTGGAAGCATATCAGGAGGAACTTCAAGTTCATGATGTCGGTCGCCGAGCCTTCCACCATGATAATGGTGTCATCCGCATATTGGAGGAGGGAGATCCCGTTCCCCCCCCCCCCCAACTAGATGCGGGGCTATGCCCTTAATGTGGCCCGCAGCCTTGGCTTTATCTAAGATGGCTGCCAGAGCATCGACAACCATGTTGAAGAGGAACGGTGAGAAGGGGTCGCCCTGGCACATCCCACAAGATGTGGGGAAGAATGGGCCAACCTCGCCATTAATGTTCACCGCGGTCCGGCCTGAGGATACCATTTGCATCACTCGGGAGACCCACCTGTCGTTGAAGCCCTTCCGCAGCAAGCATTCCCGAAGGAAGGGCCAACTGACCGTGTCATACGCCTTGTGGAAATCCAGTTTCAGGAAGACTGCCTTGAGGTGTTTGGAGTGAACCTCATGGAGTGCTTCGTGAAAAACCAGAACTCCGTCAAGGATATACTGGCCCTGAATAAATGCCGACTGATCAGGATGAGTGATCCCGTCGGCAATGGGGGCCACCCTAAGGGCGTACCCCCTCGCGAGGATGCGGAAGATGACATTAATCACCGTAATCGGCCGAAACTGGCGAATATCCGAAGCCCCAGTTACTTTGGGGATGAGGGTGATGATCCCAAAGTCCAGCCTGGCGAGGTCAATGGACCCTACAAAGAATTCCTCAGACAAGGCCATCACCTCCGGTTTTATTACCTCCCAGAAAGTCTGGAAGAACTTCACTGGGAGGCCATCCGGACCGGGGGCCGAAGAAGGGTTCATACCCTTAATTGTCGCCCACACTTCAGCCTTAGAGAACGGGGCCGTAAGGGCCGCGTTGTCCGCAGGAGAGACACAACTGTGGGCCAGCCAGATGTCTTGCGCCAGGGCAAGACCTCCCCGAGGGGAGGCAGAGAATAGGTCTCTGTCAAAGCCGACTACATGGGCCCGGATGTCCTCTGGCAGCTGCAGGAGGGTCTCGCCGTCCCAGAGAAGCGGGATGGAATTACGGCGACGACGACCGTTGGCAATGGCCTGGAAGTAGGCGGTATTGGCATCCCCCTTGAGGACCCAATTCTGCGTACCTCGCAAGCGCCAGTAGGCCTCCTCGTCCGTGTAGATGACCGTGAGCTAGTCTTCCAGGTCGTACCTAAGCATCCACTCCTCAGCAGAGAGGCCTGCGGCATCAGCCCGCAGATCGAGGGCCTGGATGGCCTCAAGAAGGGCTTTCTTACGCTCGCGAATGTCACGGCCCACATTTGCACCCCATCCTTTCATGAATTGCCGGGACCGCTTAGCACAAAAGTGTCAGGAGTCAACGGCCGAAAGGGCGCGATGGGGGGCATCACGCGCCTCGCGCCACCGGGCGGCCACCACTGACACAAACCGAGGTTGGCGCAACCAGAAGGGAGAACTTGAAGTCATCAAGAATGCTAAGAAAGAGAAAACGTTAGCTATCGAAAGAAGCTTAATGATCTTGATAGGACGCTTAAGTACATCGCCACGATTGCGACGCCAGGATCCCATGTCTATAGCTGAGCAAACAAACCCCATCATACTAGTGCATTGTTTGATGGTCATGAAAATGCGCCATGTGCCTAATTTTATTGTGTGGCTCTGTCCCATGGTTTTTTATTGTAATGGTTCAGAAAGTCTGTGTGATAATTGTCTGTCATTTAATCGAGTAAGGATAGCTGACTTGGCATTAAAATTGAAATCTCGCACAAATTCATATACGAATTATAAAAATGATTAAATTTTCAAATATGCCCGCCAATTGCAATATATAATAAATTGACCGCATCTACAAATTGGGATAGGTATGCATGCCGTCGCCCGCGTATGGCATTGGATCCACATGTAAGAAGCCAAATTACCCACGTCTGGACCCACTTGGTAGCAGCCATGTCAGCATCTCATTGGGTCTTCATGCCAGAATAGTTGACCGGTCAAATGCATCATCGTAATTGTTAGTGACGGTCAACGTCACAGAAAAAATGATGGCTGGTCATCCATGGAGTCATGCGCCTCCTACACGAAAGCAAAAAGGGAAAAAAAATGGAGTTTATATGCGTCCTTTGTAGGTTCCATGATGAATATGCCATGGAGTGGCCAGGGTTTACTTTCTATATACAAATTGTATCGTTACTATTATTGGCTCACATTTAGGAATCGGTTATTATAAAACCGTGCTACGTGACCATAACCGTGTGATTAAAAAGTCATGTCTAATATTAATTCTCTAAATGAAAAAGTAAAAAAAGTAAAAAAAGAAAATCAAAAGAAAACTAAAGAAACAGAAAAAATAGAAAAAGAAGAACAGCAAAAGGGGAATAAACAAAAAGCCAAAAATAATAAAATAAATCAAGACGGTTCTGCAGGCAAGCTCTAGGTAATGCCCGGTACAAGCGATATATATCATTTGGCGCCCGACAGCACGTCTGATAAAAGAGTCTCTCAAGAAGGTTGGCCTAATAACACGGTTCTGCCGCCTATTATTTAGCTAGCAATGGCTACTGATTCAGTCCCTCTCATCTTAAATGTGAAATGAATACTTGACGAAATAAAAAATGGATAAGGACATTAGTGTGTTTTGATGCAAGCTACAAGGTAGAGTGAAAAAATGTTAAATAAACATGATATCAAGTAACCCATGCAGCTAGACTCCTATATTTGTGATTTTCCAGTGCTTTTGCCCTTTTTTGTTCTTTTTATATATTTCCACTTGGTTGTTTTACTTTTTCTCCTCTTACATATATAGTATTTCTAAAGTATTCTTGTTCAATTTTTCTTTGTGCACATTTGACAAAATAGTTTGTGTAAACAAAAAAAATGCTTACTCACGATAAAACTATTCTAAATAAATTTTTCTTATACTATCAAACCAATTCACCTATTTAGAAAAATATTCATTTAGTTTCTAAATAAATCTTTAGAAAAAAATCTTGAATTTACAAAGTGTGTTTATGTATTTTAGAAAATGTACATGTGATTGTTAAAGTAGCCATGCTTATGAAACAATTCACATAATTTTGAAAAGAAATCATATAAAACAGAATATACACTTAAAAAAAATTATCTGTATTTAAGAAAATAGCCATTGTATATCAAAAAACATTCATCGTGTGTTAAAAAAATTCATCAGGTGATTAAAATATGTAAATCATATGATAAAAAAGTCATGTTGTTCATTTTCTAAATGAAAAGGGATAATAAGTCAAAACAAAAAAATTATGAAAGAACTAAGACAGGAAAGGAAAAAAAAAGGAAAAGAGGGAAATAAAGAAAAGGCAAAACTAATAAAAACGAAACTGATGCATACCTTTTTCTTTCCGTTTGCCTGCTAGCTTAATAATTGATTGAAGCATCTCAATCTTGGTATCACGGCGACCAAGCCATGGACGCCTCGCCCTTCACTCCCTCAAAACACCACCTCCCGACCTCCCTCACTTTTGTCTAGTCTTCTTTCCTCTGCTCTGCCTTCGCCTAATTAAACCAAACTGCCCACAGCATGAAGGCCCCCATCCTTGGCGGCATCAAATCCAATGCTACGCGGTGAGCAGGCCGCCGTCCCTCTGTGCTAGCGAGCTCTGCGCTGTGTGTGGACGAGGCCGTAGGCATACGTGTACCAGCAGTAGCAATTTCATTCAAAAAGGATGTCCGATAACCCGTTCATGAAAAGATGAACTCGGGTCAGATTTGTTTGCGCGCAGAAAACATATCAGAGAATTGATTTACTACTCGGACGTTCCCTAGAGTTTGAACGGTCGGACCAAGCTGAAATTTGAGTGGTGGTCAACATAGGAATTGCGCAACCGATGAACAGTTGGATTTTCCAACGGATGTCCGGGATGGACGCTAGACTCCTCGCCACAAAGTCGTCCAGATTCGATTGGGCTCCGGTATGTCGGAGATTGCCGGAGATACCTCCATAGGAACGCGAGGAAATTTTACAAGGTTGTTGTAGACTCAATTCCACACAATTTCACCGAAGCAATCATCAAAGCGACACTCGAGGAGGCGGAGAAGGTGAACACAATCCGTTGTTCAACAAAAACGGCATGATCACACGAGGGCAATGTTGACGTTGAGCCCCCAAGCTCCATGGACGAATTCCTCTATGACTTCGGCTAGGATCAGAGTTGATGATGAAGGCACCCGCCTGATCATGATGATTTGACGCGAAGCGTAGTCCTTGGTCCAGGAAAGGTGACCAGTTGAGCCAGCAACACAGATGCCGACGTCGACGATGAAGTTCGGTTCCGACATGTAGATCACGTCGGAGCCAATCTGAATTCCCATGACCCCGCAGCGACTGCCAGCAAGGACCTGCATGGGCCACACATGTCGTGGTGTTTCAAATCGGTTGAGTGGCTTGGTAAGGCTGTAACTTCTATGAAAAAACATATTAGTCAAGATGCATGTTGTTTAGTTATCCTAACCTTTTGAAGTCATGATTATGATATTGTCATGGTGCACTGTCCTGCTTATGATTTTGGTGATGATAGTCTGCTAGATATGATTTTCCCTACTTGTAATTAGCCAGTTTGAATAGGATGGCATGTTTTCGTTCGATGTTGACAATTCTAGGCCATTGGATGATACGTAGCTGCTTTTGTATCGCTCCACATTTACCTGGGGTCAATATTAATGCTCCTATTAATAATTAGAGCCTTTAGTCATGCTATTATATATGTTTAACAAATGGATGTGATTGTTATGGGCATATCTCTTGATGCCGGAATTTGGGAATTGCAACTCTTTACATAGGCTTGCTAAATAACCCTTGGTACTATCTACTTAGACTAGATGAAGATATTTGATACTTTACCCACGCATGAGTAGTGTAGGTGTTGTGCAATTTGCTATTTCTTAGGTGATGATGAATGGGTTCCAGAACATAGGTTTTGTTTGTGGTTTGGTTAATATTACGATTGCTTAAACTGTTGTGGAGTAGCTCGCTACTATTATATCCTCACCAGCTATATGAGTGGTGCATAATCTTTATCTCCGCTGAACACAAACTATATTTTTCTGTCTCTTGTTATGTTCATTTGAGAGAGATCTAACATCGTTGTTTCTTTGATTATGACGAGAGCTAAAGGGGAAAAACAACCCTGGAAGTCAGAGTGTCAAGGAGGGAAGCTGATACAATCCTCGTGTAGTCAACTTTCAAGCTGATCCAGATAGCGAGTTAGTTCTGGTGAGTCCCTAGTCTCCCTTCTCTCTCCATGTGCCTTGACATGGTCCAGACATCGAGCTATGGTCAGTTGGGGTTCTGGCCACTGAACCAATGATTTAGGGTGGGTAGGGGTTATGTGATCATGTGACATGTGTTTGGTGGTCTCTGGCCAACACAACATTCCATATAGACCTCCTCTCCACTCCTTGACATGGTCTTGTGCTCCTGGTATGCGAATACCTACGGCCTCATCCACACACGGCGCCGAGCTCGCCACAAGGGAGGGATGACTACTTGCTCCGCACGTTGCATTGGATTTCATGCCGACAAGGATGGGGGCCACCATGGGGCGGTCAGTTTGGTTTAATTATATCTAAGGAGGAGTGCGTGGAGGCGGAGGCAGAGGAAAGAAGACTAGACATGAGCGAGGAATGTTGGCCGGTGGTGATCTGATGGAGTGAAGGGCAAGGAATCCACGGTTTTGGTCGCCGTGATACCAAGGTTGAGATGCATCAATCAATTATTAAGTTGCTAGGCAATCGAAAAGAAAAAGGTCCGCGCACCCATACGAAGATTGATATGCATATGTTTTGTTTAATCAGCATCCATGCGTATCATTGCATATGCATCAGTTTCATTTAATCAACATGGATCAGTTTCATTGAATCAAAAAATTGAACCAGAATAGTTTAGAATATTTTTAGAGTGAATTCTGGTTTTTACCCTCTATTTTGACATTTTTTACACCAATTACCCTATTTAGCAGAATTTCATCCATTTTACATTATTTAGCAAAAGTGTTGCCACAGTTCACCATGTTTAAAATTTATGAGTGTTCTGACCGATGGGTCCCAATTGTAAGGTCTAGCTAGATGCCACATCGACAGGTTTTTTCTTGATGCTTTTTCTGCACGCCGAACCGCACCGCCCTAGCTTCTTCTGATAAGCTAGGCTCGATATGATTGCACTATAGTATCTCAGGAAACATATACTTATTCTTCGCTGGTCCACATATGTTCACCACGGGGTAAATTGAGGTAACACTTTTGCTAAATGGGGTAAAATGGATAAAATCCCACTAAACGGGGTAATTAGTGTCAAAAATGGCAAAATAGGGGGTAAAAACCGGAATTCACTCATTATTTTATATATTAAATAAATACAATAGGAGAAAAAGAAAAATAACCAAGTAAAAATAAATAAAAAGATCAAATAAAACAGCAAAAACACTGCAAAATCAAAAGAAAAAATAGGTTTTGTTAATTTTTCCCGTCATAGCAATCCTTAGTCCACTGGTTTTCGTAAATTCATGAAATTTCTTTTTATTTATTAAACATTGTGTTAACTTCATGAAAAGTAGTAGCAGCAGCCAACGGAAGTGTAGACATGGTCAGGAGGAGGAGAGCTGCTGCTTCAAATAGTTTTTCGAGACAACTGCATTATGATCTGCTGAGAGGAGAAGAGACGCTAGCAGTCAAGACTAAAGAACATATATAGGTACACCCGAGATACCAAATACTACTTTCAAGATGCATATTTGTTATTGACCTTATTTTCTTTAGCAGGTTGAATCACTAATGTTACTGAATTTCTTTGTGACCATCCACTAAAGGTGACTCTTGCTGAGCCATTTTGTTGGTACGATTACATAATCTACACAGACTCTATCGTCCCTTGCTAAAGGAGACCTCTGAAGAAATTGTCTTACAAAATGCATAAATCTCTTTTGATGGTATGATATCCATAATCTTCTTTGATGTGCAATACATCTTCTATTTTTAATTACTGATGTGTTCTGAACATATTTCAGAATAATCAAAATATCTTGATATTCGCAGGTTACTTTGGTCTGACTTACGGGGTAAAGAAAGCTTTTGTCTGGATTAGTTCGCTTCCAATCATTCTCATGTTTTAATGTTGTGAGTTACTTCCGCATATATGCACACCCGAAAGTGTTGACAAGTATTGGTCTGAGCAGTTGAAGGAAGATGATACAAAAATAGTCGAAGGACGGTCAGCCTATTTAGAGAAGTTGAAGGAAGATGATACAAAAATAGTCGAAGGACGGTCAGCCTATTTCTTTCATTCAACTCTCATTAGTCTTGCATGGCCTTAAAATAGTACTGTGGCGTGGGCAACTAAGAAGAATCATTACCACCTCTGAAGCAAATCTTCATTCAATTCTATATACATAAGAACATGCCCTCCTTTAATTTTCCTTATTGATTTTTATCCTTTGACCCTTATATAACTACTTCAGTTCAACACCTTTAATCTAATTATGTTCACCTTTGCGGAATCAGTAAGATACATACTTCACCATTCTCTCTTCATTTTCATATTTGTTCGGTTTACGTACATGCCTTTGTTTTGGAACAGGTCATCCTGACTTCCCAAACCATGGATATTTCAGACTTAAAATATTATCTAGAATAGAATATTGAATGCATAATATGCTTATGAATTGTCATGTTCAGTTATTGACCAAAAGATCATCATCGTGCTATGTTCAAAAGATTTCTCCCTTGAATGGTCTTGCCTTATGAAGTCAAAATTGCATCACCATTTTATTTCATCATGATTTTTTTTCATGCTAATTGTTGTATAATGTTGCCTTCACTAAATGTAGGAGTGGTTCGGCTTTTTATGTGCAGAAATTATGGGACAAACTGAATTGGCAATTTATGTTCTCGCTGTCATCAACTCTTACACACTATTATTTTTCCCACTTTTCAAGTGCCAGCACTCAGTTCCTATTAATGGAGGTGATTGTTTGTTTTCTTCACCATGACGATAAGTAGTGAGTTATGATGCGGGCACATAAGAAGAATCATTACCACATCTGAAGCAAATCTCCAATGCCAATTTGATTTGTGCTATATTTTTTATTCTTTGTGGGCAATTTGATGCACAAATGTTTGTCAGGGCCACGATATTTTGCCAGTGGGAACTGAAACCACTAATTTTAATATTTTTTAAAGGAAATGTTATGTATTTTTTCTAGCCAGTTCTGCATTGTTCAATCTCATGAAATGGTTTTAATTTAGCCAAGAAACGATATGGCTGAAAGCATATCCAAATTATTTATATTTCATTTGTCTAACATATCCCATTTTTCCTACAACAGTTCCCGCAACAATGTGCGGGGTGTCATCTAGTTTGAATGAATGAGTGAGGGAATAGGGGCTTAACAGAGGGAGGTGACATAGTGCACGCGGAGTCGTGGCTTTTTTTCGTGATTGTGCATATAAAAATAACAAAATATAAATGAATACCTCGATAAATAAATAACAAAACTACAATTTAAAAAGAAAATAAAAACTTCAAAGAGATGGATAAAAAACATTAAAGAAAATATTGATAAAAACGTAAAAACAATTCAACCGTCTGTGCATTAGAATTACTGTAATCCTTAGCAAATGTATTCGTTTATTAATTACTTGGTAGGGTTACAAAATAAATGTTTATCTCGATCATGCGAGTCTAGCTGCACCGGTTACTTGATACATGTATATTTAACTTTAAAAATACTCTACCTTCTAGCTTGCGTCAAAACACACTGATGGCATTATCCAATTTTTAATTACTCAAGTATTTAATTTACGCTTAATAATAGAAGGACAGCCTCAGTAGGCATTGCTAGCTTAAAAACCAGCGGCAGATCCACGTTTTTAGGCCAAGCTTGGCCAATAACTATCTTTTCGTACGGTTTTAGGGTTAAACATGTCTTTTTTACTCTTTTCTATAATATATATAGAAGGTTGGGAGATCTCAGGGTGGGCTATCACACATTCGCCCAACCTTCTTGAGAAACTCTTCTACTAGACGTGCTTCGGGGTGGCAAATAATATATATATATCGATTGTACCAAGTATTAGAGCATCTCCAGCCGTTGGAGCACCAAGAACACCACCGAACCAAAAAAGTAGGTGTCTTGGGGGTCCAAATGCTTCATCCGGCCGAAATATGGGTGCATGAGGAGGGCATCTTCTCAGCCACACCCCACCCCAATCAAAAGTTTGTGAGGAAAATGACTAAGTGGGCCAAGAAAAAAGACATGTGGTGAGACACGATTCGCCGAAACTTCTGCCGGCGCCCCCAAAAGCCCCCAACGTGCTGCTTTTTTCCTGGGTTTGCCGGCGCTATTTTGATGTCCTGTGGGGGCGCTGGGGGCGTTCCTGGGCCGTTTTTCGGCAAAAAGATGGTCCGAGCGTAAAACCGAGCCTAAAAAGGTGTCGTGGGGGACGTCCTGGGGGTGGGGGGGGGGTGGAGATGCTCTTAGTTAGAGCTCGCCTGCAGAACACCCGGGCCATGGCCCGATACGCACATGCGATGTACTGGTTACTTTTAGGTTCGTTGAACACATGGCTCTCTTCTTGGTGTATCTACATGATTTTTGTTCATGATATTATCTTTTTTTCTTGTTTTCGACTAGTTTCTTGTGGGTTTTTTTAATCAATTTTTTTCTTGAATTCTTTTAATTATCTTTGCCTCTTTTTTCATTTCCCTATTATTTGTTGTTCTTTTCCCACATTTTTCTCTTTCTTTATTTTCTGTGATTTTCTTCTTACTTATTTTACTTATGCAATTAGAAAATAACAGTACACATGACCAACGTATGTATTTTAAATAAATGATGAATATTTTTTTACACAATGAAATTTATTTAATATATGATGAGTATTTTTTTTAAATACGCGATAAAAAAATTCAAGTGTATTTTCTATTTTATGTCCTAAATGATTATTTTCCAAACTTATGTGAATATATTTTTAAATGTGAGAATACTTTAATAATTACATGGACATTTTTAGAAATATGTGAACACTCTTTGCGAATACATGTAATTTCGTTTTGAATAAAAGATTTTTTTACGAACTAAATGAATATTTTTCGAAATAGGTAAATCATATTCAAAAGTACAAGAACATTTTATTTAGAATATATTAACAAATTTCAAATGTATTATATATTTTGAAATGAGTAAGGACCTTTTTAATACGAACTATTTCTGTCAATAGTGCAAATAAAAAGCATTACCTAGAATAAAACAGACATATTTTTTATAATATAATAAAATAATCATAAGTTGATAAAATAAGAAAGGCCAGTAAAAATATATAAAAGAACAAATAAAGCAGCAAAAACACTGCAAAGTCACAAACAAACAGAAATGCGTCAACCAGGCTAACCGACAAGTGGCCATTGCGAGTAAAAGATGAGCATTCGGCGAGGGAAAATGTTTTAAATAAGTCGGATGATTTCTTGTCTTTATCCATCACGTCCGGAGCCGTCCGATCCCACATGATCGTGTGGCGCGAGCGCTATCTCCCACACAGGAAGGTAGCGAATGCTCTGTCTTCCACACGCAAAAGTATCCAAAGTTCGTGACATGTGGTAGCGTTCGGACAACTGCCTATTTAAATGATCTTTTTTAACGTACTCCATATGCAGTGATTTTGCTAGGTAACTACACATGTGATGGTACAAATACTAGAACACCATCTTTCTCGATGCTGATTGTGGTAAAGTGAAGGTTGCTAATGTTTAGAGTAGCACCATTGACGCCACCACCTTCTTCGACGCATGCCATCGTAGCATCATCGAAGCAGCCGGGTCACCATTGCTGCACCGCTGCAGTCGTTGCATTATCGTTGGTGCAGCCATGTCCATCATTGCAACACTTTCGTGGCCCTGGAACACGTTGCCGCAACATCATCATGGTTGTCGAAGCAGGACGTCGTGGCTGTCCAACCATGTCGTCACAACATCATCGCTGCCATCCAAGTACAACACCGACGTTAGAAGCATGTTGCCGCACCATTGCCATGGTCGTCGAAGCACGTCCCGTAGCATCACCGCGACCGTCGAAGTCTGCCATTGAAGCATTGTCGTGGCCGTCAAAGCGCCATCGCGGCGGTCGATGTAGCACGCCTCGTAGCATCACCATGTCCGTCGAAGCATGCTGAGTATTACCGAGCGGCAAGGTGCACCGACGCGAGCTGCAATGGAGCAAGGTCGGTGCCGCGACGGAGCATCATGGGGCGTGCTGCACTAGTCCATTTTATGTACGGATTGCTGTACTAATCCATTTCATGTACGGATTGCTTAGGACACGTACGTATGACCGGTCAAGGAAACTGAATCCCGGGCGGGCTCGCTGTCGATCCATCTATATAAGCTAGGTACCCAGATGGCAAGCAGCTAGCGAGTTCAGGGTTACACGTACATACCTAGCTACTTGATCCATCTCGTACGTGCGTAGCTAGCTCTGCGATGGCCGACGGCAAGCTGGATCCTCCCGCCGGCTACGCCTTCGACCCAGCCGAGCACGAGCTGATCACCAAGTTCCTCCGCCCACGGATCGCCGACGCCTTCTTCGCCAGCCGCCTCATCCACGAGTTCGACGCCTACTCCGCCGCCCCCGGCGACCTCGTCGAGATGTATCAACACGCGCAAGGAACGGACAAGGGCGACGGGAAAGGGGGCGTCTGGTACTTCTTCACCCCTGCCCGTCGTCACCAGACCAAAGGCGGCCGCGGTGGCGGGAGGCGACAGCGTGGCGTGGCCGACGCGGGCGAGGGTTACTACTGGCACTCGGAGAAGGGCGGGATACCCGTGCTAGACAACCAAGGTAAACTCGTAGGCCATAGACGAAACCTCAGCTACGTCAAGAAGTTGCCGGGAGAGAAAGAGAGGATCAGGATCGGCTGGTGCATGAACGAGTACAGCGATGACAAGCAAGACGGCTTGGTGCTCTGCAAGGTCTGCGTGTCTCGTCACAGGAGCGAGACCACATACCACGAGGTAATCAATGCTCCCGGTTCCAGGAAAAGGAAGGCCGCCGACGTCCAGCACCCGGATGCTCCACGTCCCCAAACCCCACGCCGCCAGGAACCGCCGATCGTCCAACAACCCGGGATGCTTCACGAGTATGGGCGCTGGTTCATGTCCGACGAAGGCGAGACGTTCTTGCCGCCCGGAGCTGTGGACGACGGAAGCGTGGATCCAGGCGGGTTCTTCACCGACGACATGCTTCAAGATTTTCCCGTGCTCCATGACGCTGTGGTGGCGCAGGGGTTCTTGCCCGGCAAACTCGACGGCGAAGTCCAAGAAGGCACTAGTGCTGCAGATGATGAAGACGAGGCCTTCCGGTGCACGTTAGATGAGCTGCTCGGCTTGTGCGACGACACGACTGTACTAGTCTAGGAGAGTGGATCCTTTCACCACGTGAGGGCCGAGTGCGTGATGAAGAACTCCGAAACCTGCATCCAGGAGATGATCCAAGAGATGATGTACTAGTCTTGCTTAGCTTTGATGTATGTCATTGTCATGGCACAAAAGGTGTCTTGCTAATTGTATTGTGATGATGAACAAGCAATTAATCCGTGTGCAGCAGCCGAATTGATTAATTTCTCCATTTTTTTCTCCATATATTCATTTTGTATTACGTATGTAATGGTTAGGTTTTTTTTATCAGTAATGGTTAGTGTTTCAGTTTCTCTGTTCGTGATTGAAAAGGTGCTTGATTGTTTCATCTATCCAAATCCAAGTACCCATTTCCCCTCAAAACGTACAGGGCATCACGGGATATAATCCCTCTCCCCTCCTCTCCCGTGTCGCTCTTGCGAGCGACCGGGGTGAACCCTAGCTGCCGTGACCTGTCCTCCCTCTCCTCTGCTCTCCTCCCTCGCCGCCGCCCAGCGACGCCGTCGGGCGAAGCCCGGTCGGTGGGGGCGGCGGCGGGGCCTCTTCTTCCTCGCCCTCGTGCTCCGCGGCTGGCGTGAGACAGCCGGTCGAGTGGGGGCGCCGGTCTTTGGCAGGGCCGGCGGCGCGGCGGCGTGCTCGGAGTTCGGCGGCGGGGTTGCCTGGTGGGGACACGATGTCGAGTGGCAGGCTCGTTTATGGTGTGGCGGCCGCTGGGATTCCCGATCTGGGCAGTGGCGTGCTGGCGCGGATCCGGCCCGACCCTCCCGGATCCGGCTCCTGGATGGCGGCGGGCGGCGCGGGACGGTGGCTGAGGTCGGTCTTGACCTCGGAGTGGGGTGGTCTGCAGCGGCGCTGCTGTGGCCTGGTGGTTGTCTGATATGCGCGCGGCAACTGCGGGTCTCTCCGGCGGCGGTTCATCAGCGTCGGACTCGGGTGAGCTCCCTCCCTCTTCTTTGGACTCAGCGACGTGCTTGTCGGGTCGGGGTGGCGCCATGGTGTGGTGGTGCGCGCGAGGCCTGCCGGTGGTGGCACGGGACTTCGGGAAGGGGCAGGGTGCCCCTGCCGGTGGTGAAAACCCGTTCTGCTTTGCCAGGCCGACGGCACCGGCGTTCTAGCGTCGTCCTCTTCTTGAAGGCGCCGTCGCGGCATCTCATTTGTCGTCGGAGTGCTCCGGGGGAAACTCTAATCCTTGGATTGGGCGGTGGCGACACAATGGTGTCGTTCCCTTGCTGAAGGCGTCGCTTTGGAGCTCATTGTTCGTCCTACACGACTTCTCCTCCTCGCGGTGGCCCGCCCACGGTTGAGGGCCCCGACATCTTCGTAGTAGTGCTTATTATGTTCATCTGATGTTGGCTAGGATTTTGTCGGGGTAGTGTTGCTGTTATCAGCGTCCTTGTATCCGGCCTTGTGTGTGTGTGTGTGTGTGTGTGTGTGTTTGTATCGGCAGGTTCAGTAGGTTGAGGAGCAACTCTTTGCTCTATTGGCCGGGGTGAAGATACCCCGAACAAGCCCCTCAAAGGATTATGTTCCATAGTAACAAGTGACAGTAAATTTCAGCACACTATATAATTTTTTCCTTACCAAATTCCACCTACCAAAGGCGCTTCACTCCCTGGCAACGGCGCCAGAAAAGAGTCTTGATGACCCACAAGTATAGGAGATCTATCGTAGTCCTTTCGATAAGTAAGAGTGTCGAACCCAACGAGGAGCAGAAGGAAAGGACAAGCGGTTTTCAGTACGGTATACTCTGCAAGCACTGATATTATCGGTAACAGATAGTTTTGTGATAAGGTAATTTGTAACGGGTAACAAGTAATCAAAGTAAATAAGCTGCAGCAAGATGTCCCAATCCTTTTTGTAGCAAAGGACAAGCCTGGACAAACTCTTATATGAAGGAAAACGCTCCCGGGGACATATGGGAATTATCGTCAAGCTAGTTTAAATCACGCTCATATGATTCGCGTTCGTTACTTTGATAATTTGATATGTGGGTGGACCGGTGCTTGGGTACTGCCCTTCCTTGGACAAGCATCTCACTTATGATTAACCCCTATTGCAAGCATCCGCAACTACAAAAGAAGTATTAAGGTAAACCTAACCATAGCATGAAACATATGGATCCAAATCAGCCCCTTACGAAGCAACGCATAAACTAGAGTTTAAGCTTTTGTCACTCTAGCAACCCATCATCTACTTATTACTTCTCAATGCCTTCCTCTAGGCCCAAACAATGGTGAAGTGTCATGTAGTTGACGTTCACATAACACCACTAGAGGAAAGACAACATACATCTTATCAAAATATCGAACGAATACCAAATTCACATGACTACTTATAGCAAGACTTCTCCCATGTTCTCAGGAACAAACGTAACTACTCACAAATCATATTCATGTTCATAAACAGAGGGGTATTAATATGCATTAAGGATCTGAACATATGATCTTCCACCAAATAAACCAATTAGCATCAACTACAAGGAGTAATCAACACTACTAGCAACCCACAGGTGCCAATCTGAGGTTTTGGGACAAAGATTGGATACAAGAGATGAACTAGGGTTTTAGAGGAGATGGTGCTGGTGAAGATGTTGATGGAGATTGACCACCTCCCGCTGAGAGGATCGATGGTGATGATTTCCCCCTCCCGGAGGGATGTCTCCCCGGCATAACAGCTCCAACGGAGCCCTAGGTTGGTTCCGCCAAGGTTTTGCCTCGTGGCGGCGGTGTTTCGTCCCGAAAGCTTGCTTATGATTTTTTCCAAGGTGAAAGACTTCATATAGCAGAATATGGGCATCGAAGGCCTGCCAGGGGGCCCACGAGGCAGGGGGCGCGCCCCCACCCTCGTGGCCAGGGTGTGGGCCCCCTCTGGTTGATTCTTTCTCCAGTATTTTTTATATATTCCAAAACGTGCCTCCGTGAAGTTTCAGGACTTTTGGAGCTGTGCAAAATAGGTCTCTAATATTTGCTCCTTTTCCAGCCCAGAATTCCAGCTGCCGGCATTCTCCCTCTTCATGTAAACCTTGTAAAATGAGAGAGAATAGGCATAAGTATTGTGACATAATGTGTAATAACAACCCATAATGCAATAAATATCGATATAAAAGCATCATGCAAAATGGACGTATCAGAGGTCGACCATGGAAGCCATTTTCTTGGTACGACAACTTATGGAGAGATATATGGAGCAAAAGAAGGACTTGCATATGGTGTTCATTGACGTGGAGAAGGCCTATGATAAGATACCGCGGAATGTCATGCGGTGGGCCTTGGAGAAATACAAAGTCCCAGCAAAGTACATTACCCTCATCAAGGACATGTATGATAATGTTGTGACAAGTGTTCGAACAAGTGATGTCGACACTGATGACTTCCCGATTAAGATAGGACTGCATTAGGGGTCAGCTTTGAGCCCTTATCTTTTTGCATTGGTGATGGATGAGGTCACAAGGGATATGCAAGGAGATATCCCATGGTGTATGCTCTTTGTGGATGATGTGGTGCTAGTTGACGATAGTCGGACGGGGGTAAATAGGAGTTAGAGTTATGGAGACAAACCTTGGAATTGAAAGGGTTTAGGCTTAGTAGAACTAAAACCGAGTATATGATGTGCGATTTCAGTACTACTAGGTGTGAGAAGGAGGAGGTTAGCCTTGATGGCCAGGTGGTACCCCAGAAGGACACCTTTCGGTATTTGGGGTCCATGTTGTAGGAGGATGGGGGTATTGATGAAGGTGTGAACCATCGAATCAAAGCCGGATGGATGAAGTGGCGCCAAGCTTCTGGCATTCTCTGTGACAAGAGAGTACCACAAAAGCTAAAAGGCAAGTTCTGCAGGACAGCGGTTTGACCCGGAATGTTGTATGGCGCTGAGTGTTGGCCGACTAAAAGGCGACATGTTCAACAGTTAGGTGTGGCGGAGATGCGTATGTTGTGATGGATGTGTGGCCACACGAGGAAGGATCGAGAGTCCGGAATGATGATATACGAGATAGAGTTGGGGTAGCACCAATTGAAGAGAAGCTTGTCCAACATCGTCTGAGATGGTTTGGGCATATTCAGCGCAGGCCTCCAGAAGCTCCCGTGCATAGCGGACGGCTAAAGCATGCGGAGAATGTTAACAGAGGGCGGGGTAGACCAAATTTGACATGGGAGGAGTCTGTTAAGAGAGACCTGAAGGATTGGAGTATCACCAAAGAGCTAGCTATGGACAGAGGTGCGTGGAAACTTGCTATCCATGTGCCAGAGCCATGAGTTGGTTGCGAAATCTTATGGGTTTCACCTCTAGCCTACCCCAACTTGTTTGGGACTAAAGGCTTTGTTGTTGTTGTTGAAAAAATAGTTCCTGTACAAAAATAAGTGCCCACTCATTTAAAAATATGTAATTGAATTTAGAAAGTGTTTGACTATTCTAAATAAAAAATTATTGTACTTTCAAAAATGATTCATGAACTATCTAGACAAATATCCATATAATTTATAATAGATACTCATGTATTTAGAAAATGATTTTCTTTTTTCCTAAGAATGTTCACATGTTTTATAAAATTTACATGTAATTATCTTTATTTACCCTACCTCTGTGTATTGCGGCATGTGCATATATATTTTGGAATTCATCCATATGTTGTAACCTCCGTATATATTATTTTGTAGGAAAGCAAGGATTCTCAAATGATGACTTTCTTGCAAGTATTGGGGTCCAGAAACAGTAACCTGAAGCTATCAACAATGTGGTGGTGGTGCACCATGAAGCAAAAGAAGCAGTCGAGCACACATTGGTTGTACAGCAGTAGGAACTTCATGCTATGAAGAAGGCCCTAGGTGAGCAGAAAATAGAACTTGGAGCCGTTAAGAAGACCCTAGCAGAGCAACAACTAGAACTTGAAGCTGTCAAGATGGACCTAGAAGAGCAGCAGCAAGAACATGAAGCATGTCGTGCCAGGTGCGTAGCATGAACTTCAATATGTGAAGATTACGTACACTTTTACACTAGCAAAAACATACTTGAAGGTGTCAAGAAGGCTCTGCCAGAGCGGCAAGACTAAATGGAATGCCTGATAATGGCCGTGTTAGATCTGCATAATCATCTTGAATCTATCAACACTTCCCTTACCGAAAAAGGCTTTCTCCCCTCTTTATAAAAAAAGCAACCATCGAGCACAAAGTTAACAAGGTTCCGACCACAAAAACACACACACACAGCCACCGCAGGCAGTTCCGACGAACACACACACACAGTCGAAACCCAAGTTCAGCTGTGGGCACAGCACAACAAGCCCAACATCGGCGCAAGACACACACAACAAACATAACGGCGGTGGCGAGGTGTAGAAGATCTAATCCGGCTCCGGCGCTGGTGGGGGAAGCGGTGGAGCCATAAGGAGAGCCATCGAGCGAAGCTGGATGATGATGGAGGTGATGGCGTCTATCTCCCGGGGACGGCTAAGCGGCCGCCAAAACTGCAACTAACCAGACCATTTGAACAAAGCGTCAGTAGCACGTCGAAAAGGAATGCGCTGAATCAAAAGTTTATTCCTAACAGTCCACAGCGTCCAGGTTAGCACCCCGATGATCAGCCACCTAATGTGGCGAATTGAGGGAGCTGACGCCTGGAGTTCCGCGAAAAGAGCGGGGAAGTTGTTGTGGTCCCTGCTTCCACCCACTATTTCACGGAAACAGCTCCATAGGAACTGCGCGGACAAGCATGTGAAGAAGATATGGTTCAAATCCTCTTCAGGCCCGCAGAGCGGGCATCGCCCATCCCCTGGGCCGTTGTGCTTCAGGACCTCCACGCCGGATGGGAGGCAGCCGCGAATCCACTGTCACAAGAAAATCCTAATCTTCAAGGGGAGCCATATATCCCAGATGGTGGTGTGTACCTCATGACCCAGCGAAGCTGTGATGGCCTGGTATAGAGATTTAGTGGAGAATTGCTCAGATGGCTCTAGACGCCACCTGGCACGGTCTTCTCCTACCTCAAGATCAGGTTCGTGCAGCGCGATGCATTCCAGCAGCTCATGCCAGTCCGCGTTCTCAGGCAGGCCAAACGCTCTCCGGTACGCGAGTTGCCCTAAGTCAATAAGGGTCGTCGCGACAGAGATCCGCGGGTCAACCGCGATGGAGAATAGGTAGGGAAAACGTGCCGCGAGGGGTAAGTCTCCAGCCCATCTATGGAACCAGAACATCGTGGAGGTGCCCGATCCAACCGCGATCAAGGTGCCGATGCGGAGGATCGGTAGGAGCTGTATGATGGATTGCCAGAACTAGGAACCTCCAGACCACTGGCAGAAGGTGAGAGGCTGGCCACGGAGGTATTTCTGCTGAATGAGGTGAAGCCACAGGCCACCCTGTCCGTTGGCAATCCGCCAAAACCATCTCGTTAGGAGGGCAATGTTCATGCGTTTGGAGGACATGATCCCGAGACCACCCTGGTAGGGCGGTTTACAAATCTCCGACCAACGAACCATGTTGTATTTCTACTTGTCGCCCTCGCCGGCCCAGAAGAAGCGCCCCTGAACTATGGCAATCTCGTGATCAGAGTCTCAGGAAGGCTGTAGAAGCTCATGATGAATAAGAGAAGGATGGCCAGGGACGAGTTAATAAGCACTGTCAGGGCCGCCTTCGAGAGACATCGGCCCTGCCAAGCCTCGATGCGGTGTTGAAGCTTCCCAACTGTGGGGCGAAGCTCAGCCACCGTGAGCCTCAAATCACTAATGGGGATCCCCAGATAGGTCGTGGGGAAACACCCAAGCTGGCAATTGAGCTGATCCGTGATGCTCTGCCGTTCGTCTTGGGAGTATCCCAAGACCATTACCACACTCTTATTGAAGTTGATCCCGAGGCCAGACATCTGCTGGAAGCATATCAGGAGGAACTTCAAGTTCATGATGTCGGTCGCCGAGCCTTCCACCATGATAATGGTGTCATCCGCATATTGGAGGAGGGAGATCCCGTTCCCCCCCCCCAACTAGATGCGGGGCTATGCCCTTAATGTGGCCCGCAGCCTTGGCTTTATCTAAGATGGCTGTCAGAGCATCGACAACCATGTTGAAGAGGAACGGTGAGAAGGGGTCGCCCTGGCACATCCCACAAGATGTGGGGAAGAATGGGCCAACCTCGCCATTAATGTTCACCGCGGTCCGGCCTGAGGATACCATTTGCATCACTCGGGAGACCCACCTGTCGTTGAAGCCCTTCCGCAGCAAGCATTCCCGAAGGAAGGGCCAACTGACCGTGTCATACGCCTTGTGGAAATCCAGTTTCAGGAAGACTGCCTTGAGGTGTTTGGAGTGAACCTCATGGAGTGCTTCGTGAAAAACCAGAACTCCGTCAAGGATATACTGGCCCTGAATAAATGCCGACTGATCAGGATGAGTGATCCCGTCGGCAATGGGGGCCACCCTAAGGGCGTACCCCCTCGCGAGGATGCGGAAGATGACATTAATCACCGTAATCGGCCGAAACTGGCGAATATCCGAAGCCCCAGTTACTTTGGGGATGAGGGTGATGATCCCAAAGTCCAGCCTGGCGAGGTCAATGGACCCTACAAAGAATTCCTCAGACAAGGCCATCACCTCCGGTTTTATTACCTCCCAGAAAGTCTGGAAGAACTTCACTGGGAGGCCATCCGGACCGGGGGCCGAAGAAGGGTTCATACCCTTAATTGTCGCCCACACTTCAGCCTTAGAGAACGGGGCCGTAAGGGCCGCGTTGTCCGCAGGAGAGACACAACTGTGGGCCAGCCAGATGTCTTGCGCCAGGGCAAGACCTCCCCGAGGGGAGGCAGAGAATAGGTCTCTGTCAAAGCCGACTACATGGGCCCGGATGTCCTCTGGCAGCTGCAGGAGGGTCTCGCCGTCCCAGAGAAGCGGGATGGAATTACGGCGACGACGACCGTTGGCAATGGCCTGGAAGTAGGCGGTATTGGCATCCCCCTTGAGGACCCAATTCTGCGTACCTCGCAAGCGCCAGTAGGCCTCCTCGTCCGTGTAGATGACCGTGAGCTAGTCTTCCAGGTCGTACCTAAGCATCCACTCCTCAGCAGAGAGGCCTGCGGCATCAGCCCGCAGATCGAGGGCCTGGATGGCCTCAAGAAGGGCTTTCTTACGCTCGCGAATGTCACGGCCCACATTTGCACCCCATCCTTTCATGAATTGCCGGGACCGCTTAGCACAAAAGTGTCAGGAGTCAACGGCCGAAAGGGCGCGATGGGGGGCATCACGCGCCTCGCGCCACCGGGCGGCCACCACTGACACAAACCGAGGTTGGCGCAACCAGAAGGGAGAACTTGAAGTCATCAAGAATGCTAAGAAAGAGAAAACGTTAGCTATCGAAAGAAGCTTAATGATCTTGATAGGACGCTTAAGTACATCGCCACGATTGCGACGCCAGGATCCCATGTCTATAGCTGAGCAAACAAACCCCATCATACTAGTGCATTGTTTGATGGTCATGAAAATGCGCCATGTGCCTAATTTTATTGTGTGGCTCTGTCCCATGGTTTTTTATTGTAATGGTTCAGAAAGTCTGTGTGATAATTGTCTGTCATTTAATCGAGTAAGGATAGCTGACTTGGCATTAAAATTGAAATCTCGCACAAATTCATATACGAATTATAAAAATGATTAAATTTTCAAATATGCCCGCCAATTGCAATATATAATAAATTGACCGCATCTACAAATTGGGATAGGTATGCATGCCGTCGCCCGCGTATGGCATTGGATCCACATGTAAGAAGCCAAATTACCCACGTCTGGACCCACTTGGTAGCAGCCATGTCAGCATCTCATTGGGTCTTCATGCCAGAATAGTTGACCGGTCAAATGCATCATCGTAATTGTTAGTGACGGTCAACGTCACAGAAAAAATGATGGCTGGTCATCCATGGAGTCATGCGCCTCCTACACGAAAGCAAAAAGGGAAAAAAAATGGAGTTTATATGCGTCCTTTGTAGGTTCCATGATGAATATGCCATGGAGTGGCCAGGGTTTACTTTCTATATACAAATTGTATCGTTACTATTATTGGCTCACATTTAGGAATCGGTTATTATAAAACCGTGCTACGTGACCATAACCGTGTGATTAAAAAGTCATGTCTAATATTAATTCTCTAAATGAAAAAGTAAAAAAAGTAAAAAAAGAAAATCAAAAGAAAACTAAAGAAACAGAAAAAATAGAAAAAGAAGAACAGCAAAAGGGGAATAAACAAAAAGCCAAAAATAATAAAATAAATCAAGACGGTTCTGCAGGCAAGCTCTAGGTAATGCCCGGTACAAGCGATATATATCATTTGGCGCCCGACAGCACGTCTGATAAAAGAGTCTCTCAAGAAGGTTGGCCTAATAACACGGTTCTGCCGCCTATTATTTAGCTAGCAATGGCTACTGATTCAGTCCCTCTCATCTTAAATGTGAAATGAATACTTGACGAAATAAAAAATGGATAAGGACATTAGTGTGTTTTGATGCAAGCTACAAGGTAGAGTGAAAAAATGTTAAATAAACATGATATCAAGTAACCCATGCAGCTAGACTCCTATATTTGTGATTTTCCAGTGCTTTTGCCCTTTTTTGTTCTTTTTATATATTTCCACTTGGTTGTTTTACTTTTTCTCCTCTTACATATATAGTATTTCTAAAGTATTCTTGTTCAATTTTTCTTTGTGCACATTTGACAAAATAGTTTGTGTAAACAAAAAAAATGCTTACTCACGATAAAACTATTCTAAATAAATTTTTCTTATACTATCAAACCAATTCACCTATTTAGAAAAATATTCATTTAGTTTCTAAATAAATCTTTAGAAAAAAATCTTGAATTTACAAAGTGTGTTTATGTATTTTAGAAAATGTACATGTGATTGTTAAAGTAGCCATGCTTATGAAACAATTCACATAATTTTGAAAAGAAATCATATAAAACAGAATATACACTTAAAAAAAATTATCTGTATTTAAGAAAATAGCCATTGTATATCAAAAAACATTCATCGTGTGTTAAAAAAATTCATCAGGTGATTAAAATATGTAAATCATATGATAAAAAAGTCATGTTGTTCATTTTCTAAATGAAAAGGGATAATAAGTCAAAACAAAAAAATTATGAAAGAACTAAGACAGGAAAGGAAAAAAAAAAGGAAAAGAGGGAAATAAAGAAAAGGCAAAACTAATAAAAACGAAACTGATGCATACCTTTTTCTTTCCGTTTGCCTGCTAGCTTAATAATTGATTGAAGCATCTCAATCTTGGTATCACGGCGACCAAGCCATGGACGCCTCGCCCTTCACTCCCTCAAAACACCACCTCCCGACCTCCCTCACTTTTGTCTAGTCTTCTTTCCTCTGCTCTGCCTTCGCCTAATTAAACCAAACTGCCCACAGCATGAAGGCCCCCATCCTTGGCGGCATCAAATCCAATGCTACGCGGTGAGCAGGCCGCCGTCCCTCTGTGCTAGCGAGCTCTGCGCCGTGTGTGGACGAGGCCGTAGGCATACGTGTACCAGCAGTAGCAATTTCATTCAAAAAGGATGTCCGATAACCCGTTCATGAAAAGATGAACTCGGGTCAGATTTGTTTGCGCGCAGAAAACATATCAGAGAATTGATTTACTACTCGGACGTTCCCTAGAGTTTGAACGGTCGGACCAAGCTGAAATTTGAGTGGTGGTCAACATAGGAATTGCGCAACCGATGAACAGTTGGATTTTCCAACGGATGTCCGGGATGGACGCTAGACTCCTCGCCACAAAGTCATCCAGATTCCCGTCCAGATTCGATTGGGCTCCGGTATGTCGGAGATTGCCGGAGATACCTCCATAGGAACGCGAGGAAATTTTACAAGGTTGTTGTAGACTCAATTCCACACAATTTCACCGAAGCAATCATCAAAGCGACACTCGAGGAGGCGGAGAAGGTGAACACAATCCGTTGTTCAACAAAAATGGCATGATCACACGAGGGCAATGTTGACGTTGAGCCCCCAAGCTCCATGGACGAATTCCTCTATGACTTCGGCTAGGATCAGAGTTGATGATGAAGGCACCCGCCTGATCATGACGATTTGACGCGAAGCGTAGTCCTTGGTCCAGGAAAGGTGACCAGTTGAGCCAGCAACACAGATGCCGACGTCGACGATGAAGTTCGGTTCCGACATGTAGATCACGTCGGAGCCAATCTGAATTCCCATGACCCCGCAGCGACTGCCAGCAAGGACCTGCATGGGCCACACATGTCGTGGTGTTTCAAATCGGTTGAGTGGCTTGGTAAGGCTGTAACTTCTATGAAAAAACATATTAGTCAAGATGCATGTTGTTTAGTTATCCTAACCTTTTGAAGTCATGATTATGATATTGTCATGGTGCACTGTCCTGCTTATGATTTTGGTGATGATAGTCTGCTAGATATGATTTTCCCTACTTGTAATTAGCCAGTTTGAATAGGATGGCATGTTTTCGTTCGATGTTGACAATTCTAGGCCATTGGATGATACGTAGCTGCTTTTGTATCGCTCCACATTTACCTGGGGTCAATATTAATGCTCCTATTAATAATTAGAGCCTTTAGTCATGCTATTATATATGTTTAACAAATGGATGTGATTGTTATGGGCATATCTCTTGATGCCGGAATTTGGGAATTGCAACTCTTTACATAGGCTTGCTAAATAACCCTTGGTACTATCTACTTAGACTAGATGAAGATATTTGATACTTTACCCACGCATGAGTAGTGTAGGTGTTGTGCAATTTGCTATTTCTTAGGTGATGATGAATGGGTTCCAGAACATAGGTTTTGTTTGTGGTTTGGTTAATATTACGATTGCTTAAACTGTTGTGGAGTAGCTCGCTACTATTATATCCTCACCAGCTACATGAGTGGTGCATAATCTTTATCTCCGCTGAACACAAACTATATTTTTCTGTCTCTTGTTATGTTCATTTGAGAGAGATCTAACATCGTTGTTTCTTTGATTATGACGAGAGCTAAAGGGGAAAAACAACCCTGGAAGTCAGAGTGTCAAGGAGGGAAGCTGATACAATCCTCGTGTAGTCAACTTTCAAGCTGATCCAGATAGCGAGTTAGTTCTGGTGAGTCCCTAGTCTCCCTTCTCTCTCCATGTGCCTTGACATGGTCCAGACATCGAGCTATGGTCAGTTGGGGTTCTGGCCACTGAACCAATGATTTAGGGTGGGTAGGGGTTATGTGATCATGTGACATGTGTTTGGTGGTCTCTGGCCAACACAACATTCCATATAGACCTCCTCTCCACTCCTTGACATGGTCTTGTGCTCCTGGTATGCGAATACCTACGGCCTCATCCACACACGGCGCCGAGCTCGCCACAAGGGAGGGATGACTACTTGCTCCGCACGTTGCATTGGATTTCATGCCGACAAGGATGGGGGCCACCATGGGGCGGTCAGTTTGGTTTAATTATATCTAAGGAGGAGTGCGTGGAGGCGGAGGCAGAGGAAAGAAGACTAGACATGAGCGAGGAATGTTGGCCGGTGGTGATCTGATGGAGTGAAGGGCAAGGAATCCACGGTTTTGGTCGCCGTGATACCAAGGTTGAGATGCATCAATCAATTATTAAGTTGCTAGGCAATCGAAAAGAAAAAGGTCCGCGCACCCATACGAAGATTGATATGCATATGTTTTGTTTAATCAGCATCCATGCGTATCATTGCATATGCATCAGTTTCATTTAATCAACATGGATCAGTTTCATTGAATCAAAAAATTGAACCAGAATAGTTTAGAATATTTTTAGAGTGAATTCTGGTTTTTACCCTCTATTTTGACATTTTTTACACCAATTACCCTATTTAGCAGAATTTCATCCATTTTACATTATTTAGCAAAAGTGTTGCCACAGTTCACCATGTTTAAAATTTATGAGTGTTCTGACCGATGGGTCCCAATTGTAAGGTCTAGCTAGATGCCACATCGACAGGTTTTTTCTTGATGCTTTTTCTGCACGCCGAACCGCACCGCCCTAGCTTCTTCTGATAAGCTAGGCTCGATATGATTGCACTATAGTATCTCAGGAAACATATACTTATTCTTCGCTGGTCCACATATGTTCACCACGGGGTAAATTGAGGTAACACTTTTGCTAAATGGGGTAAAATGGATAAAATCCCACTAAACGGGGTAATTAGTGTCAAAAATGGCAAAATAGGGGGTAAAAACCGGAATTCACTCATTATTTTATATATTAAATAAATACAATAGGAGAAAAAGAAAAATAACCAAGTAAAAATAAATAAAAAGATCAAATAAAACAGCAAAAACACTGCAAAATCAAAAGAAAAAATAGGTTTTGTTAATTTTTCCCGTCATAGCAATCCTTAGTCCACTGGTTTTTGTAAATTCATGAAATTTCTTTTTATTTATTAAACATTGTGTTAACTTCATGAAAAGTAGTAGCAGCAGCCAACGGAAGTGTAGACATGGTCAGGAGGAGGAGAGCTGCTGCTTCAAATAGTTTTTCGAGACAACTGCATTATGATCTGCTGAGAGGAGAAGAGACGCTAGCAGTCAAGACTAAAGAACATATATAGGTACACCCGAGATACCAAATACTACTTTCAAGATGCATATTTGTTATTGACCTTATTTTCTTTAGCAGGTTGAATCACTAATGTTACTGAATTTCTTTGTGACCATCCACTAAAGGTGACTCTTGCTGAGCCATTTTGTTGGTACGATTACATAATCTACACAGACTCTATCGTCCCTTGCTAAAGGAGACCTCTGAAGAAATTGTCTTACAAAATGCATAAATCTCTTTTGATGGTATGATATCCATAATCTTCTTTGATGTGCAATACATCTTCTATTTTTAATTACTGATGTGTTCTGAACATATTTCAGAATAATCAAAATATCTTGATATTCGCAGGTTACTTTGGTCTGACTTACGGGGTAAAGAAAGCTTTTGTCTGGATTAGTTCGCTTCCAATCATTCTCATGTTTTAATGTTGTGAGTTACTTCCGCATATATGCACACCCGAAAGTGTTGACAAGTATTGGTCTGAGCAGTTGAAGGAAGATGATACAAAAATAGTCGAAGGACGGTCAGCCTATTTAGAGCAGTTGAAGGAAGATGATACAAAAATAGTCGAAGGACGGTCAGCCTATTTCTTTCATTCAACTCTCATTAGTCTTGCATGGCCTTAAAATAGTACTGTGGCGTGGGCAACTAAGAAGAATCATTACCACCTCTGAAGCAAATCTTCATTCAATTCTATATACATAAGAACATGCCCTCCTTTAATTTTCCTTATTGACTTTTATCCTTTGACCCTTATATAACTACTTCAGTTCAACACCTTTAATCTAATTATGTTCACCTTTGCGGAATCAGTAAGATACATACTTCACCATTCTCTCTTCATTTTCATATTTGTTCGGTTTACGTACATGCCTTTGTTTTGGAACAGGTCATCCTGACTTCCCAAACCATGGATATTTCAGACTTAAAATATTATCTAGAATAGAATATTGAATGCATAATATGCTTATGAATTGTCATGTTCAGTTATTGACCAAAAGATCATCATCGTGCTATGTTCAAAAGATTTCTCCCTTGAATGGTCTTGCCTTATGAAGTCAAAATTGCATCACCATTTTATTTCATCATGATTTTTTTTCATGCTAATTGTTGTATAATGTTGCCTTCACTAAATGTAGGAGTGGTTCGGCTTTTTATGTGCAGAAATTATGGGACAAACTGAATTGGCAATTTATGTTCTCGCTGTCATCAACTCTTACACACTATTATTTTTCCCACTTTTCAAGTGCCAGCACTCAGTTCCTATTAATGGAGGTGATTGTTTGTTTTCTTCACCATGACGATAAGTAGTGAGTTATGATGCGGGCACATAAGAAGAATCATTACCACATCTGAAGCAAATCTCCAATGCCAATTTGATTTGTGCTATATTTTTTATTCTTTGTGGGCAATTTGATGCACAAATGTTTGTCAGGGCCACGATATTTTGCCAGTGGGAACTGAAACCACTAATTTTAATATTTTTTAAAGGAAATGTTATGTATTTTTTCTAGCCAGTTCTGCATTGTTCAATCTCATGAAATGGTTTTAATTTAGCCAAGAAACGATATGGCTGAAAGCATATCCAAATTATTTATATTTCATTTGTCTAACATATCCCATTTTTCCTACAACAGTTCCCGCAACAATGTGCGGGGTGTCATCTAGTTTGAATGAATGAGTGAGGGAATAGGGGCTTAACAGAGGGAGGTGACATAGTGCACGCGGAGTCGTGGCTTTTTGTCGTGATTGTGCATATAAAAATAACAAAATATAAATGAATACCTCGATAAATAAATAACAAAACTACAATTTAAAAAGAAAATAAAAACTTCAAAGAGATGGATAAAAAACATTAAAGAAAATATTGATAAAAACGTAAAAACAATTCAACCGTCTGTGCATTAGAATTACTGTAATCCTTAGCAAATGTATTCGTTTATTAATTACTTGGTAGGGTTACAAAATAAATGTTTATCTCGATCATGCGAGTCTAGCTGCACCGGTTACTTGATACATGTATATTTAACTTTAAAAATACTCTACCTTCTAGCTTGCGTCAAAACACACTGATGGCATTATCCAATTTTTAATTACTCAAGTATTTAATTTACGCTTAATAATAGAAGGACAGCCTCAGTAGGCATTGCTAGCTTAAAAACCAGCGGCAGATCCACGTTTTTAGGCCAAGCTTGGCCAATAACTATCTTTTCGTACGGTTTTAGGGTTAAACATGTCTTTTTTACTCTTTTCTATAATATATATAGAAGGTTGGGAGATCTCAGGGTGGGCTATCACACATTCGCCCAACCTTCTTGAGAAACTCTTCTACTAGACGTGCTTCGGGGTGGCAAATAATATATATATATCGATTGTACCAAGTATTAGAGCATCTCCAGCCGTTGGAGCACCAAGAACACCACCGAACCAAAAAAGTAGGTGTCTTGGGGGTCCAAATGCTTCATCCGGCCGAAATATGGGTGCATGAGGAGGGCATCTTCTCAGCCACACCCCACCCCAATCAAAAGTTTGTGAGGAAAATGACTAAGTGGGCCAAGAAAAAAGACATGTGGTGAGACACGATTCGCCGAAACTTCTGCCGGCGCCCCCAAAAGCCCCCAACGTGCTGCTTTTTTCCTGGGTTTGCCGGCGCTATTTTGATGTCCTGTGGGGGCGCTGGGGGCGTTCCTGGGCCGTTTTTCGGCAAAAAGATGGTCCGAGCGTAAAACCGAGCCTAAAAAGGTGTCGTGGGGGACGTCCTGGGGGTGGGGGGGGGGGGTGGAGATGCTCTTAGTTAGAGCTCGCCTGCAGAACACCCGGGCCATGGCCCGATACGCACATGCGATGTACTGGTTACTTTTAGGTTCGTTGAACACATGGCTCTCTTCTTGGTGTATCTACCTGATTTTTGTTCATGATATTATCTTTTTTTCTTGTTTTCGACTAGTTTCTTGTGGGTTTTTTTAATCAATTTTTTTTCTTGAATTCTTTTAATTATCTTTGCCTCTTTTTTCATTTCCCTATTATTTGTTGTTCTTTTCCCACATTTTTCTCTTTCTTTATTTTCTGTGATTTTCTTCTTACTTATTTTACTTATGCAATTAGAAAATAACAGTACACATGACCAACGTATGTATTTTAAATAAATGATGAATATTTTTTTACACAATGAAATTTATTTAATATATGATGAGTATTTTTTTTAAATACGCGATAAAAAAATTCAAGTGTATTTTCTATTTTATGTCCTAAATGATTATTTTCCAAACTTATGTGAATATATTTTTAAATGTGAGAATACTTTAATAATTACATGGACATTTTTAGAAATATGTGAACACTCTTTGCGAATACATGTAATTTCGTTTTGAATAAAAGATTTTTTTACGAACTAAATGAATATTTTTCGAAATAGGTAAATCATATTCAAAAGTACAAGAACATTTTATTTAGAATATATTAACAAATTTCAAATGTATTATATATTTTGAAATGAGTAAGGACCTTTTTAATACGAACTATTTCTGTCAATAGTGCAAATAAAAAGCATTACCTAGAATAAAACAGACATATTTTTTATAATATAATAAAATAATCATAAGTTGATAAAATAAGAAAGGCCAGTAAAAATATATAAAAGAACAAATAAAGCAGCAAAAACACTGCAAAGTCACAAACAAACAGAAATGCGTCAACCAGGCTAACCGACAAGTGGCCATTGCGAGTAAAAGATGAGCATTCGGCGAGGGAAAATGTTTTAAATAAGTCGGATGATTTCTTGTCTTTATCCATCACGTCCGGAGCCGTCCGATCCCACATGATCGTGTGGCGCGAGCGCTATCTCCCACACAAGAAGGTAGCGAATGCTCTGTCTTCCACACGCAAAAGTATCCAAAGTTCGTGACATGTGGTAGCGTTCGGACAACTGCCTATTTAAATGATCTTTTTTAACGTACTCCATATGCAGTGATTTTGCTAGGTAACTACACATGTGATGGTACAAATACTAGAACACCATCTTTCTCGATGCTGATTGTGGTAAAGTGAAGGTTGCTAATGTTTAGAGTAGCACCATTGACGCCACCACCTTCTTCGACGCATGCCATCGTAGCATCATCGAAGCAGCCGGGTCACCATTGCTGCACCGCTGCAGTCGTTGCATTATCGTTGGTGCAGCCATGTCCATCATTGCAACACTTTCGTGGCCCTGGAACACGTTGCCGCAACATCATCATGGTTGTCGAAGCAGGACGTCGTGGCTGTCCAACCATGTCGTCACAACATCATCGCTGCCATCCAAGTACAACACCGACGTTAGAAGCATGTTGCCGCACCATTGCCATGGTCGTCGAAGCACGTCCCGTAGCATCACCGCGACCGTCGAAGTCTGCCATTGAAGCATTGTCGTGGCCGTCAAAGCGCCATCGCGGCGGTCGATGTAGCACGCCTCGTAGCATCACCATGTCCGTCGAAGCATGCTGAGTATTACCGAGCGGCAAGGTGCACCGACGCGAGCTGCAATGGAGCAAGGTCGGTGCCGCGACGGAGCATCATGGGGCGTGCTGCACTAGTCCATTTTATGTACGGATTGCTGTACTAATCCATTTCATGTACGGATTGCTTAGGACACGTACGTATGACCGGTCAAGGAAACTGAATCCCGGGCGGGCTCGCTGTCGATCCATCTATATAAGCTAGGTACCCAGATGGCAAGCAGCTAGCGAGTTCAGGGTTACACGTACATACCTAGCTACTTGATCCATCTCGTACGTGCGTAGCTAGCTCTGCGATGGCCGACGGCAAGCTGGATCCTCCCGCCGGCTACGCCTTCGACCCAGCCGAGCACGAGCTGATCACCAAGTTCCTCCGCCCACGGATCGCCGACGCCTTCTTCGCCAGCCGCCTCATCCACGAGTTCGACGCCTACTCCGCCGCCCCCGGCGACCTCGTCGAGATGTATCAACACGCGCAAGGAACGGACAAGGGCGACGGGAAAGGGGGCGTCTGGTACTTCTTCACCCCTGCCCGTCGTCACCAGACCAAAGGCGGCCGCGGTGGCGGGAGGCGACAGCGTGGCGTGGCCGACGCCGGCGAGGGTTACTACTGGCACTCGGAGAAGGGCGGGATACCCGTGCTAGACAACCAAGGTAAACTCGTAGGCCATAGACGAAACCTCAGCTACGTCAAGAAGTTGCCGGGAGAGAAAGAGAGGATCAGGATCGGCTGGTGCATGAACGAGTACAGCGATGACAAGCAAGACGGCTTGGTGCTCTGCAAGGTCTGCGTGTCTCGTCACAGGAGCGAGACCACATACCACGAGGTAATCAATGCTCCCGGTTCCAGGAAAAGGAAGGCCGCCGACGTCCAGCACCCGGATGCTCCACGTCCCCAAACCCCACGCCGCCAGGAACCGCCGATCGTCCAACAACCCGGGATGCTTCACGAGTATGGGCGCTGGTTCATGTCCGACGAAGGCGAGACGTTCTTGCCGCCCGGAGCTGTGGACGACGGAAGCGTGGATCCAGGCGGGTTCTTCACCGACGACATGCTTCAAGATTTTCCCGTGCTCCATGACGCTGTGGTGGCGCAGGGGTTCTTGCCCGGCAAACTCGACGGCGAAGTCCAAGAAGGCACTAGTGCTGCAGATGATGAAGACGAGGCCTTCCGGTGCACGTTAGATGAGCTGCTCGGCTTGTGCGACGACACGACTGTACTAGTCTAGGAGAGTGGATCCTTTCACCACGTGAGGGCCGAGTGCGTGATGAAGAACTCCGAAACCTGCATCCAGGAGATGATCCAAGAGATGATGTACTAGTCTTGCTTAGCTTTGATGTATGTCATTGTCATGGCACAAAAGGTGTCTTGCTAATTGTATTGTGATGATGAACAAGCAATTAATCCGTGTGCAGCAGCCGAATTGATTAATTTCTCCATTTTTTTCTCCATATATTCATTTTGTATTACGTATGTAATGGTTAGGTTTTTTTTATCAGTAATGGTTAGTGTTTCAGTTTCTCTGTTCGTGATTGAAAAGGTGCTTGATTGTTTCATCTATCCAAATCCAAGTACCCATTTCCCCTCAAAACGTACAGGGCATCACGGGATATAATCCCTCTCCCCTCCTCTCCCGTGTCGCTCTTGCGAGCGACCGGGGTGAACCCTAGCTGCCGTGACCTGTCCTCCCTCTCCTCTGCTCTCCTCCCTCGCCGCCGCCCAGCGACGCCGTCGGGCGAAGCCCGGTCGGTGGGGGCGGCGGCGGGGCCTCTTCTTCCTCGCCCTCGTGCTCCGCGGCTGGCGTGAGACAGCCGGTCGAGTGGGGGCGCCGGTCTTTGGCAGGGCCGGCGGCGCGGCGGCGTGCTCGGAGTTCGGCGGCGGGGTTGCCTGGTGGGGACACGATGTCGAGTGGCAGGCTCGTTTATGGTGTGGCGGCCGCTGGGATTCCCGATCTGGGCAGTGGCGTGCTGGCGCGGATCCGGCCCGACCCTCCCGGATCCGGCTCCTGGATGGCGGCGGGCGGCGCGGGACGGTGGCTGAGGTCGGTCTTGACCTCGGAGTGGGGTGGTCTGCAGCGGCGCTGCTGTGGCCTGGTGGTTGTCTGATATGCGCGCGGCAACTGCGGGTCTCTCCGGCGGCGGTTCATCAGCGTCGGACTCGGGTGAGCTCCCTCCCTCTTCTTTGGACTCAGCGACGCGCTTGTCGGGTCGGGGTGGCGCCATGGTGTGGTGGTGCGCGCGAGGCCTGCCGGTGGTGGCACGGGACTTCGGGAAGGGGCAGGGTGCCCCTGCCGGTGGTGAAAACCCGTTCTGCTTTGCCAGGCCGACGGCACCGGCGTTCTAGCGTCGTCCTCTTCTTGAAGGCGCCGTCGCGGCATCTCATTTGTCGTCGGAGTGCTCCGGGGGAAACTCTAATCCTTGGATTGGGCGGTGGCGACACAATGGTGTCGTTCCCTTGCTGAAGGCGTCGCTTTGGAGCTCATTGTTCGTCCTACACGACTTCTCCTCCTCGCGGTGGCCCGCCCACGGTTGAGGGCCCCGACATCTTCGTAGTAGTGCTTATTATGTTCATCTGATGTTGGCTAGGATTTTGTCGGGGTAGTGTTGCTGTTATCAGCGTCCTTGTATCCGGCCTTGTGTGTGTGTGTGTGTGTGTGTGTGTGTGTGTTTGTATCGGCAGGTTCAGTAGGTTGAGGAGCAACTCTTTGCTCTATTGGCCGGGGTGAAGATACCCCGAACAAGCCCCTCAAAGGATTATGTTCCATAGTAACAAGTGACAGTAAATTTCAGCACACTATATAATTTTTTCCTTACCAAATTCCACCTACCAAAGGCGCTTCACTCCCTGGCAACGGCGCCAGAAAAGAGTCTTGATGACCCACAAGTATAGGAGATCTATCGTAGTCCTTTCGATAAGTAAGAGTGTCGAACCCAACGAGGAGCAGAAGGAAAGGACAAGCGGTTTTCAGTACGGTATACTCTGCAAGCACTGATATTATCGGTAACAGATAGTTTTGTGATAAGGTAATTTGTAACGGGTAACAAGTAATCAAAGTAAATAAGCTGCAGCAAGATGTCCCAATCCTTTTTGTAGCCAAGGACAAGCCTGGACAAACTCTTATATGAAGGAAAACGCTCCCGGGGACATATGGGAATTATCGTCAAGCTAGTTTAAATCACGCTCATATGATTCGCGTTCGTTACTTTGATAATTTGATATGTGGGTGGACCGGTGCTTGGGTACTGCCCTTCCTTGGACAAGCATCTCACTTATGATTAACCCCTATTGCAAGCATCCGCAACTACAAAAGAAGTATTAAGGTAAACCTAACCATAGCATGAAACATATGGATCCAAATCAGCCCCTTACGAAGCAACGCATAAACTAGAGTTTAAGCTTTTGTCACTCTAGCAACCCATCATCTACTTATTACTTCTCAATGCCTTCCTCTAGGCCCAAACAATGGTGAAGTGTCATGTAGTCGACGTTCACATAACACCACTAGAGGAAAGACAACATACATCTTATCAAAATATCGAACGAATACCAAATTCACATGACTACTTATAGCAAGACTTCTCCCATGTTCTCAGGAACAAACGTAACTACTCACAAATCATATTCATGTTCATAAACAGAGGGGTATTAATATGCATTAAGGATCTGAACATATGATCTTCCACCAAATAAACCAATTAGCATCAACTACAAGGAGTAATCAACACTACTAGCAACCCACAGGTGCCAATCTGAGGTTTTGGGACAAAGATTGGATACAAGAGATGAACTAGGGTTTTAGAGGAGATGGTGCTGGTGAAGATGTTGATGGAGATTGACCACCTCCCGCTGAGAGGATCGATGGTGATGATTTCCCCCTCCCGGAGGGATGTCTCCCCGGCATAACAGCTCCAACGGAGCCCTAGGTTGGTTCCGCCAAGGTTTTGCCTCGTGGCGGCGGTGTTTCGTCCCGAAAGCTTGCTTATGATTTTTTCCAAGGTGAAAGACTTCATATAGCAGAATATGGGCACCGAAGGCCTGCCAGGGGGCCCACGAGGCAGGGGGCGCGCCCCCACCCTCGTGGCCAGGGTGTGGGCCCCCTCTGGTTGATTCTTTCTCCAGTATTTTTTATATATTCCAAAACGTGCCTCCGTGAAGTTTCAGGACTTTTGGAGCTGTGCAAAATAGGTCTCTAATATTTGCTCCTTTTCCAGCCCAGAATTCCAGCTGCCGGCATTCTCCCTCTTCATGTAAACCTTGTAAAATGAGAGAGAATAGGCATAAGTATTGTGACATAATGTGTAATAACAACCCATAATGCAATAAATATCGATATAAAAGCATCATGCAAAATGGACGTATCAGAGGTCGACCATGGAAGCCATTTTCTTGGTACGACAACTTATGGAGAGATATATGGAGCAAAAGAAGGACTTGCATATGGTGTTCATTGACGTGGAGAAGGCCTATGATAAGATACCGCGGAATGTCATGCGGTGGGCCTTGGAGAAATACAAAGTCCCAGCAAAGTACATTACCCTCATCAAGGACATGTATGATAATGTTGTGACAAGTGTTCGAACAAGTGATGTCGACACTGATGACTTCCCGATTAAGATAGGACTGCATTAGGGGTCAGCTTTGAGCCCTTATCTTTTTGCATTGGTGATGGATGAGGTCACAAGGGATATGCAAGGAGATATCCCATGGTGTATGCTCTTTGTGGATGATGTGGTGCTAGTTGACGATAGTCGGACGGGGGTAAATAGGAGTTAGAGTTATGGAGACAAACCTTGGAATTGAAAGGGTTTAGGCTTAGTAGAACTAAAACCGAGTATATGATGTGCGATTTCAGTACTACTAGGTGTGAGAAGGAGGAGGTTAGCCTTGATGGCCAGGTGGTACCCCAGAAGGACACCTTTCGGTATTTGGGGTCCATGTTGTAGGAGGATGGGGGTATTGATGAAGGTGTGAACCATCGAATCAAAGCCGGATGGATGAAGTGGCGCCAAGCTTCTGGCATTCTCTGTGACAAGAGAGTACCACAAAAGCTAAAAGGCAAGTTCTGCAGGACAGCGGTTTGACCCGGAATGTTGTATGGCGCTGAGTGTTGGCCGACTAAAAGGCGACATGTTCAACAGTTAGGTGTGGCGGAGATGCGTATGTTGTGATGGATGTGTGGCCACACGAGGAAGGATCGAGAGTCCGGAATGATGATATACGAGATAGAGTTGGGGTAGCACCAATTGAAGAGAAGCTTGTCCAACATCGTCTGAGATGGTTTGGGCATATTCAGCGCAGGCCTCCAGAAGCTCCCGTGCATAGCGGACGGCTAAAGCATGCGGAGAATGTTAACAGAGGGCGGGGTAGACCAAATTTGACATGGGAGGAGTCTGTTAAGAGAGACCTGAAGGATTGGAGTATCACCAAAGAGCTAGCTATGGACAGAGGTGCGTGGAAACTTGCTATCCATGTGCCAGAGCCATGAGTTGGTTGCGAAATCTTATGGGTTTCACCTCTAGCCTACCCCAACTTGTTTGGGACTAAAGGCTTTGTTGTTGTTGTTGAAAAAATAGTTCCTGTACAAAAATAAGTGCCCACTCATTTAAAAATATGTAATTGAATTTAGAAAGTGTTTGACTATTCTAAATAAAAAATTATTGTACTTTCAAAAATGATTCATGAACTATCTAGACAAATATCCATATAATTTATAATAGATACTCATGTATTTAGAAAATGATTTTCTTTTTTCCTAAGAATGTTCACATGTTTTATAAAATTTACATGTAATTATCTTTATTTACCCTACCTCTGTGTATTGCGGCATGTGCATATATATTTTGGAATTCATCCATATGTTGTAACCTCCGTATATATTATTTTGTAGGAAAGCAAGGATTCTCAAATGATGACTTTCTTGCAAGTATTGGGGTCCAGAAACAGTAACCTGAAGCTATCAACAATGTGGTGGTGGTGCACCATGAAGCAAAAGAAGCAGTCGAGCACACATTGGTTGTACAGCAGTAGGAACTTCATGCTATGAAGAAGGCCCTAGGTGAGCAGAAAATAGAACTTGGAGCCGTTAAGAAGACCCTAGCAGAGCAACAACTAGAACTTGAAGCTGTCAAGATGGACCTAGAAGAGCAGCAGCAAGAACATGAAGCATGTCGTGCCAGGTGCGTAGCATGAACTTCAATATGTGAAGATTACGTACACTTTTACACTAGCAAAAACATACTTGAAGGTGTCAAGAAGGCTCTGCCAGAGCGGCAAGACTAAATGGAATGCCTGATAATGGCCGTGTTAGATCTGCATAATCATCTTGAATCTATCAACACTTCCCTTACCGAAAAAGGCTTTCTCCCCTCTTTATAAAAAAAGCAACCATCGAGCACAAAGTTAACAAGGTTCCGACCACAAAAACACACACACACAGCCACCGCAGGCAGTTCCGACGAACACACACACACAGTCGAAACCCAAGTTCAGCTGTGGGCACAGCACAACAAGCCCAACATCGGCGCAAGACACACACAACAAACATAACGGCGGTGGCGAGGTGTAGAAGATCTAATCCGGCTCCGGCGCTGGTGGGGGAAGCGGTGGAGCCATAAGGAGAGCCATCGAGCGAAGCTGGATGATGATGGAGGTGATGGCGTCTATCTCCCGGGGACGGCTAAGCGGCCGCCAAAACTGCAACTAACCAGACCATTTGAACAAAGCGTCAGTAGCACGTCGAAAAGGAATGCGCTGAATCAAAAGTTTATTCCTAACAGTCCACAGCGTCCAGGTTAGCACCCCGATGATCAGCCACCTAATGTGGCGAATTGAGGGAGCTGACGCCTGGAGTTCCGCGAAAAGAGCGGGGAAGTTGTTGTGGTCCCTGCTTCCACCCACTATTTCACGGAAACAGCTCCATAGGAACTGCGCGGACAAGCATGTGAAGAAGATATGGTTCAAATCCTCTTCAGGCCCGCAGAGCGGGCATCGCCCATCCCCTGGGCCGTTGTGCTTCAGGACCTCCACGCCGGATGGGAGGCAGCCGCGAATCCACTGTCACAAGAAAATCCTAATCTTCAAGGGGAGCCATATATCCCAGATGGTGGTGTGTACCTCATGACCCAGCGAAGCTGTGATGGCCTGGTATAGAGATTTAGTGGAGAATTGCTCAGATGGCTCTAGACGCCACCTGGCACGGTCTTCTCCTACCTCAAGATCAGGTTCGTGCAGCGCGATGCATTCCAGCAGCTCATGCCAGTCCGCGTTCTCAGGCAGGCCAAACGCTCTCCGGAACGCGAGTTGCCCTAAGTCAATAAGGGTCGTCGCGACAGAGATCCGCGGGTCAACCGCGATGGAGAATAGGTAGGGAAAACGTGCCGCGAGGGGTAAGTCTCCAGCCCATCTATGGAACCAGAACATCGTGGAGGTGCCCGATCCAACCGCGATCAAGGTGCCGATGCGGAGGATCGGTAGGAGCTGTATGATGGATTGCCAGAACTAGGAACCTCCAGACCACTGGCAGAAGGTGAGAGGCTGGCCACGGAGGTATTTCTGCTGAATGAGGTGAAGCCACAGGCCACCCTGTCCGTTGGCAATCCGCCAAAACCATCTCGTTAGGAGGGCAATGTTCATGCGTTTGGAGGACATGATCCCGAGACCACCCTGGTAGGGCGGTTTACAAATCTCCGACCAACGAACCATGTTGTATTTCTACTTGTCGCCCTCGCCGGCCCAGAAGAAGCGCCCCTGAACTATGGCAATCTCGTGATCAGAGTCTCAGGAAGGCTGTAGAAGCTCATGATGAATAAGAGAAGGATGGCCAGGGACGAGTTAATAAGCACTGTCAGGGCCGCCTTCGAGAGACATCGGCCCTGCCAAGCCTCGATGCGGTGTTGAAGCTTCCCAACTGTGGGGCGAAGCTCAGCCACCGTGAGCCTCAAATCACTAATGGGGATCCCCAGATAGGTCGTGGGGAAACACCCAAGCTGGCAATTGAGCTGATCCGTGATGCTCTGCCGTTCGTCTTGGGAGTATCCCAAGACCATTACCACACTCTTATTGAAGTTGATCCCGAGGCCAGACATCTGCTGGAAGCATATCAGGAGGAACTTCAAGTTCATGATGTCGGTCGCCGAGCCTTCCACCATGATAATGGTGTCATCCGCATATTGGAGGAGGGAGATCCCGTTCCCCCCCCCCCAACTAGATGCGGGGCTATGCCCTTAATGTGGCCCGCAGCCTTGGCTTTATCTAAGATGGCTGTCAGAGCATCGACAACCATGTTGAAGAGGAACGGTGAGAAGGGGTCGCCCTGGCACATCCCACAAGATGTGGGGAAGAATGGGCCAACCTCGCCATTAATGTTCACCGCGGTCCGGCCTGAGGATACCATTTGCATCACTCGGGAGACCCACCTGTCGTTGAAGCCCTTCCGCAGCAAGCATTCCCGAAGGAAGGGCCAACTGACCGTGTCATACGCCTTGTGGAAATCCAGTTTCAGGAAGACTGCCTTGAGGTGTTTGGAGTGAACCTCATGGAGTGCTTCGTGAAAAACCAGAACTCCGTCAAGGATATACTGGCCCTGAATAAATGCCGACTGATCAGGATGAGTGATCCCGTCGGCAATGGGGGCCACCCTAAGGGCGTACCCCCTCGCGAGGATGCGGAAGATGACATTAATCACCGTAATCGGCCGAAACTGGCGAATATCCGAAGCCCCAGTTACTTTGGGGATGAGGGTGATGATCCCAAAGTCCAGCCTGGCGAGGTCAATGGACCCTACAAAGAATTCCTCAGACAAGGCCATCACCTCCGGTTTTATTACCTCCCAGAAAGTCTGGAAGAACTTCACTGGGAGGCCATCCGGACCGGGGGCCGAAGAAGGGTTCATACCCTTAATTGTCGCCCACACTTCAGCCTTAGAGAACGGGGCCGTAAGGGCCGCGTTGTCCGCAGGAGAGACACAACTGTGGGCCGGCCAGATGTCTTGCGCCAGGGCAAGACCTCCCCGAGGGGAGGCAGAGAATAGGTCTCTGTCAAAGCCGACTACATGGGCCCGGATGTCCTCTGGCAGCTGCAGGAGGGTCTCGCCGTCCCAGAGAAGCGGGATGGAAT